>NW_023494810.1:30637131-31074631 GCF_904425465.1 Colossoma macropomum | reverse complement strand
ATAGTTTTGTGAAGATTTTGGCCTAAAACCTCTTTTTTGAAATCCATTTGTGGTGGAGAGTTGCATGCAGGATGTTGTGAGGCAAAATAGTCCTCAAAGAAAACTTTTTTTTTTTTTGTTCATATTTATCACTGTTTTATTATCATCAACATGACAGACCAAACTCAGAAGACATGCGTAGGTTCACTGGTGGGTTTTGACGGTAAATAAAATGGCTATATATTGTGCGACCTCTGGTTCCTATCACTGCCACTGTGAAGAAATTTGAGTCAGTCAGTAGAACACACACACTGAGCTCCTCTCTTCACTGGAACAGTTGCCAGGATGGCAGCAGACGTCCACAATAAAGGAGTGACCTGGGACACTATGAACGGCAGCTTAGCACCAGTGGACCGCCTTCGCAGTGACCGCTCAGAGAGTCCGACACCTGGGCTGGTGGAGGGGACAGAGCCAGGTGAGGTGACTTTTTCCTTATGAGCAGCAGTGGAACAGTCCTTCAGCCGGTTGTGGCAACTGGAGTGTCGGGATGGTTTGATTGGCAATGTACACAACATGGTCCAAAGTGTCCAGACAGCCCTTTTCATTATTTTGTTTTATTTTTTATTTATTTTGTGAATTTACTTACTTTAACTTCCACATGCGTTTAGTTGCACACACATGGTGATGGAGCTCCATCCAGTACCTTTGGGATGAGTTGGGGTTCCAGAACTGACCATCCAACATCAGTACCTTACCTCACTAATGCTCAATCAAATCCTCACAGCAATGTTCCACATCTAGTGTAAAGCCTTCCCAGAAGAGTAGAAAATATCACCAATGATTAGCAGTTACTTGCAGTATTGCCATGTAAAACATCCTTGTTAGCATGAGAATAGCTTGGGAACCGATGGGGAAAAATGAATAATAAGAGGTAATTAGCAGAATCTAAAAGTACAAAGAATTGTGAGTAGCTCCGCCCCCAGTGCTTTAATATTTATATTATTTAAGATTCTTGGTTTCTGCTTTTTATTTAAGTATAGGAAGTTTGACCATTGAGAACAGACACTCATATCAGTCTGTAAAGCACTGTTTAACTAAACCTGTTGGAGTATAACATTAAAATCTAACACTATATTGGAATGTTTGGCCCCTTAAAATCTTACCGGCCACAAGACATTTTCTATTGGTCAAGCCCTAATTAATACCCTTAAGTGTCTACAAGCTTTTGGACATACAGTGTATTTCTAAACATTCAAACAAAGTAGTTTTTTTTTTTTTGAAAATTCAAACATCAAATCTTTTGAAGATTTAAACATAACAGCACAAAATTATAGTTCAATATCTAAATGTTTTGAAAGACTGAATACCTGACTACTTTCAATATTCATATTCAGAGGAATCTGAAAACAGAGTTTTAAGGAATTGAAAAGGCTCACCAGCGTCAAAATAACATCATTAATGTGTCACGAGTCAGTTCTGTGTTGTACTGAAAATGTTAACATGGTATTAAGGTTTTAAAGAACCATCAGTTATCAGGTGCGTACCACTAAAACAAATGGAAAAAAACAAGGATGGTCTAGATCGATAGATCAAAACAGAAATTCTGAGTAGTAAATATACGTTCAGACAGGCTAGTTATGAATAAGTTGTGTATCGTCGCTGTCTAAAGAAAACGAAATATCTTCAAAATAGTAAAATTACAGGAGAGGGCAAAATATTCTTTTACTTTCAGTGTAAGTTAATATAAAAAGTTTTTTATTCCAACCAGTTTTGGAGCTTTTCTGTTGATCCATTCATGGTGAAATTTTCACACAGTGTAAATTACAGCTGCTACATTCAAATGATAAATGGAGACATTTCTTTTTATTTGGGCAGTGACGATATGCGGTATATGAGTGACATTAGCAGGCTAGCTATTAGAGTTGAGTCTGAATTTTTGAAATTTTAAAAAGTCCAGAAAGTATAACTTTTTTTCTTAAAATAAAAAATTTTTAGGGATCGACAACCCAAAAGTTAAGAAGAGCCATTTTGTCCTTTCAGCAAAAATCAAACCACTTTGAGAGCCACAACATTTCATGTCCATTTTACCATCTTAGCTGTAAATATGTCTCAGTATCAGCTGATGTACTGGTATAGGCTAAACAATATATAAACGAAAACGCAGACTTACTTTTCTCTGCTTTAAGCTTCAGCTCAGCTATAGCCGCTTTTCTCGCATCTCTGGCAGGAAACTTTTCCTCAAAAGTAGAACAGTTTCTTATAAAATGCCTCTTAATGTTCAACTTTTTACGAGGCTGAAGTCGCTTCTCATTCGCCAGCTTCTTGTTTGAATTTTCCCGTTCCACTTTAAACGGTGCCTGAGGTGCCAGAATGTAACCGCTGCACTATTTAAGGTGGAACAAGAGAAGCTGGTGAATGAGAAACTGAGACTTCAGCTTCATGACTTTTTAGTGTTTGTCAGTTTTTCATTGCAGATTAAACATATCAGGAAACCAGCTGGAGTGATTATAAACGCAAATAGGTCCATTTATTATCGAATAAATTATCGAAGTTTGTCTTAAATCTCTCTCTTTGCCATTTCGTTAGCTACTAGCTAGGCGAGACTGTTGTCTGTGTTGCTATGGTGACCAGCAGTTTGCGCTGATCTTCAGGGTTAAAGGGTGATTTAGCAGTTCTACATTAACTCCAGAGTTTAAGACCCTTTATTGTTAAACTGTGTTGAACGATCAGCAGAGCTTTATTTTACTGTAAAGGAGGATTATTTTGTTTTTACCTACAAATCTAATTCTGCTGTGGAGCCACAACAGGGCAGTAAAAGTGCCGCAGGTTGCCGACCCCAGTTTTAGTGAAAGGAAGGAAACACAACAAGACTACTGCAGCTTTTTAACAATATTTGAATAATGTCTTACAAATTTGAATATCAGATTTGACTAGAATGCTCATCCTTATCAGCTGTGGTCTCTAAGTTTGCTGTTTAGCAACACTGTTCGGCTGTTCCTGTTCGTGGCTTTATCTGCTCCACGGCTGCAGTGCTGACTCCACTGGAAGTATGACTGAAGGCAGTTTAATGAGGCAGCACATGTTTTTATGGTGACTCTGTGGTCCTTGAGTATTTAGAACTTTAGTATGAGGTCATTTAAGTGTAATGTTTTTTTGTTGTTGTTTTCAGTGATTAAGTCCTACGTTCCTCATACTGGGTTACGCCCTGTAAAGTATGCTGAGTAAATTTTCCTCTGTCCGCTGACACAGTGACTCATACAGGGCCTAATGGGTTAATGATTGGTAGTTCCAGCCTGCAGGTGTTGCTTTAGTGAAGGTGGGTCTTGTAAAGTAGGTCTGTCACTCAGGCAGTTTCTTTATGTAGCTATGATTGATGTGAAATGTGCTTCGGATTATGAAGGGCGTGTAAAGAAAGGTTCAAAAAGCAAAGAGCAAAATAAGACGCTGACGTTTTACTTTAACTAACTACTGGAACTACTTTTTTAGCAGAAGAAGTGGGCGGTGTATGTATATATATATATATATATATATATATATATATATATATAGGGCAGTCATGGGCTGGAGGTTTGGGAACCAGTCTTATGACTGGAAGGTCGCCAGTTTGATCCCCTGAGCTGACAGTACGTGACTGAAGTGCCCTTGATCAAGGCACCTAACCCCCAACTGCTCCCTAGGCGCTGCGGATAGGGCTGCCCACCACTCCGGGCAAGTGTGCTCATGTGGTGTTTTACTGCACGGACGGGATAAATGCAGAGGTGAAATTTCCCCTTTGTGGGACTAAAAAGGGTCACTTAACTATATATATATATATATATATATGTATGTGTATATGTATGTATATGTATATATAAATATATGTGTGTGTGTGTGTGTGTGTGTGTGTGTGTGTGTGTGTATCGCACAAATACCAACCACCAAGCATTTTATTAGGAACACCTCCTTGTATCTGCACCCACTGTCCATTTTATCAGCAACACTTACCATATAGGACCCCTAGGGGACCACCACAGAGCAGGTGCTATTTGGGTGGATCATTCTCAGCACTGCAGTAACACTGACGTGGTGGTGGTGTGTTAGTGTGTGTTGTGCTGGTCTGAGTGGATCAGGCACAGCAGTGCTGCTGGAGTTTTTAAACACTGTGTCCACTCACTGTCCACTCTATCAGACACTCCTACCTCGTCAGAGACGATAGCTCATCTGCTGCTGCGCAGTTTGTGTTGGTCATCCTCTAGTCCTTCATCAGTGGTCACAGGATGCTGTTGGCTGGATATTTTTGGTTGGTGGACTATTCTCAGTCCAGCAGCGACACTGAGGTGTTTGAAAACTCCAGCAGCACTGCTGTGTCTGATCCACTCAGACCAGCACAACACACACTAACACACCACCACCACGTCAGTGTTACTGCAGTGCTGAGAATGACCCACCACCGAAATAATACCTGCTCTGCGGGGGTCCTGTGGGGGTCTTGACCATTGAAGAATGAAGTATGCAGAGAAACAGATGGACTACAGTCTGTAATTGTAGAACTACAAAGTGCACCTATATGGTAAGCAGCGCTGATAAAATGGACAGTGAGTGTAGAAACAAGGAAGTGTTCCTAGAAAAAAGTGCTCGGTGTGTGTGTGTGTGTGTGTGTGTGTGTGTGTGTGTGTGTGAAACAATATCCATGTCTTCTTTGCTTTACATTTTTCTTTACTTTGACTCTGTGATATTATTTGTGATAACACATTCCTTCTAAGTTCTTGGGTAATTTAACGTGGTGTAGTGATTTTATTGTCTGTATTGCACGGCTGTGTAAATAGTTTTTCAGCGTATTTTAAAAATGATGCTGAATCAAATACTATAATAACCGAATCGGGTACCAAAATAATCTAAATTATCGGATCTAATTGTGGACAAATGTGCAATGTCATGATGCATGATTCCTTAGGAGTCATAATTGATTGGATTCTTTAGGAAACTGTTCAATGCGAGGTCACAGGTGAGAGATTTAGACCTCTAGTGGGGAGATACCGCAGTGAGCTGTTGACTGAACTTTATTCTCTAGAGAGAATTCTGCCCTGTCATGAGCTGATAGGGCTGGTCAATATGACAGTATGTATCGTGATCATGATAAATTATGCCACAATACAATATGCTTCTCTGAACATATTATGTATCTCATCAGTGCTTGTAGAACACTGACCAACTGCCTGCTTAATTATAAAGAGAGACTAATTATAAATTAGTCCCGTTTAACTGGATTTAGTGCAGCACAGTGAGCCAAATATTGAATAAAAGTCATTATATTGACAGTTTTGATAGTTTTTAAAATTTAGAACTACTGGCTCCTTTTTTTCTCTGTTCCAACTGATTAGATGTATTAAAAAAAATAAAAAATAAAAAATAAAAATATAAATATATATAAATATAGTCTACTGGCTATATTTGGCGTGGACTGACCCAGATAACAAATTGCCTCACTACTCCACCAAAGCACCACCAAATGGGTTCTATGAGCTCGATGAGGAAGTTCACTTCAGCCCTTTAGTTCATTTTCACTTCAGTTTCCTGTCAGACATGGTGAGAGTAGGGATGAACAGCAGGCGCTGTTTATGAACTTTGTTGGTTTTAATTTGAAAGCGTCTACTCTCGACTTCCCAAACTGCTCCACGCAGGTGGTTTGAAAATAGCTCTGGTGGCCTGTTACGGTTTAGTAACAAGAATTGAGACCGCGCAGGCCAGACGCCCCGTCTAGTCTTATTAAGGGCTGGTGGAAATTATTTAAATTTTCTATTAATATTAGCCCATTTCACCATGAGCTGCACTACAGTTCCCAGCATGCACTACAACGTAATGTGTGCTCCCACCCCCTCCCCAACAACAAACTATGGGACGGCACCACAAAAACAAAACAAAAAAAGATGCCAGGTGTCGAGTTCAAGCGAATGGGCGGTTTCAAAAACCTACTTTACTTTGCGGACATTTAAAGAGGTTTAGCAGTATCTGCAGCTGTTTTATACGAAACAGTTTGTTTTTATTTACATTTTTTATTTTGAATAAACAATGGCCAGATGGGTTCATGGCAGAATGTTGCAACATGTCAGACACAGCCGGCCCACTGATTTGGGATTTTTTAATATGGCCCTTGGTGGTTGAGTTTGACACCCCTGGTCTACATAATCTGCCTGTGTTAACATTTGACTCTTGACAGAAGCTCATATCGTTCATGCAGCACCAGCAGCTGCTAATAATGGCAGAGGAACAACAGGACCAGAGCCAGTTTAAAGGAACCCTGGCCACTTCCTATTTCTCACATTATGTAAAAAAAAAAATATGATTGCAAAAATGTGAGTCCTTAATGAATGAAGGTGAATGGAGTGTTAAACAGATGTTAAAAAATGAAACATTTGTGCAGGAAATTCCTTTAATTTTGGAAAGTAGAGGAATAATTTTAATAAGAAATCAAAGGAAACTTAGGAATATATTTCTGTTTTCTACAGCAAACGGTGTGACAGTATAACACTAACATTACTGCTACTGAGTGCTGATTGGTTAGCATTACTGCTACCGAGCGCCGATTGGTTAGCATTACTTCCACTGAGTGCTGATTGGTCGGCATTACTGCTACTGGGTGCTGATTGGTTAGCATTACTGCTACCGAGCGCTGATTGGTTAGCATTACTTCCACTGAGTGCTGATTGGTCGGCATTACTGCTACTGAGTGCTGATTGGTTAGCATTACTGTTACTGAGCGCTGATTGGCTAGAATTACTTCCACTGAACACTGATTGGTTAGCATTACTTCCACTGAGCGCTGATTGGTTAGCATTACTTCCACTGAGCGCTGATTGGTCGGCATTACTGCTGCTGAGTGCTGATTGGTCGGCATTACTGCCGCTGAGTGCTGATTGGTCGGCATTACTGCCACTGAGTGCTGATTGGCCGGTATGACTGCTGCTGAGTGCTGATTGGTCGGCATTACTGCTACTGAGTGTTGATTGGTTGCCGAGCTGAATAAAGCGGTTTGCACTCACTGACCTCATCCGACTCTGTTGATGTTAAACTTCATTGCCAGCAATCATTGTTGCCATAGATTCTTTATGAGGCTGTTTAAGTTGCCCCAGATTTTGTCCACCTGGTAAAAGATACTCAGTCTTTGATTTGTTTTAAATGATTTTTTATAGGTGGATTTTTAGGCCCATTTAATTGATGCCTAGTCTATAAACTGAGTGGTTCAACATTGTTCGGGTGATAAACCTGTTTTAGCTCTGAAACAGCCAGCTGGGAGCTGGAACACAACACAAAATACAAGCACACTTTGACTCTACATGATCAGAGCTAATTTAACAAAGCCTGAGTTCTCAGTACTGGAAATACAGTTATCTATATCAACAGGCAGCAGTATGATTAAAATTCAGCTACAACTTGACTGTTACTGTTTTTTCGTTTATAGATGACAGTCATTCAGTGTCAGAAACCACATAATTAAGTTTGCTGAAGATCAATTAAAGCTACACCCTGTTAGTTTTGGGGCATTTAGAGATTTATTTGGGGATTTATTTCCACCCCTCTGGTGGAAATGTGTAATTGTGCACAATATGCAGACGAACATTTTTTAAACCTGATTGTAGTGAATTATCTACTGTTGTCATCATATCTTCATCAGTGTAACACTAATTTTGCATTTGAGGCCTGAACATCAAGCCGAACGTTCTTTTTGAGCATCGGCAAGTGTCGTTAAAATGTAAAGACGTATGATGTGGTGTGAAAAACTCCCAACCTTTCCACCTTAAAGTGGTGTCTGAGGCACCAGAATTGAACTGCTGCACCATTTAAGGTGGAATGGTAAAATTCAAACAAGAAGCTGGTGAATGACCTACTTTTGAGGAAAAGTTTCCTGCTGGAGATGCGAGAAAAGTGACTATAGCTGAGCTGAAGCTTAAAGCAGAGCAAAGTAAGTCTGCGTTTTCGTTTATATTATATTTTTAGTCTACGTTAGGACATTAGCACATACTGAGACGTATTTACAGTCGAGATGGTGAAACGTTACATCAATAAAATGGACATGAAATGTTGTGGCTCCCAAGGTGGTTTGATTTTTGTTGAAGCTTGACAAAAGTTGATTTAGATGAATCAGAGGCAACCTCCATGTGTTGTGACCTCACAACTACAACTCACTGGCCGTCTGGCACACTACCTTCAAAGTCCTGAACCTTGAACCTGAAATTTATAGAACATAATCACAGTTTGAATCACAGTTGCAATGTTAGTCAGATCAAATCGTTCAGCCCTATTAGCGCCAGTGTAAAACTAAAGAAGGAAACTGATTGACTACATTTTTGCGACCTTATAAGTTAGAGCTGTGCATGTTTGTCTCCAGGTGCCGGTCAGGAGCACGCTCAGCACATGTTCGTCCACTCTCAGTCTTTCGAGGATCTGACCGCCGACAGTGAGAGTAACCCAGACTCTGAGCTAACAGGGAGCAGCCACTCTGCTTTGGGGGAGTCGGAGGAAGGAGAGGCGAAGGAGGAGGAGGAGCAAAGAGGAGGCGCAGACGCTGAAGAGGAGCAGAAGGAGCCGAAGGAGGAGAAGCAGGAGGTTCAGAGTGGCGTCCGGCTGAAGGAGGAGGACGTTACGAGCGAAGCGTGGCGGAGTCACAGGAAGCACGTGTTCGTTCTGAGCGAAGCAGGAAAACCAATCTACACGCGTTACGGCACCGAGGAGGCTCTGTCCACCACCATGGGGGTCATGATGGCCCTCGTGTCCTTCGTGGAGGCCGAGAAGAACATCATTCGCTCCATTCACGCAGGTGATCCACTGGCTTTCATTGATTGATAGTGATTTTATCATTGATTTCGATTGTTTTGGTGTTGCATATCTTCATAAATATAGTAAGTGTTGAGTTTTGGTAATCTGATCAACTTAACTGGAAACTGGATATTAGATAAAACATTTCCAACAAAACAGGCAGCATCAGTAGAAAACAGGTCTAGACTTTATGACCAAACAGCCTATTACGATATATTTTCTTGTACCATTTGTTATAGATAATTATCTGTATTTATTTGATGCATTTCTTATTGTTGAGTCCAACATTTGAACAGTATTTTGAACCTTAATGAAAACAAAAGGCCTTTTTTTGTATTATTTTCTTCAATTTTTACCCGGTTTTCTCCCCAGTGTAGTCGTAGCCAATTCCACCCGCTAGTTAGGACTCCCCCAATCACACACGACGCTATCAACGCAGGCTTCCTCCGAGACCTGTGAAACCAGCAACCGCATTTTTTTGAGCTGCCCCTCACGCAACGTCATTGGACAGCTGAACGCGCTCGGAGGAAAGCGCCAACCGCCAGTTCTGTTACGTCAGCTAACAGACGCCTGCGCTGACTAGCATCACACTTAGTGAGTGATGGGTGGAGAAAGGAAGCCATCCCACCCACCCAGAGAGAGCGAGGCCAACTGTGCTCTCTCGGACTCCCGGCTACGGACGGCTGTAGCATCACCAGGGATCGAACTCGCGATCTCCTGATGATAGGGCCAACGCTTAGACGGTTGCGCCACTCGGGAGCCCCCAAAAGGCCTTTTTTACTCTCCATAATTTCAACACTGAAATGGCTAGCTGGTTAAAGGGGAATTCCACCAATTTTTCAAAATTCCTGCATAATTTAGTTGTTAAAATACATAGTGGTTTGGTGTGAAATGCTCTGTTCTGGAGAAATTTGCCCAGTCAGAATTGTTCAGTGATGGTGATAGGAACCAGACGTCTTAAGTGTTTAACACTTCTAAAAGCTCCCCCCAACAGAGTTATTTTATGAAACGATTCCTGATATGTAATCGATTTTTCTTTGAGAGGTTTGGCCTAAAATGTAATCTTTAAGAACCATTCCTAGTGTAGAGTTACTCACAGGGCGTCATCAACATTACATATAAAACTCAGAAGACACGTGTGGGTTCACTGGTGGTTTTGCATAGTAAATAAAATGACCATATTTTCATTTTAGACATTGTGACTCCGTTTTAGACCACCACTGTAAAGAAACCTGAGTCGGTAAGTTTTTCCAGAACTTCACATCAAACCACACTGAATGACTCTGTTTACATCGCAGTGGTTAAATTATGGAGGAATTTTGAAAAATTGGTAGAAATCCCCTTTAATTATCATGCTGGTTTGTGGTGTTGTAGGCGATATGACCAAAAATTTTATCATGATAAAAAAATTTCATATCAGTTGACATCGATAATTATCACGATAAACATCAAATCATTATTTCTTTCAAGTTTTAAGTCAGATTTTTGCTCCTGATTGGTTAATTGTGGTTTTAAACCTTTTAATTTGTAGTTTTAAATCCTTTATGGTCAGAACGTGACATGATTTCGTGATTTAACGCTGCTAAAGCTTGTTAGGATGTTAGGATAGAAGTGATTTCACTGTAGGACAGTTTAGTTACGCCACTTGTCTCATGGCAGTAGAACAGATCGCTGATTGCTCGGCATCCACGTTTCAGACGTTGCCAAAGTATATTTGGTGACTCATTTTACTCGTCGCCCCCTCCCTCTCTTATCATGTAAAAAAAACTCAGAAGTGCGCCCTCTCGTGGTGACAGCAGAGTAGTGTCGCTTTCATTGCAGTAGAAAATGCCACCAGGGCTGCCGCTAGAACGAGGAAGTGTGAGAATCGTCTATTATATCAAACATTTATCGAACATTTTTTATATTTTAATCGAGGAAAGCTTTATCGCGATAATTACTGTTATCGTTTCATCGCCCGGCCCTAGTCGTGAGTGAATGACTGGACGTCTTCTTCCTCTCCTTCTAGCTAGTGAAAGGACACATCGCCACCTAGTGTTCTGAAGTAGAAACTGTTCAGAACTAAAACATCTGAATTGAGGAACAGGACAGCATAAATATTTGAACAAAATATCCCTATTAAGGCTTTTTTCGTTTCTTTAGTTCCTTATTTTAGTTTCCATTACTTGTTAGCTACATTAGCCTTATAGCATCAGTGCAAATCTAAAGAGGAACCAAACTAAACCGCATACATTTTGACTTGGTGTAAAAAGTGTAGAATTTTTGTCAATCTACCTTTTTATTCACCTATTATATTCGTCTAGACGGGTGTCGCGTGGTCTTCCTCCACAAGAGCCCGCTGGTCCTGGTGGGCGTGTCCCAGTCAAGCCAGTCAGACCGCGAGCTGTCCCGCGAGCTTCAGTACGTCTACTATCAGATCGTGAGCCTGCTGACGCTGACGCAGCTCAACCACGTCTTCCAGCACAAGCAGAACTACGACCTGCGGCGGCTGCTGGCCGGCTCCGAGCACCTGACCGACAGCCTGCTGCGGCTGCTGGACCGTGACCCGGGGCTGCTCCTGAACGCCGTCATGAGCCTCCCGCTGGCCAGCTCGGCCAGGGATGTGGTCTCCGCCAGCCTACAGGCAGCCAAGGCCAAGAGCCTGGTCTTCTCCATCCTGCTGGCCGGCAATCGCCTGGTCACTCTGGTCAGGAAAAAGGACCAGTACCTCCATCACATGGACCTGCATCTGCTCTTCAACCTGGTGGGCTCGTCCTCATCCTTCAGGGAAGGCGAGGGCTGGACCCCCATCTGTCTCCCCAAGTTCAACACGGCAGGCTTTTTCCACGCCCACATCTCCTACCTGGAGCCCAAGTCTGACCTCTGTCTGATCTTGGTGTCCACGGACCGCGAGGACTTCTTTAACCTGTCCGACTGCAAGCGCCGCTTTCTGGAGCGGCTGCGCAAACGCAGTGCTTATCAGGCCCTGCAGGAGGCGCTGCGGACACCCACCTACCCCGTCTCGCAGGTGGGCATCCCTGAGCTCTGGCATTTTGTTTACAAGTCCAAAAGCTCAGGACTCTACACCAGGTGAGAGTCTATTACATCATCTTTTGAGTGTTTATCTTACAGTGAATATGAATTATGTGATAATTTACATTGGTTGTCAGAAGTTTCAAAGTGTTTTTAATAAATTAGCTTGTTTTTTTAACACAGTGAAGGAGAAGTCCACCAGCCTTTTAAAAATCTCTGCATAATTCAAGCTCTGAGATGTAAATAAAGTCATTCAGTGGATTGATGTGAAATGCTTCATTGCAGAGACTCAGATGTCTTTACAGTGGTGGTGATGGGAACCAGAGATTACAGTGTCTTCAACACAAACATAGCCATTTTATTTACTATCCAAAACCAACAGTGAACCCACACGAGTCTTCTGAGTTTATATATGTAATGTTGATGATGGGAAAATAGTGGTAAATCTTACAAAATGTTTTCTTTCTCTACTATTTTGCCCTACAACACTTTGCATGTTCATGAATGGGTTTGAAAAATATATATATTTAGGCCAAAACCTTCTCAAAACTACCGTAAAACAGACATCAGGCCCTGTATTTATTCCCATTCCATGTAATAACTTTCTGTGAGGGAGGCTTCAGAAGCATTAAACTCTTTAGATGTCCTCTTTAGGTTCCTATCACTACTGTTGTGAACAGTTCTGACTTGGCAAGGCTTTGGAATGAAGCATTTCACACCGACCCACTCTGAATGACTTTGTTTACATCTCAACGATTGTGTTTTGCAGTATGTTTTTAAAAATGGGTTTGGAAGGCTGTTTCGCACTAAAGCTGTTTGTCTTTGCAAGCTAACTAGTTGATCTGCTTCTTGCGATGTCAGCACTTATCAGCACTAAAACATTTAAAATGTTTAAACCACTTTTGGGCTAAATTTGTGCTGTTAACAATAGTCTAGACAAGACAACTTTCAGATCATTATTTAGGGAAAACCTGCTTTTCCTACCACGAGGAAGAGACTAACACTAAACATGAAGCCGGGTTATTTAGAGATGAACAAATTGCTGATATGCTAACGAAACCTTTGCACATATCTTGAAAAGTAAAAGTGAAAATCAAACATTCCTTTGGAAATTTCAAAACAAGACAAGGTCCCTAAACTTTTGACAGGCCGTATCCGTCTCATGTATAAACGTCAAATTGACCGAATTGTTCCTTTGTTGGAAATGTTTCAGCTTTTTAAGGCCAGGACTGATTAGCATTGCTTTAGAAACGTCTTGCTGTATTCGTGCAGTGAAACTGTGCAGGAGAAATGAGGAACTGAGAATACACTGTGGATAGAAATGTACGCTGCTAACAGACGAAGGGAACAGCTCACTCCTGAAGAGGTCTGCAGTGATGCCTGTATTCGCATGAAGAAAAAAAGAGGTTTAAATTAGGACCATGGGAGTTTATTCTGGTCCTGTGAGCTACACATCTTATACATCAAAGCATTTCCAGGAGGCAGCGATGCACAGATAAGCACTTTTAGTGCAGACCTGCCTGAACTCTACGCTTCACTGTTTACTGTGTTCCCTCGGCTGAACCGTCTGATTCAGTCCGTCGGCTAAACGAGGCTTTCGTGAAGAGTTTTTCTACGTGAGGAAATAAAGATTTTCTAAATCACTCCTCTCACCCTCCCCTGTGGTGTCTGTTACCTTCTGCCTTGTGTTTTCCTCCGAATATCACTGAATCCTTTGAATTACAAGGTTTTTAAGTTGTTGAAGTAGGAAAACCGCTACCGTCCGTGATCCAGCGCACTGAAATGATGTCGCATGATAGTGACACTGAAAAAAGATGGTTCTTCAAGGGTTCTTTTGAACCTTGAACACTGAACGAACCTTTTGCATGATTAAAAGGTTCTCTGCGTCATGAAAAAGTTCTTCAGATTGATGGAGAATGTGCTATGGATGGTTCTATACAGAACCTTTTTGAAAAGGGTTCTATATAACACCAGAAAGGGTTCTTCTATTATGACAAGCGTGCAGTCTTAAAAGATTAGTAAAGAAAATGGTTCTATAAAGAACCATGAACACTTAGCATGATTGAAGCGTTCTTTGCATCATGAAAGGGTTCTTCAGATTGATAGAAAATGTGCATGAATCTGCTATAGATGGTTCTATATAGAACTTTTTGGAAAAGGGTTCTCTATAGCACCCAAAAGGGTTCTTCTGTTGTTACAAGTTTGACAGCGTAACAGTAGAAGAACCCCTATTGGTGCTATAGAGTGTTTTTCAAAAAGGTTATATATAGAACCATCTATAGCATATTTGCTATCAATCTGAAGAACATTTTCATGATTCAGAGAACCTTTAATCGTGCAAAAGGTTCCTAGGTTCATGGTTCTATATAGAACCATTTTCTCTACTTGAGAACTCTTGATCTTTTTAAGAGTGCATGCTTGTCATAACAGAAGAACCCTTTTTGGTGCTATATAGAACCATTTCCAAAAAGGTTCTATATAGAACTATGAAAACTCAAAGAACCCTTTGCATGATTAAAAGGTTCTTTGCATCATAACAGGGCTCTTCGAATTGATAGAAAATGTGCATGAAGGTGCTATAGATGGTTCTATATAGAACCTTTTGGAAAAGGGTTCTCTTTAGCACCCAAATGGGTTCTTCTATTGTTACAAGCTTGACAACCTAACAATAGAAGAACCCTTTTGGGTGCTCTACAGAACCATTTTCAAAAAGCTTCTATATAGAAATGTCTATAGCACATTCGCCATCAATCTGAAGAACGTTTTCATGATTCAAAGAACCCTTTAATCATGCAAAAGCGTTCATACGTTCATGGTTCTATGTAGAACCATTTTCTTTACTAAAGAATCCTTGAAGCACCATCTTTTTTGACAGTGTGTCATCGTAAACAATAGAAGAACCCTTTTTGGCGCTATATAGGACCGCCTTTTTTAAAAAAGGTTCTATATAGAACCATCTACAGCACATTCTCCATCAGTCTGAAGAACCTTTTCATGATGCAAAGAACCCTTTAGTTATGTCAAAGGTTATTAGGTTCATGGTTCTGTATAGAACCATTTTCTTTACTAAAGAGCCCATATTTGACCAGTCGTGTTAATTTTAGTAGGGCTGCCAGTTTTAGTGTTCAGCAGTGAGAGCTCACATATGCAATATTCATATTTTGACTCCTTAACGACCTCATAATTATATAATTATTATGTAATTATATTGTATAATTCAGAGGATTCAGTGAGACCCAGTGATGTAAATCGTATCAACTTTGGAACATTTTCGAAACGGGCATGACGGAGAACAGCGTTTATTTTTCCCATAAAGAAAAAGGCTTAGAGCCAGTGGTGCTGTTGTCCGGTTCTATTGGCTCTCCTGTTCAGGTCCAGATTATTTATTTATTTATTTATTTATTTATTCTCTCTCTCTCTCTCTCTCTCTTTCTCTCCCCCCCACTCATTAGCCCGGAGCTGCCTGTGCCGTACCAAAGGGAGGAGGAGCATGAGAGGCTGATAGGACTGTACCGTTACCTCCACAGCTGCCTCCACCACCCAACCCGCCCCCTCCGCTCAGTCTACCGTTGCGGAGACACAGAGAACCTGTTCGCCTGGGTGAGCTTGATGACCTCAGAGACCAGAGTTAAAGTCCTCAAACTGCAGAACTGCTATTAAATAGGAATTCCACAGATTTTTTACATTTCTGCATATTTAATTGGTTAAGATTTAAAAAGTCAGAGTCAAAGTCATTCAGAGTGGTTTGGTGTGAAACGCTCTCTTCTAGAGAAACTTACCAGAAAGGTTTCACAGTGGTGATGATAGGAACCAGACGTCCATCTCTTAAAGCTCCCTCACAGTATGGTGGTATAAGCAGGGTGCTGTTGGGCAAAGTAGTTCCCAAAGAAAACTTGTTCAGATTTAACACTATTGTACCATCATCAGCTTTATATATTAAAATTCAGAAGACACGTGTAGGTTCTCTGGTGGTTTTGGATAGTAAATAAGATGTAGATGTTGTGACCCCTGGTTCCTATCACTACCACTACAAAGAAACAAGAGTCTTTACTCATTTCACGTGAAACCACAAAATTCAAACTCTCAATGAGTGAATTATGCAGAAGTTTTGAAAAATTGACAGAATTCCCCTAATTATTCAGTAACCATCTAACATGCAAGGTTTGTGGTCACGAGTGAGGAATTGAAATGTAGTTGTGTCTACAGATATAGTTTAAAGGGTTAAACCAGGGTATGTTAAAGAGGTTTGATGAGAAGTATGTGGAGATGCATCCACAGAAAGTCTTAGTTTGTATATTGATAGTCTTATTTAAGCATATGCACATGAATCAATAAACCAGTATGTACATGTATGTACAAATGTGAACAGGTCCTTGTAAAAACTGTAAACCACACTAATTATGTCATATTAACTCCACAGGAAGTCAGTGAGAGCAAAGCTCAGGATCTAGGCTTTAGAGTGATGCCTCTAGACCAGCAGTATAAAGCCTTGGGTTCACTACACGACTTTTAAAGTCTTAACAGATTATTAAAGACTGGGCGTCTCACACTGTCCGACTGGTTTTTGCAGATTTTTTGGACGACTAAAATATTGGGGATCACACACTAAATGATTAAGGATCACACACTACTCGACTTTTAAGCTGTTGCTATAGCAAACGCAACTCACTGAACTCGCGTGAACTCATGCGAACTTGCGCAAACTCACACATTCTCCTGCTACTAGGAGATGCAGATAAACAAACATGAAGTGACTCGCAGCTGCTGCTGTTTTCTCTGCCGTTTGCGCTGCCACAGTAAAGAAGCAGCAGTACATAAACTCGATTGTGCTCTTGCCTTAAACTCAGCTCATTAAAAAGTTTGCTCCACAGTGACTTTTCGCCTTTTTTGTTTACTTGCTTTATTTTCTTCTTTCGCGCTCTCAGTTTTCATTGGCTCTTGCGGGAATCTGTTCAGATTGAGTTGTTGACCAGTTTACACTGGATTTCGCTCAGAGTTGGGTCGAAAAAAATTAAACATGTTTGATAAACTCCAAGGCGGCACGGTGGCGCAGTGGGTAGCGCTGTCGCCTCACAGCAAGAATGGCCTGGGTTCGATTCCCGGCCGGGAGACCAGGGTCATTTCTGTGTGGAGTTTGCCTGTTCTCCCCGTGTCTGTGTGGGTTTCCTCCGGGTACTCCGGTTTCCTCCCACAGTCCAAAGACATGCAATCAGGCCGATTGGACGTGCTAAAATTGCCCCTAGGTGTGAGTATGTGTGAGTGTGTGTGTGTGTGTGTGAATGTGTATGTCTGTCTGTCTGCCCTGCGATGGACTGGCGACCTGTCCAGGGTGTATCCTGCCTTCCGCCCAATGACAGCTGGGATAGGCTCCAGCACCCCACCGTGACCCAGAAGGATAAGCGGTTTAGATGATGTATGTATGATAAACTCCAACCAGTCTGAAACGCAATCAGGAGGCCAAAAATCTGAGTCTGCACCCCTTTCACACAAACTGTCGACTCCGACTGACCCAAAAATTTGCAGACTAGAGCTGACCAGCACAGACTCGGACAGACTGAGAATCTGGGCTAAAATCGGGGTCAACGTCAAGTAGTATAACCCCATCTTAAAGGAAATCATTGTTCTCTAACTAATTGGACCGTTCTTCTGTCCTGCAGGCCACCAGCGGCTTCGAGCTCTACCTCTGTTTCAGCCCTCTGGGTACGAAAGCACTGGCCATGTCCGCCGTCACCAAACTGCTGAAGTGGATCAGAAAAGAAGAGGACCGTCTGTTCATTCTAAACCCTCTAACGTACTGACCTGGCAGTGGGCAAACCTTTTGGGGACGAGAGAAGATTGCAGGAAGATTTCCTGATCATGGTCAAAGCCCTAACCCAATGAAACTGTGCTGAACCCTGCTGAGTGGACCATCCTGACCAGCACAAACAGCAGCAAAATCACCTGGTTATTTCCGAACCCCCTACAAACCTACCCAGTTTGTACTGGACTGGCCAGAGTTCCCAGAGCAAAGCTGCAGGATTGGCTGAAAAACACTAACAAATGCCATTAAAGGAGCTACATGTAGGAGTCAAATCAAAAAACTTGTGATTGCTTTTTATTTTTGATGCCATTTTAAAAAACCAGGCCTTTACATTGTGACAACATTTCAGGATGACTGGACCAGCAGAAAGAACTAAATACTGTGGAACTAATGTATCAGAGTGATGCACTGAAGTGTAGTCCCATATAAAGACCCTTAGGACTAGTTTGTAAGCCTAGACCAAAAAGAATTTCTAACAGTAATTCTTCATCAGCACTGAACTTGATTGACTTCACCCATGTTATGGACTACAGCATTTGAAATGCAGATTTTCTGAAGTATTGTCCATAATTAGGCTAAATCCCAATTCGTGGAATGAGCCTATAGAGTTTAAGAGGTTAATATCTTGTTTGTAAGTGTTGACCAATGTGTCTAGTCATTCCTACAGTGGCTTTTGTTTTTTTAAAAACTGAATTCCACTGATTTTTTAAAAGTTGTGCATATTTCATTGGTTGAGATGTAAACAAAGTCATTCAGAGTGGTTTGATGTGAAATTATTCATCATAGAGAAACTATGAAGCTGTCTCAGATTTCTTTACAGTGGTGATGATAGGAACCAGGGGTCATTCTGTCTACAACACAAATATAGCCATTTTAATTACTATCCAAAGCCACCAGTGAACCTGCACTTGTCTTCTGAGTTTATATGTAATGATGATAATGGTAGAATAGTGGTAAACAATACATTTTCTTTTGGAACTATTTTGCCTTATAACACTTCTCCACCATGAATGGCTCTTAAAAACACATTTCTGGCCATAATCGTCTCCAAAGCATAGAAAAACAATGTGTTTACCTGCACTTAATAATCCGATAACTGCAGAAAGTCAGATTTTGTCAGTAATCTGATTAACGCGTTCACATGCACTTGAGTAATCAGATAATGTGAAAACTCCAGGTCTACATGAGTCAGACAGTAATCAGATTTCTGCTTTGCAATCAGCCAATAAACTCACAGGAGAAGACGTGATGTAAACGCAATGTAAAACTCAAACTTAATGCCGTGGCTTTTTTTTTAAAACATCGTACCTGAAAATATGAACATAAATATTCTAGAAAATGAAGAATATTTAAATCCTTCATTTTGTCAAGCATGTATTTGGTTTCAGCGTCGCTCCAAAAGAGTTTTGCTGCATCTCGCGGCGATGCTTCTTGCTTATTTCCAGTACCGCCGTCTGTTTTGCGCATACACAGACTGAGAAATCCGAAAGAAATCAGAGTAAGAGTTTACATGCACTAAGAAATCTGATTACTGAGCTTTATTCTTTGATTGATTTCTTGACCTTAATCAGATCGAAGAAATCAGAATGTGCTGCTTGCATGACCATAATAATAATGAATAATCAGATAACTGCAGAAACCCTATTATGATTGGATTATTGAATGCTTGTAAACACACTCAATGTGTCAGACCTCAGCCAGCATATTCATAACCATTTCATGTAATAGCTTTCTGTGAGGGAGCTTTTAGAGGTGGACGTCTGGTTCCTATCACCACCACCATCAATAGTTCTGACTCGGTGAGTTTCTCTCAAACAGAGCATCTCACATCAAACCACTCTGAACAACTTTGAGTTCTTTGGTGTTGTGCCGTAGAAGAGCCACTTTTGGTTCCTTAAAGGACCTCTCAGTTAGATGGTTCTTTAGGGAACCAAAAGTCACTTTTCTTTTGCTCCAGAGAACAGATTTTGGTACCTAGCTTTTGTGTGCCATATGCCATACATATGCCAGTTCTTTTGATAGAACTTTCCATGTAGCTCCTTTAAGACACATTTACAGTCGCTTGCTTATGCCTGGCTGCTTGAAGACCAACTTCATACATGGCCTCTATTGCAACCTGTGCTGACGTACATTTGGTAACCTGTTTGGTAACAAGTATGATGGCTGCTGTACGGCTCTCAGATACAGGATGATGTACTTGTTTTTTTAAAAGATACTCAAACTATATTGTCAAATGCCAGGAATTGTAAAATTAAGGAAGTCTGTCGCTGTACTGAGCCCCCTACATTAAAGCCAGACAAATATAGGACAGTGGCTATAACGTTAACTGAAAATACAGTCAGGATGATTGCAGAGGGTGTTGTTTGGAGTGTGGTTGATATCAACATGTCTAGTTTTGACACACCAATGAAATGTGCCTATAAGAAAAATTAAGTTCATGTGAAAATCCTACCTATTTAGCCAGTCTGCTAACAGAACATCTGCTTTATGGCAAGTTATAGACCAAATAATATACAGTTTTAATGGTTATTCGTAACAAAACAGTTTGTGCATGCACTGATAGCTAAACCCAATAACTGGCCATTGCCTTTTCATTCTTCTTAAGTGTCTTAGACCGACCACTGTTTTAGCCTAATGTAACATATCAAAATAACCCTTATGTTAACTGAGCCACGGTAGTACACCTTCAGAGCAAAGCTTATGGACCAATCTGGGTGATATTCCAGTGAGAGTATCTTAAAAACAGCTCTCTTTTTAGTTCTAATCCCAATTCATTTAATCCGTCTCTTCAGAAGACCGTGGTTACTTGGACCAGTTAGCTGTTAAATGGTGGGACAGAGATTCAAATTTCATCAAAGTACAGTTTTTTGGGTCTTAGTACTGCATGCGTCAGTGTTTCCCCTGAGCTAACATGCCTGATTTAGGTAAGCTCAATGACGGAGAGCTGAACCAGGAAAAATGCTAAACTCTGCAGTTTAAAACCGTCCAGGATTCACTCAACATTGGACTAAACTGATGGTTGGGACAGAAATTAAATTTACAAAAGTTTTTCCAAAGTTTGCTGTTTTGATTTTGCTATATGAGGCTAATGTTGCACAGTACTTCCATTTCTAGTGAGCTGCATCTTCATAGCTCATGTTCTGCATTTTGGATGCCAACTTATCGTGGCTAGTCGACTACATTCGAGGGAATAGTGAAATTGTAAATGCAATTTTTGGCAAACCATTGCTTTGTTATAATAATTTGTGTTCTGTTTTATTCGGGTTGTTCCTCAGAAAGCTGGTGATTTTTGTTACAATGGGAAGATTTACACATACCTCCAGATCACTGAGATTTCCTACTTTATTGGTTTTTTGTTTTTTGTCCTTTTTTTTCGGGGGACATTAATGTCCATTTGTAACTATACTGTCAAAAACTAATTGTTTGTATCTTAGACAGAAATATATTGTAATGTCTTGTATTTTCCAGTGAAGGAGGCTAGTTCTCATGATCTCTTAGCTTCATCTAACTGAAATCTGGCTGTAAGCAGATGTAATATAGAGCAGTGGTTCTTAGAATCAATCTCATTGGGCCGAGTACTGCACAGTTTGGTGATGTCCATGCTCTAGTGTGCATGATTCAGCTTGCGAGAAGCTTACTGAATGCGTTAGAACTAGGAAAGTGTCCAAAAGTTTGTAGACACACGCTCATCTAAAAGACTGGAGCTCCATCACTCTGGAGAACACAGTTCCACTGCTCCACAGCCCAGTGCTGGGTGGCTTTATACCCCTCTAGCCGACACTTGGCATTGAGCATGGTGACCTTAGGCTCATGTGCGGCTAATCCAAAGCATCCCATTCTATTGGTCAAGGCTTTTTTATGGAGACAGTAGCTGTGTTCACTCGTTATAGGGGCTGCCTGGATACTTTTTGACACACACTGTGTTTAGTAGTACAGTCCAGCTTTTTCCAGGATTGGGTTTGAGAACCACTGCTCTGAAGATTTGATTATAACGCTAAAATATCTCTCTTTTTCCTTTGCAATGTTGATGACCCTGTTTCTCTTGCTTTTAACTGTATGTATCCAGAATTTTGACTTGGACCAAGTGAATTTTAGGTGAATGATGGACTACGGATGTTGTGGATTATGTCGTTTTAAAGTGATAGTTTGGCAGAAAAACAACAAATTTACTGTTTCTCCTCTTGCCCCAAATGTAGTTGAACAGCCAAGACATGTTAGGTGTGAGAAGTTTGATTCTTTAGTTTTAGACTGAAGCTATGAGACTAATGTAGGTAAGTAAGTAAGTAAGTAATAGAAGCTT
Organism: Colossoma macropomum; assembly: GCF_904425465.1. Lineage (NCBI taxonomy): Eukaryota > Metazoa > Chordata > Actinopteri > Characiformes > Serrasalmidae > Colossoma > Colossoma macropomum. The sequence continues at coordinate 31,052,747 of NW_023494810.1, read as the reverse complement.
ATAGCCCACCAGATAGCATGATGGTCACTGTATCTAAATAAGACACTTGCTTGACGCTGTGTTGAGTTGTTAACCAAGTCTATTTGAGATTATTTATGTGGTTTCTAAAACCATGTCTGATCAACTACATTTAGGGGGTGGGGGGTGTGGTGAGTTGGGAGCTGTTATTGCATAAATTTGATTTTTAATGAAACTATCACTTTGTCAATTCACACATTCAAAGCAGTGAAGGGTTGTGGAGACTACTTGGTGCCCCTCATCTCTTCTCATAGTCAGTGACTCTTGTATCTTATGATGGTCAGTGTGGATCAGAGTTTGCGACAACAGGAGTCGGCACACATCTTCATGTGTTACTGACATGCCCCCCCATAGAAATTAGACCATGTAATGTTGAATTATGTAAATTAACAAATATTTAATAAAGATCTATTTAAATATGGTTTTGTCTGTTCATCAGTGCACATCAACTTTCTCGAAATTTTATATCTCAAAGATCAATGTAAAACTTTGGAGAAGTCTGTTTCTTGTTGTTGATGTAATGAATACGTATGTATGTGGAATGTAATGACTTAATACAAATGGTGTTAAACCTAATTTACTCAAGATTTTGTTATAGTTAGTGTCTTTCATCACTGCAACCATGTAGTAGCTAAAATATTTGTCTACCCCAGTTCCCAAGTTGGAAAGTTATCCATTCTTAATTTCCAGATTTTGAATTGAACTATGGGCCTCATTCACCAATCTCTTCCTTAGTTTTTCGTTTATGATATCAAGCCTCTAACAACAGAAGAACGCTTTTTGGTGCTATATAGAACCCTTTTTTGAAAAAAAAGTTCTATATAGAACCATATAAAACACACTCCATCAATCCGAAGGATGCTGTCATGATGCAAATAACCGTTTAATCATGCAAAAGGGTTCTTTGAGTGTTCATGGCTCTATATAGAACCATTTACTTTACTAAAGAACTCATGAAGAATCATCTTTTTTTTGTGTACCACAGCTATGAGGGCGGCCCGGCCTTCTGGCTACAGGCAGACGCTGCCCAGATCTCCAGCCCAAGTTCTCAGAGTTCTCCCCCTCCCTCAAGCAGTCTGACCTCATACTACCACCACCATGTTCAAGGCACAGTCTAAACAAATTAGTGATAAATATACCATGTGTCAGGTTGTGCATTGAATGAATAAGAAGGAGAACAGATATCAGTGCTGTCTCTGTAGAGCTAACTGAGCTACATGTTGTTAAGATGTTGGATCTTTCTGAGTCATGGGTGCACAGCTGTGTCAGTATCTATATGAGGGGCCTAATAAAGATTTTAGGAGGTCTGGTGGTCATGGACCCCCAGCGCAATAGCATCAGTAGTAATAGCTGTATATACCGATCAGCCGCAACATTAAAACCACCTCCTTGTTTCTACACTCATTGTCCATTTTATCAGCTCCACTGACCGTGTAGGAGCACTTCGTGGTTTTACAGTTACAGTTTGTAGTCCATCTGTTTCTCTGCATACTTTGTAGCCCCATTTCACCGTTTTTCAGTGGCCAAGACCCCTGCAGGACCACCACTCCTGCTAAAAAAGGACCACCTAATGCTTATGCTTTCTAAGGGGAACTGACTTAATAATTTCCCATAGAGACCACTAGTTTCCTGCAGGTCCCATTACCATCAGATGCATTTGGAATCAGCCATTCATCACTTGTTAAACCATATGGATCCTTCACATTGTGATATCAACCCATTAAAAAACACAAAACACATTACAAAACCACCAGGAACCAATAGAAACAATGGTTTCTAAGGATTTTTCCAGTAGGAACAAAGCAGGTATTGTTTGGGTGGTGGATCTTTCTCAGCACTGCAGTGATACTGACATGGTGGTGGTGTGTTAGTGTGTGTTGTGCTGGTGCGAGTGGATCAGACACAGCAGTGCTGCTGGGGTTTTGTAGTAAGGAGCGCTTCTCTGCTGCAGCCCGCGCGCGCAATCACTCATTTCAAATTTAAAAATTAACCGAAGACTTAACGGACCAGCGCGAGCCTGAGCTAACGGCTAGCTGAACCGCTATAACCGAGAAAACCATCCTTTAACTTTGCAGTTACTGTCCTGACACGTTAACCGACTTAAAATAGTCATTGTGAGTCCGATCATTTAACATGAGTTGATAATCAACTTCAGCCCAAATTTATCGAGACTTAATATGATTAAAGTCAGCTATTAACGTGTGAATTTAGACAGCAAGGCTAGCCACGGCTATCATAGCTTAGCAGGGTGCTGAGGTCGGACATGGTAATATTTTATTTTCGTTTAAACGTCGAATAAAGGTGGCGAAGCTTAATAGCAAGCAAATCTGACATTCAAGGGGTAAATGAGTTGTGTTCACTCCGTAACAGCTAGCCAGGTTAGCTAACTAACGCTAGGTTAGCTAACTTAGTTTAACTAACCGTTATTTAACTTAGCGTGTTAGCGTTAGCTTCTTTGCGGTTTAGCTAGCAACTGATGTCTTTTCAGTCCATCATTACACTCTTATCAGACAAGCACAACCAGTAATGAAGCTAACAGGCCTGCGTTTCCTTTAATTATAGCTGGAGCATAAAACATGGAATGGCCCTGTAACTGTTACTGCACGTTAGACGAAGCTGAAGTCAGCTTCTTGTTCGAATTGTCTCGTTCCACCTTAAATGGTACAGCCTCAGGCGCCTGACTGGAACTGCTGCGCCATTTAAGGTGGAACGAGACAATTCGAATAAGAAGCTGGCGAATATGAAACCAACTTAATCCTCGTATACGCATGTGCTAGTAGTTGACCTCAGTTTAGACACGCAGCCTCCTCAGTGTGTGGTCAGCGCAGCTCGTCAACAAGAGGAGGTAACGTTAAGAATAAAATACGCACAGTATTTCGGCATTTTTCGCGTTTTAGTAGTTACTGCGGAAATACCCGAAGTCATACACGATTTAATGATTGGTTGGACTCTGCAAAATCTGCCTAGCAACCAATATGCACTTTGATTGGTCACATTTGGGCCAATACTTTTAAAAAATAGGAAAAAAGCGTCAGTGGGGTCGGTCACTATTTGCACAGATTTGATGTCCAAACCCAGCTTAGATGGTCTTTCCAACCGATTTGATGGAAAAAGAGAAATATGATAATGTCTCAGATGGATCTTTGACAAATGTTAAGAAAGTAGTTTTTATTACACAGAAATATTTGCAAGTGTACGGAATACTGTGCTCTTAGTATTGTGTTTTCACTTTAAATGTATGTAACGTTAGTATTTATTTATTTATTTATTTATTTTGGTTCTTTAGGTACTCGAAGTCTGAATTTTCAAGGCTGTGCATACACCGACCGGCCACTTTATTAAGGACACCTCCTTGTGTAAGTTGTACCGTCAGCTCCACTTAACTTACCATATGGGTGCACTTTGTAGTTCTACAATTACAGACTGTAGTCCATCTGTTTCTCTCTATACTTTGTTAGTTAGCCCCCTTTCAGCCTGTTCTTCAGTGGTCAGGACCACCGCAGTGCAGGTGTTATTTTGGTGGTGGGTCATTCTCAGTACTACAGTGACACTGAGGTCGTGGTGGATCAGACACAGCAGTGCTGCTGGAGATTTTAAACACCTCAGTGTCGCTGCTGGACTGAGAACCAAAAATATCCAGCCAGCGGCATCCTGTGACCACTGATGAAGGACTAGAGGATGACCAACACAAACAGCAGAAACAGATGAGCTATCGTCTCTGACTTTACATCTACAAGGTGGACTGACAAGGTAGGAGTGTCTAACAAAGTGGACAGTGAGTGGACACAGTGTTTAAAAACCCCAGCAGCACTGCTGTGTCTGATCCACTCGTACGAGCACAACACACACTAACACACCACCACCACATCAGTTTCACTGCAGTTTCGAGAGTGACCCATCATCGAAATGATACCTGCTCTGTGGTGGTCCTGACCACTGAAGAACAGGGTAACAAAGTATTCAGAGAAACAGATGGTCTACAGTCTGTAACTGTAGAACTACAAAGTGAAACTATATGATAAGTGGAGCTGATAAAATAGACACTGAGAGTAGATACAAGGAAGTATAGTTAATAAGGTGGCCGGTCAGTGTGTGTACATGTGAGCCAGCAGGGGGCGCTGTGAGCGCACAGACAGGTGGAGCCCTCACTGTTGGTTCAGTGTAAGTTTGAATCACTCCCTGAAGGCGGAGCGTTGAGTGGGCTCTACTGCTCTCTGTGCTTTGAGTAATGACTCTAACATTCTGCTTAGTGTAATCAGGGGTGACATTCCTTTGTAAATGCAGGTCCTGGTAAAAAGAAACCAGGAGATTTGAGTGAGTGGACTGACCGCATGGACATCCACATGGTAGAGGAGAGTTCAGAGATTGCTGACATATGAAAAAGAAAAAAGGAGAAGAGACGATTCACACCTTGCTTATCCCAGCCAGGTAAGAGACTCAGCTGTCTCCATCACAGCAGCACTTTTCCCTCCTCCTTTTCACTCTTTTGTGTTGTTGAGGTTAAGAAAATAGCACTTAAGGCAAGTTTATGGAGCTGACAATTTGAAAAGCTTTCCAGTATCTGCACGGTGGCAATGCTTTTTCTTAGAAAATATAAGGCCATAGGTTTTGCTGCTAAAATATGTTTACATTGTTAGTTTATTTGTTTGTTTCTAATGATAAATCCAGTTGATTTAATGACACAGAGAATGTGTGTATGTGAATTTGAGTACAAATTGTGTACATGAAATAAAAAGCCGCAAACCATAGTAAATATGTGACATGATGAATAAAAAGACCAAATAAAAATTGTCTTTTTTTCTCTTTTTTAGATTTAAATGGTGAAACAGGCCTATAGACTTACCATATGCAATGATTAGGCTATATTGACAATCAGCTAAAGTAACACTACACACTTAAAAGTTATGGTTTTCTTCTTTAGTAAAGAAAATGTTTCTGTATAGAACCATGAACACTCAAAGAACCCTTTGCATGATTAAAGGGGTTCCTCAGATTGATGGAGAACATGCTGTATATGGTTCTATATACAACCTTGTTGAAAAGGCTTGTGCATAGCACCAAAAAGGGTCTTTCTATTGTTATGATGTCAAGCTTGTTACAATAGAAGAACCGTTTTTGGTGCTATATAGAACCTTTTCTTAAAAGGCCATAGATTTTGCAGCTAAAATATGTTAACACAGCTAGTTGATTTATTTGTCTGTAATGATAAATCCAGTTGATTTAATGACATAAACAGTTTGTTTTCGCCTTTGTAATCCTGCATATTCTGTAGTTGTCCTGAAATCAGATGCATGACGAACAACCGGCTTGTAAAGCCTCATAATAATCATCATTAGTTTATGTTGAGCTTATTTTTGAAGGGAACCTATCAGACTGAAGGTGTAAACCTACTGGGCAGCAAAGTTACTTGTGCTGTTATGTACATATTTGTGTTATAACAATGCAGTGTGTGACCAAGTGCACAGTGCCCTTTCCTTCTGCTCTATCAGGGAGGGTGTTTGCAGACTCTTTATCAGTAAAATAAAAAAGCAGTTCAGTTTTAGTTGCTTTTATATAGTGTTCACTCTATGTTTCATTATTTTTCTCATAAATGAACAACCAAAAGGTACATTTTCTCACACAAGACATCCATTCATAAAGTTCTACACTCATGGGTTCTGTATAGAACCCTTTCATGCTTAAATGGTTCTTTGCCTGGTGAAAACGTTCTTTAGATTGATGGAGAATGAGTTGTACATGGTCATATATAGACCTTTTTGAAAATGGTTCGACATAGCTAGCACCAAAAAGCGTTCTTCTGTAAGGTTATTCTATATGGGTTCTATAAGCTTGACATCATAACAATAGTAGAACCCTTTGTGGTGTTACACTCTTAAAAAAATGGTTCTTTGAGGGTTCCACATTAATCCATGAACAATCAAAGAACCCTTAAAGGGTTCTTTGCATCATGAAAGCGTTCTTCAGACTGCAGAACCTTTTTGAAAAGGTTTCTATATAGTACCAAAAAGGGTTCTGCTATTGTTATGATATCAAGCCTGTAGCAGTAGAAGAACCAATCTGAATCACCCTTTCACGATGCAGAGAACCCTTCAATCATGCAAAGGGTTCATTGAGTGCTCACGGTTCTATATAGAACCATTTTCTTTACTAAAGAAGAACAGTGTTTCTAAAGTGTGTAAATAGAAGTGTTTTAAGAAAGGTTCTATAAAGAACCGTATACAACACATTCTCCATTAATCTAAAGAGCCATTTCACCAGGCAAAGAACCGTTTAAGCATAATTTGGTTCTAAATAGAACCATTCCAACCCTTGAAGAATCTTCTTTTTAAAGAAGAAAATAGTTGTGTGAAAAGTAATAGATTCTTTGTGATTCCTGTGCTGTAAAATAAACCCACGCCCCCCCAGAGACTTCATAAAATAGAATACTTTGGCACAGGGCGGCTTAGAGGAGCAAAGAAAATGCAGGATCTCACTAATACTTGCATTTTCACAGTCACAACTCACATTTTATCCATATATATATATATATATATGTATATATATATATATATATATATATATATATATATATATATATATATATATATATACATATAAAAGGCTCCAAACTATGGAAAATAGTGACTGTAAGCAGGAATGTGTCTGTTTAACAAACACCTTATCAAATTGCTAACAGTCTAAGAGGCTAATCCAGTATATTCAGGCTTGTATTCAGAGTGAAAGTGCTTTATTGTTTACAATATGTGACACAAGAACAAGACCAAATGAAAATGTAGTCTTTTTTTTGTTTTTTTAGATTTTAGATGGTGAAACTGGCCTATAGACCTAAAAGTCAAAGCTATATTCAAATTAGCACTAGACACTTAAAAGTGATGGTTCTTCAAGGGTTAGCAAAGAAAATGTTTCTATATAGAACCATAATGGTTCTTCAAGGGTTAGTACAGAAAATGTTTCTATATAGAATCATGAACTCTCAAAGAACCTTTTGCATGATTAAAGGGTTCTTTTTCATCATGAAAGTGTTCTTCAGACTGACGGAGAATGTGTTGTATGTGGTTGTATATATATTTTATAATTTGTCAAAAATTCTGTTTAATTCACTGGTTGTAAACAGAGACATTCAGAGTGGTTTGATATGGAATGGTTGATTGTAGGGACTCAGATTTCTTTACAGTGGTGATGATAGGAACCAGGGGTCACCATGACTACAACACAAATATAGACATTTTATTTACCATCCAAAACCCCCAGAGAACCTACACATGTTCTCTGAGTTTATGTGGAATGTTGATGAAGGTAAAATTGTGATACATCTGAAAAAATAAGTTTTCTCTGTGGACTATTTTGCCTCATAACTTTCTGCGAGGGAGCTTTTAGAGGTGGTCGTCTGGTTCCTATCACCACCACTGTGAACAATTCTGACTCCGCAAGAACGGAGCATTTAACACCAAACCACTCTGAAAGACTTTATGTGTCATATTAACTGTGTAATTAGGCAGAAAATTGGGGGAATTCTTCTTTAAGATGATGGTTTAAATATGAAGTTTCGATGCTGTTAGTTTTATTTTCCATGAAGTTAATTAAAAATAAGGCTAAGAGCACATAAACTCGTTTGTAGTAAAAAGAGTGTCAACTTAAAGTTGTTGTAGACTTGGAGGATATCACTCTTTTTACTACAAGAGGATTTATACCTGTGTGCTCCCTTCATTGTTGTACTGTTTCCACATTGCACAATAGCAAGGATGTAATGAGTACATCTTCATTGAAATTTAACCAGAGATTTAACTAGAGATGAATGTATGCAACAGAACGAACGGGGCAAGGCTGGCCACACTACACAAGGAAAATCCTTGATCTGAGATCTCCAGATTAATATTTATTAACCAGACATGGTGCACAAACAAAGGCTGTTTAAAAAAAGGAACATTTTTAAAGATGTTTGAGTAAGCAGTAGAAATTAGATAATGAATTTAAACGTTAATTTAATTTGAATTACAGCATATTTTGGACTGAAAGTTTCAGAATGCCACTTTAAAATTGCATCGTTTAAGCAACAAATAAATATTCATTAAAATTTGCAACTTGAACTTCTGGTAGGCTTGCAGGACTTTACTACCAACACAGCTTAAATCTGTACTATTCAGGGTGCTCTGTGAGTTGCACAAAATACAACAGTACTTCAGCTATAAAATATTTTGGTTAAAATTAACCCAGAAACTGAAAAGTGGTGGTAAATGTATGTGTATGACTTTCTTTACTACTACAAAAGATGTTTTGCTGTTATTCTTAATAGCGGCAACAAAAGGTGTTCATTATAATTTAACGAGTTACCATTTTGGGGGAGGTGAAACAGCCATTGTAGCGTTGCTCTTTATTGCAAGTGAATTTGTATGTGTGTAGCTAATACAGGTGGCACAATAGTGAACAAAATCCTTAAAATTCAACAGAAGGAGCTTTTGGAGGAAACTGAATTGGTTGTTGATTTGAAGAATGTCTCTCTCTTTACTGAAAGTGATTTAGTGTAATTTTAGCGTTCTTTTAATTAAACATGTGGTAGGAAAAATAACAATGTTATCCACTTGCGAACCTGATTTGCCTTTACATCTGAGTCTCTGATCTGCTTACAATAATCTTCAGCCAACTGCTACATTTAAAGAACATATTTGATTGTAGTTTGATTATCTGTCCTTTCTTGTATGATAAAATGTAGGCTTGATCATTTTGGATGTTATATGAAATCAGCCAATGCTGATGTTAGGCTTACTCAAGTAAACGCTAGATCCACACAAATAAAGAGTCAATCTATAATGTTTAACACCCATATACTCCACATTATGACTACTACACTACAGTTAACACGAGAAGGTACCAGTACAGCACAATCTTTACAGGCTGTAACCTTGCAACACTGGAAAAGCAAACAAAAGCAACACTTCTGACATTGTTTTTCTTAATGAATCAATGGAAACTCGATTTAAATGCTTGGATCGATTAAGCCAGAGCATAAAGCTGGTCGAGAAGCACCATTAGTATGTAAGCTCATCTTTCACCGGCCATTAACGCTCATGTAGGCTGGTGTATCAGACACACACATAAAATATAATGAAAGAAGAAAACATTGCTTTTGTCTACTTATAAACCTGAAATTGAGACAGCACCTCTGCCCTCATAATAAAGTACTGATGGATAAAGTGCAGGTTGGTTTGTTTAAGTGACTGAAAATGACCAGTTCTGTGTGTCCAAATGCAGTTAATTTAGGTGACCACTCAGCCCCCCAGGTCATTCTTCAACCGGCATCAAGTTCACTTGTTAGTCACGTAGTGTTTGTGAGGAGAATGCAAAGCAGAGAGGCCCTCCGGCTGCACGGGTTAATGAGCGACACGCATGGTATACGGGGTCTGTCCTCTTTAAAAATATCTTAAGCCCTTCGTCCAACATGGGGCATGATTGATTTATTTGGATGGGGATATATTTGGACTGATTAGGCTGAATCATAACATTTCAGGTTACTGGCTATTGGTTCTTGCAACTAAACTATATGTTTGTAGACATTATCCTACAGGCTTTAGAGCTCTAGAACTGGTAGAAGGAAATAGTTTTGCTGGCCTGAAAGCACAATGAACTGGTGATGTTGCACTTATTAAAGCTGTTGTTATTAGAGCATCTGTGTATTCGCTCACCACCTACTTGAGAAGAAACACATAGCTTGTAACGTCTACTCACTGGCCAGGTTGTGGGTTTTTTAACTTCCCGATAAAGTTATTTATGAAGGCAATCTTCTCCCCTTTGTTGTTTACAGTGAGTCAAAACAGACTTCCATTTTTGTCTCGAGGTATGGCAACAGTCCCATCTTACTCATTTAGACTGAAACACTTGTTTTTTTATGCTTCTATTCTGCCAGAAAAGGCTGGATCACATCAGGCTATCTTGACTGGTCAAAATGTAAATAAAGATCTCAGTAATGCATTTCTTATGAGTCACCCATGTGTTTTGCCTCTTAAAGGGCAAGGACATATGAGTGGCTTGAACATATGTTGGCTTGAACATAAGAGTCTAGGAAAAACTTTTACTTGGCGTGAAACCTTTAAGTTTTGTGGAGGTTTTTTAAGCAAATTTTAAGTTTTTTCACACTTTTGTATCATTTAAGAAAATGGTTCCTGAAAGAAAGTTTCTTTAGGGAACCAGAAGTAATTCTTCTTTGCCATCCTTCAAAGAACGCTTTTAGAAACCTTTATTTCTAGAGATAGTTTAATTTGCCAATATATTCGTAGTGGCTTTATTGTTACAAGCTTGAGCTTGGTATTTATGCTGAAACTGTGGGTTAAGTTTTGATTTCTCTTACCAGTCTTTTTTTTTTTTCAGAGATTCCATGCCAGAACCCAGGATGTCTCAAGTAAAAGGCTTGGGCTGGAGGTAACCATAAGACATCTGGTGTTTCCAGGTTCAAGGTTCGACATGGTCCACTGGACCACTCCTTTGGTAACATGTGTCTGGGTTCAGGCAATGGTAATGGTCACTTCGGACACTTGTCCTTCCACCACCCTTGTTGCTGTCAACTTCTCCATCTCTTACCCCATGCCCTTCTTCCAGACTAGGAACCCTATCCAGAACATCGCAATCAACCCTGTGTACCACGAGATCTATTTGGCGTCTCAGAATATCATTGAGGCAGTGAACAGCACTCTGGGTAAAGCGTGGGAGCTGTGCACGGGACCCGTGGGCAGTCCCAAGTGCAAGTTGTGCGATCTCTGTGACATTGAGAAAGATCCACTTCCAGAGGATACGGATAACGAAGTCTTGCTTTTGGATACATACCTCATGTACCTTTATTCCTGTGGAAGCTCTCAGTATGGAGTATGTTACTTCCACCAGCTCAATGAGAATGGTCAACCACCCGGACCCTCTAAGTGTCTTTTCCGGAAGGAATTCAATTCTCCTGCCTTCTGTCCAGACTGCATTGCAAGCCCTTTGGGCACTCAGGTCAGCATGGTGGAAGAGGGCCAGACGGTGTACTTCTACGTGGCCGCCACCGTCAACGACAGCGTCACGCAGCGCTACGGCCGCAAGTCTGTGTCGGTTCGCCGACCTTTGGCCACGGAAGACGGTTTCCATCCAGATTTCCAAGGCCTGACCGTGCTGCCGAAGCTTCGGCGGGCATACAGCATCGAATATGTCTACAGCTTCTCCACGGCAGACTTTGTCTACTTCCTGTCCGTCCAGAGGGAGAAAGCTGACCAGGATTCTTCGCCGTACCAAACGAGATTGGGCCGCCTACCTCGACACGAGTGGGAGACCAGGAGGTAAGGGTGGGCAATATGGCAGAAATGTGGTATCATGATACTGCAATACTTAGCTTAGGTTTGTAACAATTTGCCAATAGAATAAGTACAATCATATTTTTTGATTGAACGTTACAGTTAGATGAATACATTAATAAAATAATGGCATAATGGACTGAATTCCAGTCAGCTGTTTGTTACTGTGCAGCTTATGAAGTAACTATACATGGTATACTGTTTACAGACTCTCTGTGACGATACTCATGATATACTGACGATAGCCATGATACAACAGTAGTGGTAACATATCATCCACCTCCACTCTAAGGTACAGGGAAGTTGTGTTGGAGTGCCGCTTTGAGCCCAAACGAAGGCGGAGGAGAAACGCCAACGAGGCCTTCAAAGATATCGTCTACAATGTGGTGCAGGCAGCACATTTCGGCAAAGCTGGCCGAGAGTTGGCTGATGAGCTGGGCGCCGAAGAAGAGGACGACATCCTGTACGGCGTTTTCGCCGTCACGGACGACTCAGGGGTTCCAGAGCACGACTCAGCACTCTGTGCCTTCCCCATGGACTCGGTGAACTTGTTCATAGACGAAGGCGTGGAGGACTGCTGTAAATCTGGACCGGAGCAGCTTTCAAGGGGCCTGTGCCACTTCCAGCCCTGTGAAAGCTGCCCACATGAGGTCAGTTCAGAGCAATTAATCATCCACTTGTGTTACTGGCTCACAGACTGAAATGTCACTGTCAGCCTTGTGATCTCCTAAAGATTTCCAAAACAATAAGCTTTCAGTGAAAGAGAAAGATGTGCTTGCTATGGAAGTGGTTCCAGATGCGGTGATTTATCACAATAAGAATAAAACTGCTTTCTTCATGGAAAGCACTTTTGTGGTATTGGTCCACCTATAATGAAACCTCAGGGCTCTTAGATTTTAGTAGTTTTCTTTTAAGTGCGCACACAAAGAGACAAAGGCAGTAATCAATTTTTTATGTAAACCACATCCTATGTCACAAAAAAAATCAAGATAAGAGAAAATAACTTCTAGAAAATAACTTTCTAGGGATTATTCTGCTGTCATAGATAAGATTGTCAATATAAATTAGGATTGAGCATGTAGTGCTGACTAAAGCCGTGTCTCAAAGCCAAAGATGCAGCCGAGGAAGGCACTGTTTCTCGACCGTTAGGTCTTCTTGGCTGTTTTGCAGAAGACTTTGAATGCAGCTGAGAAGTGCGTCTGCTTCAGTGATACAGCAGGCTGGAAGTGTTGGACTGAGGGATGTCAGTCACGTGTTCATTAGAATATTACACTCTTAGAAAAGATGGTTCTTCAAGGGTTCTTTAGTCAATAAAAAAGGGTTTCTATGAAACCATGAACACTCAGAGAACCCTTTGCATGATTTAAGTGTTCTTTGCACAGTAAAAGGATTCTTTAGGTTGATGGAGCCTGTGCTGGTTCTATATTGAACCTTTTTGAAAAGGGTTCTATGCAGCACCAAAAAGGGTTTCACTTTTGTCACAAGCCAAAGAACCCTTTTTTGGTACTATATAGAACGCCTTTTTGCTAAGAATGTAGGACACTAGCTAGACAGTTTTCAGATTTTAAGCCATGTTTTATTGTATTTCTATCTTGTTTTTTTTTAATTCAAAACTTTCTGGATGTTTAATACAGTTGTATGCAGAAATATTAACCACCTGGTCAAATTGCATGTTTTGTTGATTATCTTAGTGATAATAAGTTAACACATCTTCTGCAGGGAATAAACTTAAATATGGTATTTATCTGCAAATCATAGTGCACAGTTACTATTTATTTGCTGAGGTTAACATATTAGAAAAACATTAACTATAAAATGTGCTATAACTTTTGTATTGGCTGCATTTTAAACATTTTTTTTGCCACTACGCTCGATTCAGCAAATAAACAGTAATTGTGCATCAAAATATATGGAAATCTTTTCTCTGCAGAGGATGTGTTCACTTATTTTCACTTAAAAAATCAACACAATGTGTAATTTGACCAGGGGAGCCCAAACTTTCATATATAACTCTATAACACTCTTCACACTTTATTTTTAATGTTTTACACTCCAACCCTCATCTAGAAAAGGAAAGTAGGCTCATGTAATAAACTTTATGCAAGAGTGAGAGGAGTGAATGTGCTCTTGCTGTGTGTGTGTGTGTGTGTGTGTGTGGGTGTGTGGGTGTGTGGGTGTGTGTGGGTGTGTGTGCCAGTGGAATGTGGTGGGAGAGGAAGATTAATGATAATTCTTTTTTCTAAAGCTGGAAATACTTTTCGTTTGTACTGAAGATGTGTTTATGGACGTCTGAAGAACAGCATAAAGTGATGGTTGCCGTGGATGCACTGTGATGTATATCTCAGCTTTTATTAGGTTACATAGACCATCTGCTTCGAGGCCGTTTGTCTTTTTAAAATTACCTTTTAGGCCAAATACACACACCCCCCAATGTCCCTCAAAGGACGTTCTTGAGAAGATACACAAAAACAATACGTGAGTCAGGCAGTAATCAGATTTCCTGGATGCTTTACATCCAGCCAATAAACTCACAGAATAAAACATGACGTAAACGTAACGTAAAACTCAAACATCATGCTGCAGCTTGTTTTTGAAACATTGAGTCACTTTAGCAGAAGATGAACAACGTTAAGATTCTTAGTTTCTCCAAGCATGTTGTTGGTGTCAGTGCTGCTTTAAAGGTGTTTTGTTGCAACCTGATTACTGAGCTAAAGTCCAGCCCTCTTTATCAGATTTCTTAATCAGATTTCTAGGCCTTAATCTGATCTAAGAAATCAGAGTGTGCTGTTTACATGACCACTTGGATAATCAGATAACTGCAGAAATCTGAGAGTGATCTGATTATTAAGTGCACGTTTATGCGTTTAGTGTTGTAAACAAATGATTGGGAAATTATCAGTCTTGGGTAGCATGAAACAAATTCATGCTGACCCATGAGGAATAAAATGTATTTTAAAACGTGTTTTGACACACATGTTTTAACTGGCTGGCCAGTTGTTAAATTGCACTTTAAGGGTTTTTATTTTTCCAGATACAAGTAGACAGTGACCAAGTAAAGCAATCAAGGTAGAATGTTAATCTCAATAATTACATGAATGTTGCCAAAATTTACTTCAGAAGACCAGTTTTGTAGATTTTTATGTAATTTAAAAAAAATATATATATATATTTTCTCTACGTAGGCCACAAGTACTAATGGATATCTGAAACTAGTGTTGGCCAGTCAGTGATACGGTTCATTTTTAAAAGAACTTTCACACGGTTTAGTTTGACGTGATGCTGGAAATGTGTGACCAAGAAGCGTGAGATGATGCAAGTATAGTGTAGGGCTGCTGTCAGTTATCTCTGGAGCTGGTTAGTTTGGACCTTTGAGCTTTAAAGGAACAGTTCAGCAAAAATCACATTCATTTTTTACTTACACAAAATGCAGGGAATCAACCAAGACCTATTTAGTGTCAAAAATTTTCTTTTTTTTATTTAGAACTGGAGAAATTAGTTGAAAGGTGCTAACAAACACTGGAAGTCAAATTATGAATTTGAGGATGAATTTTTTTCCAAAAATAAGCCTCAACTGTATATGAATCTGAACCTGAATATACTCATGATGAATTGCATCAATTGGATGGTTGACCCACCATTGACTCCCTGGACCACCTTTTAGCATGTAGCTGAAGTTAGCTTCTTATTTGAATTTTCCACTTCATCTTCAGTGGAGCAGCAGGTACCTTGTGGCGCCTCAGAATGTAATTGGCGCACAATTTGAGGTGGAACGAAAAACGCGAATAAGGAGCTGTCAAATAGGAAGCCAACTTCACCCTCGTCCTCCGAGCTACAGTAAGTGAGTAAAATGAAGATGGGGAAAAAGTAAACAGCGCTTCACTTGGATTCACTTCTTTGAGGTGTCATCTATAAACACGAACTTGGCATAGCTGTAGATTGTAGAATAACCCTGGAGACCTTCAGTGTAATGGCCAGTGAAAAATGACCACCACATACACAGAGATTTTGCACAGTAACTGCAAATTTGTATTACAGAAGTAAATCTGATCTTAATTTAGGAATTTTATCTTACAGCATCTTATCTCAGATTAGGAAATCTTAACCCACTCAATCAAAGTCAAGAATCAACTATCATGTTTGTTACCTAGCAATCGACCATATGTTTTTAAAACACTATTAGAAAGAAAAACTCACAAGTCAAAAGCCCTGTTTTCAACAAGTGTGTTTACATGCGCTTTATAATCCGATAACAGAAAATCAGATTTTGTCAGTAATCCGATCAATGTGTTTACATGCACTTGAGTAATCAGATAATGGGGAAACTCTGGGTCTACGAGTCAGACAATAATCGGATTTCTGCTTTTAGAACCAGCCAGTAAACTCACAGAAGAAGACGTGACGTAAACGTAATGTAAAACTTCATGCCGCAGCTTTTTTTTTTAAACGTTGCGCCGCTTTACCTGAAGATATGAACATACATCGTCTAGAAGATCAAGAATATTCAAATACTTAATTTCATGTCTGGTTTCACCGTCGCTCCAAAAGTGTTTTTTTTGTCTCGCAGCAACGCTGCTGCTTATTTCCGGTGCTGCCGTCTGTTTCGCACATGCGCAGACTGAGAAATCTGAAAGAAATCAGAGTAAGAGTTTACATGCACTGAGAAATCTGATTACAGAGCTAAAATCCAGCCTCTTTATCAGATTTCTTTATCAGATTTCTAGATCGGAGTATGGTGTTTACATGACCATTTGAATAATCGGGTAACTGCAGAAATCCGATTATGATCGGATTATTGCGTGCATGTAAACACACTCAGCGTAGATAAATTTAACAAGTTAAGACAGTTCTGTGTTTGTTAGTTAGGATGTTTCTGTCATACTGTTTTCATACCTGTAGTTCATGGTTAAGATTATGAACTTAAGAACTGTTGTTCTGTAATAGCCTCTGTCCTAAATCCAGTCCTAACTGAAGTTGTCATGCTGACTGAGCAGATAAGATTTCACACTGATAAAGTTTCTGTAATGCAGCCTCAGATCTTATGATGGTTTGCAGATTTCTTTGTTCTGTCTCTGTAAAATGGAACGCAACACCTCATTTTTATAGGCTTATTATTATTCAGTACGCAGCTGCTAACTCTCGGGCAGTAAGCAAGCCTTAAGTGTTAATGTGGTGACATTGCGTACCTGTGTAGTGACATTTACAACATACTGCGCTCCAGCCTCCCAGAGTTCGAAGGTGCAGTATTACTGGAAAGCAGGACGTTATTCAGATAATAATGTAGTTCTGTGCCATTTCACCAAATTCCTTTTTTCTAAATGTTTATGTAGCTTATCGACATAATTTGAAGCAAATATATAGAGATTTTTTTCCCATGTATTGTGGAAATGGTTTTGTTGACCATTTACTTCCAGTGTTTACTAGCACCATTAGCTAGCAGCTCCAATTCTGAGCTAAAGAAGCAAAACGTGGACGACAGAGGTGTGTTGGCTGCTTTAAATGCGTTTGTAAGAAGAACATCATGTTGATTTGGTATTTTTGGGCCAAATTATTCCTTTAAAATACACACAAAAAGGTGGATTTCAGTTTACAAATTAAGCCTAGTGCTATTAGGGGTGCAGAGCTTTCTCATGCGGATCTCTGTTTTTTCATAGCTTAAACCATTGTACTGTATTCTAGCATTCAGATACTCCTTAAAGCAGGCATCTTAGCAATGATAGAATCCCTTTTTACAGCCTAGTCTAGTCCTGATCTAGGTTTAAGTGGTGTTTGTAACGATGGTTCAGCTCATGAAATGGTTCTGATAATTAGTTAAATGTGTCAGTACAGGAAATGTATTGAAGTGCTGTATGCAACGTCTTGTGCTTCATAGGCTGGATTTGTTGTATTAGCCCAACAGATAATAAGTACAAGCATTTGTATCTTTTCCTGAGGAAGTATGATAACAGACTGTACTAATCGCATTACAAAGCACCTGGGAACTCCTGACTTTGTGTGGTTTGGATTGTGTATGACAAGAAAAACAGAAAATGAGTTCTGCATCACATGAGATGACAGAGTTGGTAGGTCTTCAGTTTCAAATCCAAAATTTTATTTTTAATCAATTAAAAAAAGTCATTGATTAAAATTGACTCTTGATTAATTGGCAGAGATTACATTTTTTGACATGATAATAGTGCATATTTTAAATTCTCACATGGATCTCTCTTACAGTGAGAAGCAGAGCCTGGTGGACACACCCATTATACTTTTTTGCCACATAGTTTTTAAGTACTATAGCATTATGTATTGTACTATTTTGCCACATTAAAAGGCAGTTCCAGATTTGTTCTTTGAAGCATAAAAATTTCTGATTACGTATTTAATCAGCTCAGTTAATTGGTAAGTTACTTCTATATCGCTGATGTCAGAACAAAACCTCATATCTCCATTTTTGTCATTTTTCAGTTTTTGACATAATTAGAAAATACCTGTTGATCTTTACAGTCTGTAAATTTCGTGATGAATGGACCAAAAGAAGCGGCCCAAAATGACTTGAAGAAGCGGCCCAAAAGCCCTGTTTTCAGTGTAAATTTAATGTCATTATGCCAGTTATAGTGAACTGTGCTTCCTGTTACTGCATAAAACAATAGAAACAGATGGTTAAATCAGGAGTTAAGACACCTCTGGGTTTGTTAGTTGGAAAAAATCTTGTTCCATTGACTTACATTAAAAGTAAAGTACGTTTTTTGCTTCTCCTGTAAAGTTATCATTTTGGAGATACAAGGTTTTGTTCTGATAAGAGCAGTACACTGATATAATTAATAGTGACAGCCCTACTTAAGTCTAATGCCCTTGAGAGCACCACCACTTTGCGCTGGAAAGTTTCAGTTTCCTTGAAAAGTAATGTCCAGAGTTTGTGAGGTCAGTTTTGCACTGAGAAGTAAACTGGGTGAAATTGCCAAGACACTCTCTGAGCATGTGGAAAGAAGGAGTTTGTGGAAAAACAGTGTGATTATTATGCAGAGCGGTTCTACAGGAATAGTGTCTGTTGGCTCGTGGCCAGGCTGCTGGGTGCTTTTGTTGGGTCTATTAATGACAGCAAACCAACAGACACTTTAGGTTCGCACATTTGCATATTTGTACATTTTGTTGCACCGAATGTGACACAGTCTGCTTAATCCGTTGTATTTATGTGGGTAATAAGCCAAACAGCCAACAAAAACTTTAGTGATTTTTGAAAGTGTTTGAATGGGACATAGATGATAAACCCTATAGAACCATCTCACCTCCTTTAACTGATTAACATCTGTCAACAGAGAAGTTGGTGAACATGCATGTCCATATTGGTCATAGTAAAATGGATCACTATAAAAACAAAGATGCTCCATGCTGCCGTTATTGTTGGATGCACTGCAATACTTATGAAGAAATGCAGGAATACGCAGAAACTTGGCTTCACATGTCTCTCCCCAGTAGCTATTATGTGATACCTGTGACAGTGAGGCCGCTGATGTGCAGCGCAGTTAGCCAGAGACTGATTGGTTCCTCACGGCGTTTCTCCTACCTTGTTCGGTGCAGACCTATCAAACAGTTTTCTTTAGCTCGCTCGTGGTTTCTGTGATTGAGGTGAAATGGACGATCTGATCTTTTTAAAAATAAATGTTGATTTTAGATTTTCTGTGGGCCGCTGTGCTTTATAGTTATAAACAGGTTGGGCATTGGGGTGAAAAAGGTTGAGAGCCCCTGACCTAGAAAACAGGTTGGAAGTGAGAATAAAGGGTAAAAATAAAGAAAAATAAAATAAAGAGATGGGGCAAATTTTCTTAAGATAAAATTGTTGTGATTGTTTATATATGTATGAAAGAGTTTAGAGTAGTCTCTATGTATTCCTCTGCAAATGCTCAGATCTGTTTTTATGAGGTTCATGCAGCCACGTGTATCGTAAGTTCAGGCCTGGGTCTTCTGGTCACATGAACCAAACATGCCACTGAACCACATGGGATGTTTTTTCCTGACCAGACATGCAATCATACCATCCTGCCAAATACGCCTCCCTGCTGAACTGTTCTGCAGTGTGCTGGATGACATCACTGTAATTTTCCACAAGGGATAGTGACAGTGCAGTTTCCTTCACTCGGCTGAGGTGCTTTGAATGGCCTCAAACGCCTGGAAACAGATTCTTGAGTAAAATTCCTGCCTAGTGAAGTGAGTCTATTTTTACAAGACAGGCTACATACCGTGATATTTACTTTTTCTGAGGTTTGATTAGTTGGAACAGACAAAAAAACACCAGTAAGTCCACATTATGGTTATAGTGAGTACAGTGACATTTATGAAATGTAAATATACTCTCTTTGTAATGAAACATTTAAAACAAATGAAGCAGTGCATTTATTTAATGTACTTTAAGTATTGATTGTATCCTCAATATGCTCAGTAAAGTGTATTGTGCTGAAGTTTAACATGATGACGATATATCGGAATTGATATATATATACATATATACACATATATAATGGAAAGCGTTCTGAAACATACAGCAGAAGTATTCTGGAACATTGTAGTGTTGAGCATCCTAGAACATAGCAGAGAGAATTGGTGAACATACAGACCGAATCAAAATGTTTGTAAACATGGATGTTGGCTGTACTTCTAGTCAGTGATAGAAGCAACTCGTTTTATGTAGAACAGAACAGGCTGAACCAAAATATGGTCAATAATGGCAAAATATTATGTTTGAGACTGTAGTCTCGAATGTTTTTGGGGGAATTAGGGTCTTCATGCCTTTTAGAATTGCTAAGATGCCCATTCTTGTTACTGCAGAGAGAGAGAGAGAGAGAGAGAGAGAGAGAGAGAATGAAAGAGAAAGTCTGTTGGGAAAAATACCTTTTGCTTTCTGCTTTATCCACCCCATGGCTCCCCCATTCTCCTTATTTTATGTTAAGTTTAATTTCAGTACATGAAAAATTAAAGGCTGCGGTATAAATGCCGCCGTGTTTTTGAGCTCCGCTGTGCTTCAGTGTGATTATGCTGCAGTGACTGGGTATCACCTCAGAGCAGCTATCCCCAACTCTGAGACTTTTTACAGTAAAAGTGTATCCCTTATTCCCATTTACGGCCAGGAAACAGGATCAGAGAACGAGCTAACGTTTATACCCAACAACATAGTTGATCAGTTTTTACGTTTTTCCTATTTTCCAGCTATGAAAAGCTGATAGAGCTAAAAGTAATATGAAACACAGTGAATGCGTCATTAGCTTGGTGCTATGAAGCTATTAGCATTATCATAGAAGATAAAATAAAGGCTACTTTCGAAGTTACATTTTTTCATTAAACACTGCAGTGAAAATGAACAGCTGGTGCGAGCTCATGGATTTATTGGGGTGGGAAGATCAGTTTAAAATAGACTTCAGTGGCACCAGAACAGCTTTAGCAGCACACAGCTTTGCCAATATCAACAACGACAACATTTCAGAACAAATATGTAGAGGTGCGCTCTCAGTTTCTAGATGTTTCAACATCATTTAAGTACTGTTGATTAACAGTGATCACAAGATCACTGAAAAAACTCTGTTGTCTAAAAACTCAAATAAATATCAGGATTGATACAAAATCCTGTTATATTAGAGAATCTCTGGTGCAGCTCTGCCAGCATTATCTACCAGGAAGTAAGTTCTTTGATGTGATGAACACTGATTTGTCCTGGAGGCAAGAACATTCCAGAACATATTGTAGATGGAGCTTTCTAGAGCACACAGTGTTTTCCTTCGGTAAAGATTACATGTTTGTTTACGCTCATTTATTAGTGCCTGCGTAAATGTGTGTGTGTGTGTTGGCTTATTCATATATTGTGTCCCAATTCTTAGATATCTCAAATATGCTGCCTACTGAGGTATCTCATTTTGGCCGAATATCAAGAGAGCATTGGATGCTTCCTCAGCCGCTGAGGCAATCCCTCATTTTCTGTGCTATTTTATCTGTTTTCTAGTCGTAAAGGTGCACAAATTGCCAGCAAGTATTGCTTGAATTCTATTAATCTCCACGTTTGACCACAGCCATAGTCTATTTTGCTGTTTCATTCAGAGCAAATACAATTAAAATCGCTGTATAAACCGTCAGAGCAGGATCCATGTTGGCTAAATGTGATTCTGACGGCTGAGGTCAGTAAACGCTGGTCTCATGCAGTGGGCAGGAAGAAGCGGCGACATCATTGCTGTCTAACTAGAGCGTCTCATTTATCTGTCTTATAAGGATAGATGACGGTTGGAACGCTGCCTACTTAGACAGCTGCTTAGGTAGACAGCGGCTACTTAGAGAGCTCACTAGGTTTTGGGACACAGCCGAAGTGTAACAAATCAAATGCTTTAGTCTACAGGGCCGCTATGGAATGTGATAAGCTGAAGTGTTTGTTGTTCCTCTCCATCTGGTCTTTTATTAGCATTCAAAAATAAAAACATTGATAAAGAGTTTTACTTGCAAATAAGCATAAAGACAAACAAACAATAGACATTTAACCAGTAAATTTAAGCATGCACCAATGTGGGAATTGTGGTTCCCAGCCGATACCCAGTATTTTTTATGTATGTATCTCCCAAAGCCGCTGTCAGTAGATAAACATTTATGAAATGCAGTAAAATAAATGAAATGCAGATCTTTTAGCACAGTAACTCTTCATGTACAATAAACATGTGATTAAATATCGGTTTGAAATATCTGATTTTTTTTTACAAGTAAATATCTGCCAATATGGTTTTGATATCATCATGCATCCCTAACTATGTGCTGCTCTAACTGTAAGAAGGTTTCCTGCATGCAAAATTGATAATGAATGAATGGAAGAATGATTTTGAATCAGTGAATCAGTCAGTCGTCAATATACAGGCCTGAGTAAAAGTCAGAGACAACCCTTTATTTATTTGATTTCCAGTCAAAACAGCCATTAAGTACAAGTTATTCAGGAGCATAAGAGAAAAGACTGGAGCATAAAAAAATTGTAAAAGTTATAATAAAAATAGGAAAAATTGGGACAGATATTTCATTAAACCAGTGTTTTTTCAAAGTGTGTGTCACTGCATTTTTCACCAAGCCACGTGCCCCCCGTCACGCCTCTCAGCCTCCCAGGGGGCACGTGGCCAGCTGAAAAATGTAGTGCAGAACTAGTGCTTTGACATGAGAATCTTTTTCATGGCAGAACAGTAAAAAAAACGTACTTTCACCTTGTCAATGGTGTTCATTCACACACAGAGTCTGTTTTTACAGAATATAGAGATATTTGACTGGGACAAAAAGAAAACCAGGTGATGCTTCTGAGACAAACAAAACAAGTGATGGTAAACAGCCAAAAACAAAGTCAAGAAAATATGAGGAAGCTTCCCGTTTTGAAAAGATGTGCAGTGCAGAAGATGCTCATAGCAGCCGCTTACGCAGTGATAAGACTTGAGCTCTCATAGATCGACTTGCTCATCTTTCTTGCCAAATATCTGCATTTGTCACCATTTTGTCACTATTTTTGTCACCACTTTTTTGGTCAGGGGGCATGAAAATATTTCTACCTCAAAAGGGGGCATGACAGAAAACATTTGAGAACCACTGCATTGAACACTGGAAAATATATATATATATATATCTGTTAAATATATGTTTTCTGCTTTTTTCCTGGCACTGAAAAATGAATACATTTTTGACCAGTGAAGACCAGTCAGTGACTTTTGCTCCTTACGGTACGCTTTCATTCTTCCGTGTGTATAAGCAGAGCATGGAGCACAATGCCAGCTGTAGAGACCAGCCCACACTGGTGGCCCAGCCGTATTACAGAGTGGACCTCTTCAACAGGCAAATGAGGGACACACTGCTGACCTCTCTGTTGGTCACCAGGATTGAGAACAAGACGCTGGCTCACATAGGTACAGCGGACGGCAGACTGCTGCAGGTAGGGATATTTATTCTAGAACCCACAGTCTTGACCATTCTGGAACATGCCATATTTTGAAGATTAGAACATGAGGTACCAATCGTTCCTGGGCAGTGGGCAGTTGTTTCCATCAGTTAAATATTTACTCAAAGCATGTTTTTGCACTTTCATGAATTGTTCAGTTAAAGTAATTTGTAAATGAAGCTGTAAATCTGTATATGTTGTTCTTTCAGAGATGCGATTAGTTTTCTAGAGGAAGAATTTGTGGCACAGTGTTACCACTGTAGCAGCGTTGGTGGTGCATTCAAGAATGTGCTAGAAAAACAATTCTCAATTTAAATAAAAGAGCATATTATTGTTTGTTGTCTGTTGCCTATATCCAGTACATGTTTGACCAGAAATACATAAAATATATAAGAATACATAATTAATTTTTACCTGACCGTTTCCCAACTATTTTATGAGCCTTAGAATTAAACAATCTGTTTTTGTTACTGCGCCTATAAGACTAGTATATGTAAATGAGCTCTCTTCTGATTGGCTGCCATGTATTGTACCCCATTTAAAAAGCAGTCCAGGTTGAAACACTTCTTATAACTTCTGCGTGAGCTGGATGAGCTAAACTGCTGTTGGCTGAACAGGCGGATGTATGTAAATATGATGGTTGGTGTGAAATCACAAAAACAGCTTAGTTCCCATATATGGACAGTATGGAGAAGTGAAGGGTATGATTCAGTAAAATTCAGTTTTCCCTGACGTTAAAGGGTCTGGAACTTGTGTAAGACAGTGTTAATGCTTATGTACTGAGTTTTCTCTCATGCTACGTAAGTAGTCTTTTGTCAGCAGTTATTGTCGAGAAGTGTCAAAGTTGTCACTCCTAAATGTGAGATAGCAGAAAATGGAAAAATGTGCTTCGTTAAACTAAGAAAAAAAGATAATTTACCTACTACTACTCAACAAATAATCAACTGCTTTAGGAAATGAAGGTGACTGTTACTAATCTGGCCAAGACATTCAAACAGTTTGCCAAAATGGGCACTCCTGAGGTCCGGACAAGGTCAGGCCGGCCAGTGGTGACTTCAGTACCAGAGGAGAGGTTAATCTAAGGTTTTCACAGCCATTCTGTAAAACTGGCAGTTAACTGCCCCTGCAATTAAGTACAGTTACATGCTACAAATTATTCACCATTAGCTGCCCAGAGAAGATCTCCAGAAATGGCCTAACTGGAATAATGACTGCTAGGACCCCTTTGTTATAGATAAAGATAATATCTTAAAACAAAAATAATGACCTAAAAGAAAGTTGTGCAAGAATTATCTGGCACACGATCTGACCTGCCCAGTCTCCATTCCCGTAGATTGGGACAAACTGGACAGATGAGTCAAAGCCAAGCCACCCACAATGGCCTGCGTCTCTGGGAACCATTGCAAAAGAGCTGGAAGACACGTTGGGTGGTTTCCCGCTGGAACTCGTTAAATGAATGCCTTATGTTTCTGAAGCTGGTGTTTTAGACCAAAAAGGCAGGATTTTGACTGAGCAATCAAAGTTCAAAATATTCCTATATGCTTTCATGTTTTGTTACAGTGTTTTCAGGTACTTTAAATGTGAAATGAGATTATAAAAAAGTAGCAAGTGCTAAAACTTTTGATTGGTTCTGTTTCTTTGTGTTTCTGCATTTGTTTAAGCTCGTCTTGCGGAGATCCAGTCCGATCATCTTTGCTAACTACTCTCTAGTGGAGAACCAGAGGGTTTCTGCCACCGCCGCTGTTCTTCCCCCAGACCACCTCCTCTTTGTAGTGGGGGACAAGGTACTTTATTAGAATAGCCACCAAATCTCAAACACCATGACATCATTGCAGTTGCGCCAATAGTAGAATTACGAAATCAGACATACAGTATATTACGGTACTATATGTCATAATGTTATCTGTAAAAAATGGGCACTTTGTAAGACATGTCTGCTTATTTGAGCATCTGATGCAGACTTCTGTCTGATGACTGTGCTTTTTATTTCTTTATATGGAAATGATACAACATTAAGTCAGCTTTTAGTCAGCTATGCAGAGTGCTGAACCCATTAATCACTGTTTGACCTGTTGCAACACGTTTCTCTGATTGGCAGATGATTCAGGTGCCTCAGAGGGGTCCAGGGTGCCGTCACTTCCTCACATGCGCTGCCTGTTTGACCGCGCCCTCGTTCATGGCCTGCGGCTGGTGTTCCGGTCGCTGCAGCCGTAAATCCGAGTGTGCGGCACACTGGGCCAAAGAGTCCTGCCCACCGGTCATCACACAGGTGTGCTTGACCTACATACACACACCAGACGCTGCACTGTTTAGTTTGGATTTGAATCAGCAGCTGCAGGATCTGCAGCAAAGTTTTACTGCTGCTCTTTTATTGCTGCTTACCTTAATGTCTGACTTTTATAAGAGCAGCATATAATAAAATCAAAGGAACAGTCTGTGACCAGTCAGAAGTAAACAGAAACATTCATAATCAGATTATATAGGTAGTATTAACTATTTGATATCTGAAGTGTTACCATCTAAATGAAGGCTTCATAACAGTTACAGTCTACATGAAGACTTCATTACACTTTCCTAAATGTTGCACATCCTTGGTAAGTGCCTTCATAAAACATTTATTCAGTATGTATGTAATCCATGATATAACTGTGGAATTATTAACATATTTTAGCCAAAATTAACAGTTAATTGTAGATTTTCCTGACCTGAGCACACTAAATAAAATTGCTCATTCCGGCTTGAGAGATGTAAATGCATTTCTCCAAATATGTGTTTTATTAAAGTAAATATGAAAATAAAACCATTTTATTATATTAAATAATTACATTTATTTATTTTGCTATCATGAAACTCAGTGTTTGGATTAAAGAAGTGTAAAACTGAGAGAAGTGTGAAGGGCTGGTGACCAAACCTTTTGTGACTATAATGGTTATATGAATATTAAACAGTATGTAATTTTATCCTAAGATGTACTTTGAAGTAATCAGCGTTTTGTGCTTATGATAATTAGTTAATTAATACACATCAGCGTCAGACTAATTAATGACATTCTATTAAAAGATTAGTTTACAAGAGTGACACTGTATTTTCACCTAAAATGAGTTAATGAAGCAGAGTCTTGTTACAAAAATGGTAATAGGACATTAGAGCCATAATTAATCTTTTAGTACTTTTACTTTCAATACTTAAGTACATTTGAAGGCAAATTAGGTAGAACCAGAGGCTGTGAAATAACTTTTTGCAAACAAGCAAAGTTTCGGTTTTAGATTTATTTGCAACTTGGTTACAAGTTTAAGTTTAATAAAAACTTGCTTTAAACTCACAAATGAGTTTTCCTTTGCTATATTGCGTCTGTAGGTCTCTGTTCATAAACATAAACTAGCAAAAACAAATTTACTATAAAATGAAATAGTGTTTGTATAAATTCAGAAAAAAGACACGTCAGTCACAACTGCATATGTGTACATATTTCTATATTGTGGTCTATTTACACAAAGTTAGGTTAGTTCCATCATTTATGTTGAAATAGACTCTCCCAAAATTTTACTGCTGCGCTGATGTTGAACCGTATACTTGCACTGGGTCGGTATGACCAACAGGTCTAAATAAGCTCAAAACAAAGTGCGCGCTGTTCCCTGATTGGTGTTCTTCCCTCACGCTTCTTCCGTTTTGACGTTATGTTTTTATACACACATAAACCAAAAGGAACGACAGATTTCGCATAATGTAGTGGAGTAAAAAGTGAGGTATTTGACTTTGAAATGTAGTGGAGTGAAAGTAAAAAGTTGCCCAAAATGGAAAAACTTCAGTAAAGTGCAGATACACAAAAAAACTACTTAAGTACAGTAACGAATTACATTTACTCTGTTACTGTCCACCACTGGGTAATAGTAAAACATGTATAAGCAGTGAATAGCATGCACATTATTTTAATGGGTGCTAACATCCTTCATTAACCAGCAACTCCAACTTCAGAACTGAAAAGACTACTTTGAAGATGCACATTATGTTTGACTGTTTATGTGTGTTGTACATAGTTCTTCCCAACGACAGCGCCCTTTGATGGTCAGACGGAGCTGACTCTATGTGGTTGGGAGTTCCAGTCCCCCCAGAGGCCGGCCATCACCACCAGGACCCACGAGGTGAAGCTCGGAGAGACGGCTTGCGTGGTCCAGCCGGTCAAGAGCAACAGTACACTGTAAGAACCACAGGAGGAGTTCAGTTATTTACTGTTTGATTATTATGCAGTACGCTGGCTGCATTTTCGCAGATTTGTTTCCATATATGGAGTCTTCAATGTTACATTAGACAGTTACATTAAACCGATTCTTGTCGCGTTCATAACACTTCTGTGAAATAAACAAAACAACTCAGTACAAAAGAGAGCAAAACTAGTCCCGTTTAAGTGGAACTGGTGCAACACAATATGCCAGACATTGAATAAAAATCATTCACAAGTTTTGATAGTATTTTTTTATTGTAGCACTATGGGCTCTTTTTTTCTCTGTTCCAACTGATCTGATGTCTGAAAAAATAAATATTGTGAAATATCGTGTATCATGAAAATTTCTTGAAATATTGTGATATTAGATTTTTGCATTATCGCCCACCTCTAGGCTGACATGTAAGATCCGCTCTGCAGCATCTGAGCCGCTGTTTCGACCGGTTAACCTCACAGCGAGGGTTCATGAGGGTCGAGTAGAGGGCCCGTACTCCATTGATGGAAAAGCTGAGATGCCTGGATTCACTTTTGTGGTAATTTATGTCACAGTTATTTATCTACTGTAACACCACGAGTAGGGCTGAAAGGTTTGGGGAAAATCTGATTGTGATTTTATGACCAATATTGCGATTTAACGTGATCACTGCACTGTTAACAGAATTTCGAGTTTTGTGTTTCCATTTTGCTTTGTTTGTGTGTTTCTCAGCTGCCAAACATCACTGAGGTGCAGCCAGATTACGGGCCAGTGAACGGAGGAACTCGGATCACCATCACTGGACCCTACCTGCATTCAGGGAGGAACCGCAAGGTCACTCTGGATGGAGAAGGCTGTCCAATCCAACAGTGGGTGTTTTTGTGTGTTCATTTTGTTCATTTTATAAAATGCATAAACATATTATGATCAATCTGAAACAATATTGATATTAGAATGTTACAGTGCATGAAAACATCATATTCAATAAGTATGAGTTCATTTTTGGCTAAAGTAAATTAACAAATATTTAAAACAAAAAGTGGAGTATTGTTGTTTTTATTATCTGTATTCCACTAATATGCAAGTTCTTCTTTTGATCACTGTGTAAAAATAATTGTAGCAAATGATACCAAAATAATGTATGAATGTCAAATCATGGTAAAATTTGAGATTTTATGATGCAAATTATAATTGCAGTCGTAATCAAATTGTTGTGAGATTTGAATCTATATTATCCCATATTTACCATCATATTTCTCCTGCACCTGCTTATGTATGTGAGCGTATTCTGTCCTCTCACCGGCAGCGTGTCAGTAATTCGGGGGAACTTGTCCTCCATCGTATGTTTGTCCCGGCCGGTCACTGAGGTGAAGGACGTGGTGCTGCAGGTCTATATCGATAAGTCCCGCGTTGTCACCACCAGAGTGTTTCGCTATAAGGAAACTCCGGAAATCCTCTCTGTCCTGCCCGACTGCAGCTTCGACAGGTACGACTCTTTTGAGGTGTTATATTAAATCCTGAATCATAAGAGTTTTTCTTGTATTTTTTTAATAAAAATGTTTAATGTAGTACACATTTTTTTTAATTTCACAAAAACAGCCCATTTTGAATTAATTGTTGTTGTGATGTCACAAACATGAATACATGTCTATATCAGCCACTGTAATATTTTGGGATCCCTTTAAATACAGTACCTAGTACCTGTACCAAGATCCAGTATGTTTAGAGATTTAGAGATTCGTCATTTTGATTTGTGTCGAGTTTAAATCCACAACCTTTAATATGAACCTAAAACAGATACACAGATCACACTGAAAATCACATTTTTTTTTCATTTAAACCTGGAAATAAACAGGAAGTTTACAAGAACAAAAGATTTTTACAAATTTAAAACCAAGAATAGTAAAATGAAACAAAGAAAGATTCAAGATTTCAAAGTCACTATTCAAATGTAAGTAAATTTGTGACTTCGATATCTAAAGGACTTTGTACGTCACCTCCATGGAAGCACAGTTTCAGGTGCATTTGACTTACTCAGCTTCAGCTTGCAGCCATTGCTAAAGCTAAAGGGGGGACATACAAAATACAGAGAGTTTCCTGAAATTCCTGTGTATATTTCAAAGATGCTGCTTCACTCAAATTGTTATACTAATAATATTATTTGTAAGGAAATGTTTTGCATTAAGTTAGAAAAGGAGGCAAAATTGAACAACTTTGACTAGTGGTACCGGACTTTTAGACCACTTAGTCTGAGCATGCACACCATTTGAATGCTCAGAAAAATCTGAGACAACAAATGGTTCTAGAGCTGCAGATAGAGGATTACATTTCCACACAGTTTACACAGTGTTTTGGGAATTTATAAATAAAGGGAAATCTTTGTTGACAACATGATTTAATTTGAGACCAGAATTCATCTTTGTCTGGAAACGCATCCCACAGAACTCTTTACTTCTGCTGTTTATGTCCCACTTTTCTGTCTCTGATCTGTAGCGGGTCCATAATCACCATTGAAGGGAAGAACCTGGACTCTGTCTACAGAACCATCATCCACTTTAAACCCAAAGAAAGCCACCTGAAACCTGTTTCCACTGTAAGGTTCTCCTGTCCTTTTTATAACTCTTTTTGTAATAAATTTCAATCTCAGTTTCTCAGCTCCTGGAATTTTCCTTTGGTCTGGCTTGTATGGCCCTTCTTTGGTAGTTATAAAACTAGTACTAAAGTTAATCACTGAGCAACTACTTTATCAGAAATAATTAAAGAAAAGGTAAGAAGAGGCCTTTTAAGTTTACAGACCACTAGGAACCTGGGAGGCTTTGTTATAAAATGGAACTCCCCGGTTTGATTATTTGTTATACATTGCTATACGTATTTTATCGTATTAAATTTTGTTGCTGTTTAATAAAAGTGCTTATTGCACATTTTATCTGGTAATATAACAATGCATGGCTCATTTGCTCTTTTTCCCCTCCTCAGGAGTGCCGGGGAAAGGCCAAGCCGACCCGTATGGAGTGTGTGACCCCAGTCTTCCACAGAGACGAGACAGAGGAGGGGGAGCTGTCGTTTGACATGGATGGAGCTCTGGGCCTGTGGAAGCAGGACTTCTCCTACCATCCCTACGGCAGGCCAATTCCCTTTGAGACCGAAGGACACATCCTCCAACTGTACCCTGGCTTTGATGAAGTCTCTTTACATGTGAGTCTGCACTTCCACTGTTAAAGATGGTGCTTGTGCTCTCCATTAAACCAAAGTGTGTCACATGAACTGTGAATCAAGCTCAAAGAGTAACAACATGCACAAAAATGACACTCGTTAATGTATTTGAGCTTCCTTATACGCAACGTTGTTCAAAAGTGCTTTGACTGGATTTCAGGCCCATAAAAATCAATAATCAGTAAGTAGAGACGTAATGACTGTTAAGTGATCAGCAACTGTGAAGGTTTTTAATTCACTGACATGTCATGTTTTTTTTTCTTACTGTATTGTTGATTAACAGCACCAGAAGCTAAACCTGGTGAACTCCTGCATGAAGATCACCATGACGGTCGGAGGAGTCGACTGTGGGGCGAAGGTTCTGGATAACGAGATCACTTGCCGAATCCCAAAAAACCTCACAATCCCAAATGAGGGCTTACCTGTGAAGGTCAGGCTCCTGTGCTAGGAACGGGGTTTCCAATAGGATTTAAATGAGTTCCACTGAATTTACATCAGCTTCAGGTTATCAGGAGAGGAATATTGAGACTACCCGAGGTTTATACAAACTAGGACACAGCCGATATGAAAATGTATGGTTGGTTGGAAAGGTGGTTGGTATAGTGTAGTGGGTAACACCTCTGCCTTCTACACTGTAGACTGGGGTTCAAACCCCACCTTGGTAAA
The DNA here is from genome assembly GCF_904425465.1 of Colossoma macropomum. NCBI lineage: Eukaryota > Metazoa > Chordata > Actinopteri > Characiformes > Serrasalmidae > Colossoma > Colossoma macropomum. Next base: position 31,021,425 of record NW_023494810.1, on the reverse strand, counting down.
CACTCTACACTATACCAATAAGAGTCCTTGGGCAAGACTCCTAACACTACCTTCGCCTACCTGTGTAAAAGATCACACTGTAAGTCGCTCTGGATAAGAGCGTCTGCCAAATGCCATAAATGTGAAATGTGTATCACCTGTACTGATTTTAAGGAGCTAAAAATTTAGCAATTGATCATATCAGCTGATAGAATTTAATGACTCTAGTAGTTTTAGTTATGGCTACAATAGTTTTGGATTCCAGGGCTCAGTCTTCCAGACAGGAATTAAGTCTAGTACTGGACTACACAGCATTCTGGATGGAAATTCTCCACTGAAAGGAAAATTAACATGTCAGTTAAGTAGCAGTAGTGAAGCATCTGAATACACTGAAGTAAATATCTTGTAGATGTTCTATTGATACATTACTAACATTAAGTAGACGTATTGTTAATATGTTACTTCCATTACGCAAAACCTAACCTTACCCAAAACCTAATCCTAACCCTCACCCTGGACCTAATCCTAACCTTAACCTTAACCTCAACCCAAAACCTAATCCTAACCCTCACCCTGGACCTAATCCTAACCTTAACCTTAACCTCAACCCAAAACCTAATCCTAACCCTCACCCTGGGCCTAATCCTAACCTCAACCCAAAACCTAATCCTAACCTTAACCCTGACCCTAATCCTAACCCTCACCTTAACCTCAACCCAAAACCTAATCCTAACCCTCATATATTTTTAACATGTTACTGATAGTCTGTTGAGTGTTTGTTTAATCTAAAAGCACCACTCAAAATAAAGTGTCAGATACCAAATCCTAGTCTAGGACTGGGCTTAATCCCTACCCTGGAACCCTGACAGTTTTAGATAAACAGTGCTAAACTGGCTGTTGTCAGTTTTTAAATTTGAACAGCTAAAACTCGCAGTCCTAATTAGTATAAGTTTGTGATTGGTTGTTGTGGAAAACAACACCACCTTCAAGGAGGCTTTATCTGTGACTTATTGCTGAGATTCCCATCAATGCCGACCCAATATATTTCATCTTATTAGATAATTATCCACACTTTTGTGCGCTGTGTGAATCTGCATGTCTATTAGTAAGTCTAATAACGGTCTCTTTCTCTATCAGATCACAGTTAACGGCCACGTCCACAACGTGGGCACCGTTAGGTTAGTCAGTAACCACTACATGGTGGCTGTCGTACTCGGCATTCTTACGGCTCTGGTTGTCGGAGCAGTGCTGGCCTTCATCACCATGAAACACCTGAAGAAGAAGAAGACAGGTGAGGAAGATGCCTGGGTCACTGATTTCAGCAGCGAACGTTTTTTGACAAAAGTGCTGTGAATTTAGTTCATTCAGATGTGATAAGATATATTGAAGATATATTGTTTCTGTCTGAGCAAAACAAAATCTCTGAAATGGAAACTTTTAAAATAATTTTTGACCATTTTTGTTGGTTAATTAACCATGAAATTTTAACACAGTCAAAGTTTTAACTAGTTTTTAAATAATGCCAAAAAGTAAACAATGACAGAAATGGAGATGGAAGGTTTATTTCTTGACAGAGACAATATGTTACATATGTTACAACACTTTATTGCCAAAGAGACATAAAATAGAAGACACAGTTGTGTTGATGTGTAATATATTTTATTAATGTGAACGTTATTTAAATAAATGCCACACTTCGTTTAGCACATGTTAGAGTATAAGTTAATACAAACCTTAAGACAAAAACAAGATCTGGGCAATACCTGAATTTTTCACCAATACAGTACATTAAATGTTGATATATCATTGATATTATTCTTTTAATTATATATTGTTGATCGTTTGAATGCAGCTGCATTAGTAACTCTTATCGTAAAGGACTGCAAATGGCAAACGGTGATTGTATAAAACCTTAAAGCAAAAAGTCACTGTGCACAAGGAATTCTGGCTCAGGAAAACATAGTAAATAAGCACCTTGGATGTGTTGAGTAATGCAGAGACGTCCCTGTCCGCTGAAGATTTTACAAGCCCCTAAACGCGTGGGAAAAGATTAAAATAAAGTCATCTTGTATAATAATCCACAGATTCTCTGGCTGAGAGCCGGCTGTCCCACTATTCCCACAATCACAATCACACAGGGAATGGCAGCGTGGAGCTCCTGCCTATCGGAGACTACAGGCGAGGTGAAGCATCACAACAGTGTTATGTTAGAGATATTATATAAAACTGATATTAGTAGCATAATTAATATAAAAATAATAAAGAACTGATCCTGTATTCTTCATTTTAATCTCTGAGAAATTTTGAGGAGAATATTAACAGTTAACATATGTCACTTAACCCTTAAGTTTAGATCTTGATTATTTTGATGTACTATTAAAATATAAATACATAAATAATGAGATAGTTACTTTACAAAGATGTTACATCACAGTTTCATGTACTTGCTTTGGCACAGGTGAAATACCACTCAGTACGACCCCTGTGGCCCCTGGGGCGGTGGCATTTCCTGGCCTGGCCTATGCCAGCACGCTGGACCCAAGCCTAACGCCACTCATGCCTCCTGAGAAAATCTCCATTACCAGCTTCCGCCCGGAGCTCCTGGAGGAGGTGAAGGACGTGCTGATCCCAGCGGCCATGCTCAACATCCAGCATCATCAGATCATTGGCAAAGGTAACGGCCTGCCAAGGCACTTACAGTTTGAACTGTACTTGAAGTGCATGTACATATTATTATTATTATTATTATTATTGTTGTTGTTGTTGTTGTTGTATTTATTACTGCTGTTTTTGTTGTAAGCAGTAGAAGAAGCAGTAGTACTAGCAGTAGCATAACCACTACTTCTGCTAACTTTTTGAAGTATGCTCTGCTAACCTTTTCTTTTCTATAAAATATAGGGTTTTATCATCTCATTTCATGCCTAAATTCAGGCTGTTTTCCCTAAAGACATGTAAAACACCCAGCACTGTATTGTGTTTTGGCCAGACTCATTAAAAAGATGTATAAAATAAGCAGCTACTAACCTGTGATTTTCTCTGCAGGTCACTTTGGTACAGTTTATCACGGTTATCTCACTGACCACAACAACAGGGAGATCCACTGTGCTGTGAAATCTCTTAACAGTACGTTACTGCTCTCTGTTACAGACACTGTAAACTGACCAACAACTAACACAATACATGTTTATCGATAGCTAGTTTAACTGAAGAAGTGTGTTTCCACTGCCGTACTCTTACTCTAGTGTGTTCTGTATGAAAAGCCTCACACTATTTTTCTAACTACTCAACTGTCTGTCTGTCTACGTATCTTTGTGTCATCAGGAATAACAGATGTGGAGGAGGTGGAGCAGTTTTTAAAGGAGGGTATTCTGATGAAGGGTTTTCACCACAGTAACGTTCTGTCTCTGCTGGGCGTCCTGCTACCTGATGAAGGGCTCCCCCTGGTGGTTCTGCCGTACATGAAGCATGGAGACCTGCGCCACTTCATCCGCTGTGAGAACAGAGTCAGTGTCCAGGCTGTGCCATCACTGATATTTCGGGCTTATACGAGCTCTAGCACTGTATTAGTGTTAAACCATAGACGCCTCAAGTTATTGTTATTTTGCTCTACATTCAGTTTCCATTACATTTTTATTTGAATGTAGTAACATAAGTACATATTGATTTACACAGTAAGTTACATAATGAATCATATTTGATTAACATTCTGTATTGACGGCTTTATCTGACTTTTATCTGTTTGTTTCAATGTCAAAAACTGTCAGTAACATGGCAAAACTGTGAAAGTTTTTCTTTATGGAAAACAAGACTGCACACAACAATAACATTCCATTGTATTCAAATCGTAATAAAATACTTACAAACATAAATGTGGTATGGATTGAAAGTTTAGAATCTGCAGATTTCACAGAATATTGCTTGTTTAACCGCTTGTTTTGATGAGCTGTGAATAAGAAGCAATTCATATAAAATTACAACATTCTTTTGTTATCTTTGTGTTAATAATAATGGTTCTGTGTGCACAAAGCGCACAATGCACTAAGTGCATTTGGGATAATAATGCAGGGACTGATACTTGACCAGTGTGTGTTTGTAATGTTCTGCACCAATTAGAATTCAGTCCATAATATTTAATCCGACTAAAACAGAATCTACAGTCTATGACGTTTGTATGAGGACAGTGATATCTGGTTGTATGCTTGGTGTTTTGAATTTTGGTGATGTCCTGACTTCCTCCAGAACCCCACTGTGAAGGACCTGATCGGCTTTGGACTTCAGGTTGCTAAGGGGATGGAATATTTGGCAATGAAGAAATTCGTGCACAGGGACTTAGCTGCCCGCAACTGCATGTGAGTCTAAAACACACAATATATTATTCTTTATGTTTATTTTTATTACTTAAAAATATAACCAGGGACTGGTGAACAGCTGCTGGAAGCAGGGCTGTCACAAAGCCAGAATTTTGATTTCAATATTGATGCCAAGTGCAGTAAAACAATGCTCAATACCAAACGATACTCTGAAAAAAAAATTAAAAACACGCATGTTTAATCAACTGTACACAAACAAATTCACAATCTGCGCATTTTTACTCTTATAAAAAAAGTTCCTAAAGGGTTCTTGGCTTGGACGCGTGGTCCCTTGAAAAAAACTAGCGTAGAGGTTTCTTTCTTCTTTTTATTTATTTGTTTTTTAAACAGCCATTGAAAGGTTCTTCATGGAACTATATCATTGATCAAAACAACCCTTTTTGGCAACTTGGCATGTCAGCAAAGTACAGTGTCGACTGAAAGTTAGAGATTCACACTTTGCAGTATTGAAAAAGTACTTTACTTTTGATATGTTGTTCAACTCTAATCTGAGGCTGCATCTCAAATTGAGGATGTCTGAATATTGACTACAAGCTTCTTTTAGTGCAAGTAGTGTATTCACAAATGAAATGGGTGGTGTTAGAATACAAGGCTTGGGAAAGCAGTGTTTCATGGTGATCCGCCATTGTGGCAGGGTTCATAAGTCCAGGCTGAAAAGCACTAACTTTTCTACCGACTTTCCTTTTTTTCCCAGTTTGGCGGGTCTGTAGCTTATGCTCTCACTAAATACGTTTGCGTGTTGCATGTTGACCTATGTGATTACCAGATCACAGATCAGAGCAAAATCAAGGAAAACAGATTGTAAATGAAGGTTTAATCAGCTACTCAGACGCAGCTCTAGTTTGCAGGCATTGCAGTGCGAGTGCAGATAAACAAGTTTACAAACAAAGTTAGCGTTTACATGTCTGTTTCTTTTAAAGACTCTAGATTGACTACCTTTTCAGTGTAACTGTAAGCGTCATAAGGAGCAGTAAGTTAGATCAAAGGTCATATGAATCTTCTCTGGTTAAATATGCGGTGGCTGAGGGAATAAAGTTAAATATGCCAGTGGCTGAGTAGAAGATATCAGTCAGTTAGCTAACTGAGTGAAATCTGCTGGTGGCTGAGGAAAATAACCATTTGTAAACTGTACATGGGCTTTATGTGATTTAAAAATGTTGACCTACATAAAGGAGCAGGCGATTAAGCCACACACCAGCTAGGAAAAAGAGGAAATAATATTAGCATGTCTATTTCAGATCATTACTGCACTGTCAGAATTCAATAAGCCTGATTTTATCATTATGTAGTTGGTTGACATCCCTCTGGAGTTGGTTATGATGCGCTCCCTTTTCATTTGATTCAATATGAGACATGAAAGACAAGCCTGAAAAAACAATAAAACAGCAATTTCATTAAGCTCTTGTAGTGCAAGTGAGTATTTGCAGCATATAAACAATGAGCCAATCCTGCCAATATGGTGGAACAACCCCATGATGCAGCATGACGTGATCCATTCCCAAGCTCTGTAGTGCACATTTCTCAAACTGAGACACAGGGTGAGTTTGTCAATAGAGAACTTAGCTGATGTACATCATGCATATTTCAGTGGTTTATGGTGTTTTATGATACTATAACTGGTCACTCATTTGCAGTGATTGGTAATTGTGGCTCTTTAACCTGCAGGCTAGATGAATCATACACAGTGAAGGTGGCAGACTTTGGGATGGCCCGAGACGTGTTTGATAAAGAGTACTATAGCATTCAGGACCACAGGAAGGCCAAACTGCCGGTCAAGTGGATGGCCATTGAAAGCCTGCAGACACAGAAGTTCACATCCAAATCTGATGTGGTGAGGCTCAAAATCAAATTTACTTAAATTGTTTAAATTACATTTTTATAGCGACTGCTTCTGTAAGTATCTAGTATCTGATCACCACTTTTCTGGTCTCTCTGTAGTGGTCATTTGGGGTTCTGATGTGGGAGCTGTTGACTCGTGGAGCGAGTCCGTACCCTGAGGTCGATCCATATGATGTCACTCATTACCTGTTAAGGGGTCGGAGGCTGCCTCAACCACAGTACTGTCCAGATTCACTGTGAGTTTCTCTACACTCTCACTCTTTACCTACCTTTAAATCAGTACTTTGAACAAAATTCACACCTATGGTACATCCTGGTGACTCAAAGCACTGTACAATTTCAAGTATTCCTTGACTCAACAGACCTGATCCAGCTCATCAACTGATTATCGAGTGAATCAGGTGTGTTGAGTCAAAGAGTACTTGAAAGCGTGCAGTGCTGTGGGTCGTCGGGTGCAGGATTAAGAAACACCGGTATAGCAGTTTTTTTTATGTCTGTGTTTGTGTAAGCAAATCCTATAGGCTGGCTTTACACAGTGTAGCTTTTATGCAGATTTAGTTAAAATTAAATAGCAGTTGCTTCCTTCAACTCATTTAAAACTAAGTCACAGCAGTTGCGAGCACCTCAACAGCCAATCAAAACAGCAGCACGTGATTGTGCCGAACGACACACCTTAAAACAAGTGAGTTCACTGGATCAGGAACAGAAGATGCTTGAAATTGCATACTGTGTACTGGATACTACATATGCGATCAGTATATACTGTATACTGAATGCTACTCTTCATTTATACTGTACAGTATCCAGTGTATGACACAAGCCATGTGCTGTACTGCAGGGAAGAGGCGTGACCAGCCTTTGTTCAAGAGTTGAGCCTGTGTGACTTAAAACACACCCTGTACCAAGTCAGTCAGCCAAGACAGGATGCTGTTTTCAACCCATCCTCAAAGCCAAAAATAAACTTTAAAATGTCAGTTTTGAATTGGTCTGTGATGTAAACCTGTTTAAGTCTGTATATTTGGTAATATGAGTTATTTGACTGAATGATAGGCAGTGAGACTCCACCCAAATGTCTGAAAAGCTGATGCAGATCACATTTTTTGGCCGAGAACAACTATATTATGTTTTAACCATGTTGTCTTTGTAGTAAGTTAACCTACTTAAATAGACAATTAAGTAGCAAACCCATCTCAAGACCAGCCGAGAAAACTCTGCGGAAGCATTTGGACAAATGTCTTTCATTTTGCAATTATTAATGTATTGAAAGCCTGAATCCAGAGCTATCCAGGTGTTTATGTCAGTAGTTACGTCCTCCTGAAACAGCCGTGTTGCATTTTGGGGTGCAGTATATTATGGAGGTAGCTCTGGAGTGTTTGGTCAGAGCAGTACGTCATCTGCGTATCTTTGGCCTACTGGAAAAAATCATGTTGGTCACATACTGCACACTACTTTGGAGCCACAATCAGTATGCAAGCAGTAAGTAGGAGGCTCTTTCAAACACAGCCATGGTTTCTGTCCCCTACTCCAGCTCCCTCCCCCCATCAGGCACAGGGTTAGTAGATTTTCAGTTTCCTGAATCATGACAACAAATGTGAGTTTCTAAAAGCTAATATTTCTGTACCTAGCCGTGTTAACTAGTCAGCTAAGGCTTACAGCTGTTTAAACAGCTGCTTGCACCAACATTGATTCTTTGTTTGCCTGCTGCTATTGTGATTTGTGGAGCTCGATTCATTTTCTCCTCTCCTGACTCATCTCATTTTACCCGGAGCTCAGGATTCAATGAAAATGATTACAGAAGAAGAGAGTGAAATGACATCCGTGATGAACTTGGGCTTCTAGGACAGAAATGAATGAGACTGTATAGTCACAAGTAGGCTATAGTATTGTATTACTTATCTTATGCACTTAGGTTAACATGTAGTAAATTGAGAAGTTGGTAAAACAACAACAAAAACTCATTGATTCTGTAGAGTTTATAACTGTAAGTGATAGGCCAATGTTGTGCGCTGGAGTATCTCACGGTTCAGTAGTAAATGTTTCCTCGTGTCTAGTTGATGAGCTGCTTGGTTTGAAAGGTCTGAACTGGTTTGAATGTTGTTTTTTCCATGTAATCCAGGTTGAAAGTCATGTTTACTCAATGTTTAGAAGTCTGTGAGTGTTCAGAGTTGTAAAAGATCCACCTGAACATCCACAGCTGTGACTGGCACACTGACAGAGTTAATAATCATTTATTTCACAATGGCAGTTACAACACAGTTACAGCGACGGTGCAGAAAGACCAGAACCCTTTTAGACCTAAACTCCATGGGAAACATCTTCCTGAGTAGGACTGTGAAACTTTTCGGAAGTGGCCTTAATCTGAATGTGAGGCATTTTGTGAGCAAAACGCAGGAACATCCAGATCGTTCTAGGAGCTGGTAGAACATAAAGAACATTTCAGAAAGTGCTGGAGTGGTTAGTGATTAAGCGACTGAGGAGAGAGAGAGAGAGAGAGAGAGAGAGAGAGAGTGAGGGAGTGATGAACTCAGTCTAAAGAGAGAGGAAGACTTTAAAAGTTCATTATTTATTTAAATGTCTTTGAGGGAAAGAAACAGAGAATAACAGAAAGCAACAAAGAATGTGAGAGAGAAGGAGCAGGATCAGAAAAAAGAGATATTAGGAGAGTAAGGGAAGAACAAAAAAAATGAAGAAAGTGATGGTTTTTGAAGAGGTTCATGTGCAGAAACTCAGTCTTTATTACATGATTATTGAAAAGGCAGCAAGGAAAGTTCATGCAAGTTCATTCAGACCTGTAGGAGCTGGTGATGGATGTGAGAGGTACAGCTAAAACTCAGCATGTAAAGCCTATTAATGCTCTTAGAAACAGTTCACACAGGGGTGGGGCACCACGCCTCCAAAAGTGGTGGGGCAAAACATATTGTTTCCAAAAAAAAAGGCAGCTGGCTGAGTGACGAAATGCAATTAGGCCACTGACTAAAATTGCCTTTCATGTCATGCTAATGACGTGGATGGTGGACTGCAAAGGGCCAAAATGGACTAAATTACACACGTGGGTGTTTGTTTATTGATCAGAAGTTTTGCAGGCGTGCAAGTGCTCTGTTACTCTCACATTCACCACCATGAAAACAGAGAAACAGAAAATAGAGAGGAACGATATGAGCATTTATATAGAGTAACATGTTAAAGCAGCAGATGTGCTCTGGTGTTCACTTTGTTGTGCAGACCTGAATGTGGGTGGAGTGTTCGCATGTCAAAAGTGAACTAAAAAAAGGTTTGACCGGTCCGCACCATCCAAAGCGGGTCTGAAAGCTCCTCCCAGCTGAAATGGAGATTCTGATTGGCTCTGCCGCTGAGATTTGCCCTGTCTGTTTGTGCTGGTCAGCGCTTCATGCAGTTTAGTGGAAGCGTGTACGTCCTGAACTCAAAAAGTTGTGGGGCGTCGCCCCAGTACTTTGAAAAGTGGTGGGTCAAATGCCTGCTTGCCACCGTGGTTTCGGCAGCCGTATATTAATAAAATATATTGAATTTTAGTCAGAGATGTTAATTAAGCTGTAATTTGAATTCTGTGTTCAGTCCAGTAATCGCTGAGTGCTCAAACAGTAATTAATGTCTTGAATATTTTGCCGTAGTATAGTTTCGAGTGTAGTATCACAATACCAAGCATTGCTAGTGTGGTCAAAACACTACTATTATTACAACCGTAATCACTGTGCTGTGTGCAGGTTTACTATAATGCTGCAGTGTTGGGACCCAGATCCGGAGAGCCGTCCGAGCTTCACTACGCTGGTTTCTGCGGTAATGGCCATTCTGTCCAGCCTGGAGGGAGAACACTACATCAGCCTGAAGGTCACATACGTTAACCTGGATCAACCGCGGCCTTACCCTGCCCTCACCGACTCCGCAGACGAGTTCGAGTCTTCAGACGCAGAGGAGGCGGAATCAGCCTCCGCCTGATTGGCCCGGAGCACTGTCACTCACAGTGAAGAGAGTGACCAAGAAAACTCCAGTGATCATTTATTTATTAAGTAGCAGTGTAGCTGGAATTTACAAGCTACTGAATATCGTTTTAAAAAAGGACAGCTTTTTGTACCATAGACGAAAGAATATAAGGGAAAGACTTGAAATTCATTCCCTCATTCGCTCCTGGTCATGGAGAACAACTCATAAGTGAGGATCAGAGTATGTGAGTGGAGTGGAGCTCCTTGCTCAAACCGTTCTGTAATCACTCCACTCCAGCTCCACTCCGGGTTTTCTATTTCATGCTCTTGACTCCCATATCAGAGAAACTCTGGTCCGTCTCTGCTTCATATGATTCATTCTTATGATATTTATTTTCTGTCTTGAATGTGTGGACAGGACACTACACACTTTACTTATATAATTTATGGCTGTTAATAAACAAAAAACTAGCTCAACATGCTGTGTTACATAGGCTTTTTTCAGAAGGTATAGGCTTGAAGCGAAAAAACTGCTGAGGGTAAACAAACACACAGAGTCCCTGCCGCATCACTCGTGCCACGCAGACATGGTCAGTGTGGAAAAAAGGACGGTGTGGCGAGAGAAAGAAAAGAGAGAGGCGAGAGAGAGAAAACTGACGCTTCGACTTTCTGAACAGCCACTCCAAGCAAAATAACGTAGCTCTGCTCACATACTCTGGTGAAGTTAGAGCTCTCAGAAGGCTTCTCAGAGCATTACGCTTGGTCAGTGTCAATGTCTTTGACCACTGATATCATGTTTGCATTGAGATGGCGATCATGAACTTTGCCGCTTAAATACTGAGTGTTTAACAGTGCAAAAAAGCCGTCCAGCGAACATTACTGGAGCACCAAAAACAAACCTGGCATCTTCAGATGGAAGAAGTACAGAAATACAGTGATGAGGTTCAGTGCAAAGAAAGGGTAGTTTTTGCACAATGGAGAAAGATTCTTTTAAAGATATTTAAAATCACAGTGAATCACAAATCATAACCTTTTCTCTCCTTACTGTAACGTATTTCCAAGTGAAACCGTAACTGTGTCAGTGAGGATCTTTGATCAGTTCACCAAAGTCTTAATAGGAAAGTTTCCTTTCTCCTTGAATGGGGGGAAACTGAAACTGAAACTGAAAGTCACGTTAAAGTGTCAGAAACATATTTGAAATCACTGGGAAAATCTGTCAGAAATCGCATCTTAGTTTGCGACTTGTTTACCATTTTTCAGGTTATTCTGGCTCCTTCGCATGCACATACCTCCACAGTGAGGAAGGGCTTTTCCTGCTCGTGGCTTAGTGAACAAGTCAATTGGCTGTTTTTATTGAAAGATTCTCCCATAAACATAACTGTGATTGTTAAAAAGAAATAATGTATTAGAGATTTTGAACAATTTGTATAATCCAACCCTACAGCGTAGTGATCATTGTCTTAGCTAGCACACAGTTATCTTTCCTATGGGAACTGTATGCTAGTGAACATGTAACGGCTTTGAACACATCTGATTCAACTCGTCAGCCCATTACTGAGGCTGTTCTCAATTGAATGATGTGTGTTAAATTAATGTAGATGCTAAAGGTAAACAGTGCAGTGCTGGTCTAGTTTGAGACTGGAATTGAAGAATGTGAGGCTTTAGGAAACACTGGCATTGGTAGAAGCAAAACCATCACTTACTGCAGTGTGTACAAGAAAGAGCTGGTGAAATGGAGAACTAGAGCTGTTGACAGATAAAAATAAGAGTTGGCGCTATTAGCTGATGAAAAAAGAACTAGTACAGTGTGCTGGTGGAGATAAGAAACAGTGCTATTAACTGATGGAAATAAGAACTAGTGTTAACAGCCAATTAGAATGAGAACTAGAACTATTAGCTGGTGAAAATAAAAATAGAGCTATCAGCAGGTTAAAATAAGAACCAGCGCTGTTCGGAGGTGAAAACAGGAACTAGAGCTGTTAGCAGATGAAAATAAAAACTAGGGCTATTAGCTGGTGAAAAGGAGAACTAGCACTATTAGCAGGTGAAAAGGAGAACTAGTGCTATTAGTTGTTCAAAAGCAGAGAACTGACCTACTCTTATGATTTGATAAACACGCACATCACTGACTTTTATATCCGTACAGTAGGAGACAGTGGTCACACTTATAACGTTACACTGATGAGTGTCTGAAGCTGGAAATACAACTTAAAGGAATGTTTCACCTGAAAACACTAGTGTGGCTAACAGTGAATGAAAGCTAGTGAGGGCTAGGAAGCATGATCTCATTCACTCAGTGCCAACTGACTCCCATTGGCTCTTGGTTGTTACTAGTGAGAAGTCGTGCCTTGTCTCCACTCCTGTCCATGATGTTCGTGGACAAGGTGTCAAGGGGTAGCCGAGGTCAGGAGGACATTATGTGTGGAGGCCGGAAGGTGGCGTCTCTGCTTTTCGCAGATGATTTTGTCCTTTTGGCTCCATCTTATGGACGCCTCCAGCGCTCACTGGGTGAACAGTTGGTATGCAGATTCGCACCTTCAAATCTGAGTCCATGGTCCTAGTCCTATCAAGTAGACCGTAGACCGCCTCCCTGTGAAGAAAGCTCATTTCTGCCGCTTGTGTCCACGATCTCATTTCGGTCATTACCCAAAGCTCATGACCATAGGTGAGAGTTGGGATGTGGACCAACCAGTAGGCAGAGTTTTGCCTTATGGCTCAGCTCCCTCTTCACCACTACAGTCCAGGACAGTGACTCCAGTACGGCTGTCTGGGATTTTCTGCTTTCCCTAAAGCTACCGTGACCCTAGCTGGATGAAGCGGCTAAAGAGAATAATAGAATGAAAAGGTTAGTGAGAGTTAGTGTAGTGCTAACTGACTTCCATTAGCTTTCAGTCAAAATTAGCATGTGTTTTTGGTGAAAAAGGAACGCTTGGACTACTTGAGCTGTAGCTGATGTATATTTTGGCACATATGTTTGTAAGTAATTTTTATATTTGGAAATAGTGTGTAATAGTTTGTTCTTTTTTTTAGACTCCAGTTATAGTTTCATTTGAAATGTGCATTAATGAATGACTTCATATGTCTGTGCTTTCCATGTCCTGTGCAGTTTTATTTTTAATCCAGTGGGATTCCCATTATTTAGAACAAAGTCAGAATGTTGTTTAGGATTATGTCACAGTAATTTATTTTAACTCTTAGAATTCAAATTTGTTATGAGTTTTTTGATGGGCACTGTTATTTGGAGACCTTCTGACACCTGTTTTGGCCTTGATACTAGTTGAGATACTGAGATTTAGTAAAAAAAAAAAAAAGTGTTTGTAAATGTCGTTCATGCTGTAGCACAGATATCTGAATAAAAACACAATGTAAAGAAGTCAGTTTTGAGTTCTTGTTGGCTGCTGATTTTGACATTTTTACCATCTGATGATATTTTCTGTTCTCTTCCATTTATGAGTGGCGTTATTCTGTTTCTGTTGTTCATTTTCTGCCAGTATATTTAGATAAAATTATAAAATATTAAACAAATGTTGCCTATACAAATAATAAGACAAATGAGAATTACTTTTAAAAAATTCAAAACATATATGGCCCTTGTCATCTAATTCTTGTTTTGCAGATATTATTATTATTGTTTGTTTGAAACTTTCGCACGAAATTACCTGTAGTTTGTCTCCTCTGTGGTGGTAAAATATCATCTGTCATGTCTCGGGTTTGTCTGAGGCTGTACTGGCAGGATTGTGCCACAAGATGTCAGTACAGTTCCTCCCTCACAGCTGCAGGGGAGTCACTGTAGTGCAGGATGAGCTGCAGTTATGTGACTCTTCCATATACATAAAGCTGCATTTACAGTATCAGTAGCACTTTCTAAATATGGCTCTGTAATTTCTGTGTCATTAATAGAAAACATTAGAGCTTTAATAGTTCATATATCTGCTGTACACTGACTTTGGGGTGTGGTACAGTTCCAAAATACAGCAGACCACTTTTTTCCTTTCAGTATCAGTGAAATGCTGCATTTTTCTGTGTGAATGTACAGCCAGATATCTGTGTGTGTGTGTACTATTTGTGTGTGTGTGTGTGTGTGTGTGTGTGTGTGTGTGTGTGTGTGAATATCTGCATGTGTGGAAGCCCATTTTTCTCCTCGGTTTAGGCTGCAGTATGTCAAAATATTGACTAAATATCCTAAACGCTGATGTAGAATTTCAAAATAATAACTTATTTTCTCAAAATATTTAGTAATTTTCCCCAAAATATGCACTTACTGTCTAAAATAGTATGTATTATTCAAGAAAGTATTTTACATTGCATCATTATTTTGACATAGTATCTCATGATAATTACTTACTAAGTAATTATTTTGATAGTCAGTATTTTAAGGAAATAAGTCAATATTTTGACACTGCAGCCAGAAACAGAAAATCACCTCCCTTTTCTTCACTGCTCGGCGTGAAACGGGTTTCATTTGTTTGCGTAGATATCGGTGTGTGTGATTCATTGCATGGAGAGTGTGTGAGGTGCAGCAGACATTGGCAGGTGTGTGTGTGTGTGTGTGTGTGTGTGTGTGTACAAGACAACCTATGACAGCAGAAGTGTGTGCTGTCTTTCTGTGTGTGTTTGTGTCTGTGTGGAGGGGGGCTCTCAAATAGTGCAGCATCCAAACACAGGTCCGCAGAAAACAACAACATCTAACTGATCACTGCAGTCGAGAGAGAGAGAGAGAGAGAGAGAGAGAGAGAGAGAGAGAGAGAGAGAGAGAGGAAAGTAAAAAAAGCCAAAAAGACAAATAGGAAACACAAAACAAGATGGAAGAGCAGAGAAATAGAGAAAGTTAAGAGGAAAGAGAAAGCTGGTGAGAGATGGAAGAAAAGGGGAGGGGTTAGTGGAAGAGAGAAAGAGAGAGAGAGAGAGGGATGTTTGTGTGTTAGCAGTGCTTCCACTCTGCGCTGTGAGGAGAAACTTTCTGATGTTTATTTCCTTCCTGTCGTTTTTTGTGTTGACGTCTTTGGAGCCTCAGCCCCACAACTTCCACATAAACCTTCCTCAACTCCACAACTTCTCCCTTCCTCAGTGTTTCTCACGAGCAGATCCTGCAGCAGAGGAGCTCAATCCTGGTTCTGGAAAATTACCACCATGGAGAGTTCAGATCCACCCCTGGCTGTTCTATTCAGAACCTCCTGAAAGCCTCCATGATCTGGACCAGGTGAGTTAGATTAACGTTGGAGGTGATCTCCCCAGGGTGGCAGACCTCCAGAACCAGGACTGGGCCCCCCTGATCTACAGTGAGAGCGTCTTTATAGTGCACACTTAGAGAGGGTTCTTCAGTAAAGGCAGTGGTTCTGTTTAGAATGAGTTCAATATAGAACCATTTTGAATGTCAGTGTCAAGCTTTTGGTGTAGAACCATATGCAACCCATTTTCCATCAATCAGAAGAACCATTGTGTGCTATATAGAACCCTTTTCAAAAAGGTTCTATATAGAACCATCTACAGCACATTTTCCATCAATCTGAAGAGCCATTTCACCATGCAAAGAACCATTGTTACGATGGAAGAACCCTTATTGTGCTATATAGAACCCTTTTCAAAAAGGTTCTATATAGAACCATCTACAGCACATTTTCCATCAATCTGAAGAACCATTTCATCATGCAAAGAACCATTGTTACGATGGAAGAACCCTTATTGTGCTATATAGAACCCTTTTCAAAAAGGTTCTATGTAGAACCATCTACAGCACGTTTTCCATCGATCTGAAGAGCCATTTCACCATGCAAAGAATTCATTACTCATGCAAAGGGTTCTTTAAGTGTTTCTGGCTGTATCCGACTTAGGCGCACCCTAGGCAGCCTTGCCGCGACGCTCACCCGTGGCGGAGGTTGGGAGAACCAGAGAAATCTAGAGCACCGTAACTCAGTGAAAGTAAGAGTAACTGACTTCACACTTTACAGGATTATAGGGCGTTCAGCCGTCTCTCCAACGAAACATGACTTTTTATTGTAGTCTTTAGGATCCTGGAGATGACGACGCTCAGCACCTGATATTTGCATCACTATCGATTGGCGGAGAAACATTCGAATGAAGCAAGACTCCACAAGACCATGGAGCATGACGTGCCCTTTCCAACGAGACCTGGATCACATTGATAGCCTTCCGAAAACCAGAGATACGAACCCCAAAATCAACGGTGTCCTCACCTGTTGTCTTCTCTGAGGCGTCCACTTTGTTATTGTCATTATCACGTGATCAGTGACTGGTCAACAGTAAGCTTAAAGCATCTTTGACTAGTCTGTGCAACCCTTACACCAGAGGAGTGGTCATCAACCCCAATCCTGGAGACCTACCTTCCTGCAGAGTTTAGCTCCAAGCACATCTGCCACACCTGCTCAGGCTTATTAAACTCATTCCAAGTCCCTGATTGGCTGGATCAGATGCATTAGTGTTAAGTAAGGCGGGCAGAGCAGCTTATTTGATATACCTTTTCAGGAAAGTTGAACTTTAAGGGTGGGGTTTCTGATAAAGTGGCCAGTGAGTTTACAGTCTGTTTTAAAAGTTTAACACTGCTGTGCTACGGTGGTCCCATCGATTAACAGGGTAGGGGGGGGGCTAAGGTCTGTAGCTGTAATAATCAATTCCAGTCCAGCTCTTGGTTTTGTTGTTGAAGTTGCTGCAGTGGGCTTCTCACCATAGTTTGGATAAAGCTTTAGTAAATCTGCCCTTTGTGATGGTCACTATGCTCCTGACCAAAACTCCACAGGTACCGCAGACATTGGACACACAGCAGAGCAGCGTGTCAGCATGAGTCCGATCTGTTAGAGCTTCCTGTCAACTCATCTGAAAGGAGAAAAAACATTCTCCTCCTCCCTCCCCCGAGAAACCCACCCAGCACCTTCAGTACACATCATCAATATTTCACCAGCGTATCCTTGAGGCAGAGCGAAACAATAGAACGAGAGAAGCCAGGTCTGTTCTCTTCACACTGAGGGGTGATGTGAGGTCAGAGTGGTGAAGGGCCCTGCTGGACACAGCGATAAATAAAATAAAAGAACGGTTCAGTGTTTGCTCTGCTAACAAAACTCATGGTGCAGTTGTCCGGCCTGGGATTGGAAAATTACAGGGTCATTCTATCATAAAACTAGATTTTAATAAGCTGTCTGTTGTGTTATGTTGTGTTCTGTAGCTCAGCTACCTCAGCCTCATTGGTTTGATAGAATTTTATATTGTTTTCATGTTGTCCTTCGTCAATGAACTCTTACTACAACACCCAGTTTGCATTACACAAATGGGTCATTCTCCATTTGGAGTGGGAACTCAGGTGGATGCATTTTTAAAACATCAACTTCTTTCATCCCAAAACTAAATAATCTTAAATATGTCCATTAACATGCCCTGCGATGGACTGGCGACCTGTCTAGGGTGTATCCTGCCTTCCTCCCAATGACAGCTGGGATAGGCTCCAGCACCCCACCGCGACCCAGAAGGATAAGTGGTTTAGATGATGGATGGATGTCCATTAACATCTCCTAATTTCATATATGCAGAAAGGACAGCTTAATTCCAAACATATTTTACAGTCACTGGTGTTGTATGAATATGGTGTAACACCAGTGACGGTGACTCCAGTGACATTCTGGTTAAAACTGGCGGTTTTTTGTAAACTGGTGGACTCATTGGTGGTCAGGTGACCTTCTGCAACTATTTAAAATCAGTAATAAAAAATGATAAACGGCAAAATTTAAACAAAATCTTAATTACCCAGCTATTAAAGCACATAACACCGCTGACATGTAGAGGTTATGAGCTGCCTGATAAACAAAATTATTAATAAATTAATGAAATATAGTGAGTGAGTGTGACTCGATTTCTCATGCCTCGAAATGCTTCCTCTTTGATGAGCCTCGACCCAAAGAAGCAGTTTAATAGAGCTGAAAATACTGTGTTAAAATGTAAAATAAGAGTCCTGATAACACCAGTGACCAAAATCACTGTGACAAATGAATTTTTCAAATAAAATACATATTTTTTTTAAATGTAGTATATAATTGTATAGTTGTGACGAGCTGTTTTACAGATGCAGAGCGACTGTGAAAGGATAAAAAAAGAAAAATCAGAGAAATCGTAAGGGAAACACACTAATCTTAGCTCAACTGTGTAAAGGTACATACTGACTTTTGGAGCTGTGTCTAATATTTTAAGCATCTTTTTAAGCCCACCTTTGTTCCCCACTCCAAATGGAGAATGATCCAAATATATCATGCAACCTTTGGGAATCTCTGTGGTGTCAACCAGTGCTGACTACTAGCCCAGCCACTGATCTATAGGCGAAAAATACAGTCAAGCTGGAATTAGTGCAATTCTTACCTCCATCACCAAGAAAAATCAGAATGAATACAAATTTTTTACCCTTCTAGAAAAAAACCATAGACAAAAAACTTGTACCTCCATTTTTTCCCAAATTTTGGACGATAACTACAAATAATGGGCTTCCTCTAGGAGAGGTTTGGAAATGGTTAAATGAACACACTGACATACATAAAACCATATTATTTTAATATTATTTGTATTTGCTGTAAAACCAGTGACTTAGTATAGATGTCACTGTTGTGTAAAAACATTGTACCTCTATTTTTAACTAATTGCCTGTCCAGGGTGTATTAGCTGATGTGTGTGTGTGTGTGTGTGTGTGTGTGTGTGTGTGTGTGTGTGAGATAAATGACGATATGGTCCAAAACTACATTAATCGAGGAAAAAGATCTTAACGCTGCTGCATTTTCGGCCCTGAACTGAAGACGCGTGGTCTGCTTATAATCAGAGATTAATAAACAAGACCATATCATCTGTAATGAAAAGCAAGTCTGTGACCAGAATGCATAGAGAACGCAAGGCCTGTGTTGAGACTAAGCTCTGTTTTGATAACCTAATCATCCTGGAACTTCAAACATGTTTACAGAGCTAATGTTGGAGAGCTGACGCCGTATCATGCCTGCAGGGCATACAGTGGGAGATTCAGTTCCTCCGAAACTCCTGGAAATAAAGTCAGCAGTGGTTTCTCCCAGCTGAGGGCTGGTGGGAGAAATGTTGATTGACAGGCTCCGAGGGGAAAAAGCAGCCTCACGCAGACGCTCTCCTCCAGGCAGCGCAGCGCAGTCTCCTGATGATCACCATCACCTCCAGCACGCCAAAAATAACCCCACATTTACATCCAGCAACCAAAACCGTATGTCTGCACCGGAACAAACTCAACCAGTGGGAAGAAAGAAGTGGATACAGGCGTATTTCTGTTTTTTTACATTACAGATATACAGGACCAAATTTTTAGTATAACTATAAAAATGTAAGTTATAACTAAATATGGAATATACACCGATCAGGCATAACATTATGACCACCTCCTTGTTTCTATGCTCATTGTCCATTTTATCAGCTCCACTTACTATATAGGTGCACTTTGTAGTTCTACAGTTACAGACTGTAGTCCATCTGTTTCTCTGATACTTTGTTAGCCCCCTTTTACCCTGTTCTTCAGTGGTCAGGACCCCCATGGACCCTCACAGAGCAGGTACTATTTGGGTGGTGGATCATTCTCAGCACTGCATTCTCAACACTGATGTGGTGGTGGTGTGTTAGTGTGTGTTGTGCTGGTCTGAGTTGATCAGACACAGCAGTGCTGCTGGAGTTTTTAAACACTGTGTCCACTCACTGTCCAATCTATTAGACACTCCTACCTTGTTGGTCCACCTTGTAGATGTAAAGTCAGAGATGATAGCTCATCTGCTGCTGCACAGTTTGTGTTGGTCATCCTCTAGTCCTTCATCAGTGGTCACAGGACGCTGCCCACAGGACACTGTTGGCTGGATATTTTTGGTTGGTGGACTATTCTCAGTCCAGCAGCGACACTGAGGTGTTTAAAAACTCCAGCAGCACTGCTGTGTCTGATCCACTCAGACCAGCACAACACACACTAACACACCACCACCACATCAGTGTTGAGAATGCAGTGCTGAGAATGATCCACCACCCAAATAGTACCTGCTCTGTGAGGGTCCATGGGGGTCCTGACCACTGAAGAACAGGGTAAAAGGGGGCTAACAAAGTATCAGAGAAACAGATGGACTACAGTCTGTAACTGTAGAACTACAAAGTGCACCTATATAGTAAGTGGAGCTGATAAAATGGACAATGAGCGTAGAAACAAGGAGGTGGTCATAATGTTATGCCTGATCTGTGTGTGTATATATATATATATATATATATATGTAAAGATGTATGACGTGGTGTAAAAAACACCTGACCCAACGGTTTGCAGTGCGACTCACAGCAGTGCTGCACAACACACTTCAGCCTGTTTTTATTCTCCTGCCTCAGTAATGCTAAAAAAGCTTTAGTGCAGCTTTAAGTGGTAGAGCGAGCATCACAATAAACACTCTCTCTCTCTTAACACTAAGATGCTTTTAGGAAACTAGGCCCTGATAAATAGCTTTTCATTCTTCATTCTAATACTCTCAGAGGACTAAAGCCACAGTCACAACTAAGGTGAGTAATATTTGCCTGGCAAAACAAGCCGATTCACTTGAATGGAAAAGGATGCAGGAATTTGCTAACAGTAGCAGTTAATTTCCCTTAATGTGGAGTTCCTCTTAGTGATGTTTAACCCCGCAAATGATCATAATTAATATGGAGTAGCTCCATTGCAGCTATAACAGCCTCCACTGTTCAGACAAAGTGTGTCTGTGGGAGTTTGTGCCCATTCAGTCTAAAGAGCATTTGTGAGGTCAGACACTGATGTTGGACGAGAAGGCCTGAATCACAGTTGACGCCCCAGTTCATCCCAAAGGTGTTCAGTGCGGTTGAGGTCAGGGCTCTGTGCAGGCCACCAGAGTTCCTCCACACCAAACTGGTCAAGCCATGTCTTTACGAGCTCACTTTGTGCACAGGGGCTCAGTCACGCTGGAACAGGAAAGGTTCTTCCCCAAACCGCTGCCACAAATGTCTTTGTATGCTATAGCATTAACACCCTTCACTGGAACTAAGAGGCCCAAACCCTGAAAAACAGCCCCAGCCCATTATCCCTCCTCCACCAAACTTTACTGTTGGCACTGTGCTTTCCAGTAGGTATCCTCCAAACCCAGTTTCATCCATCAGACTGCCAGATAGTGAAACATCATTAATCAGTCCAGAGAACATGTTTCCACTGCTCCAGAGTCCAGTGGTAGCGAGCTTTACACCACTCCAGCCGACGCTTGGCATTGCACATTGTGATCTTAGGCCTGTGTGCAGCTGCTTGGCCATTTCATGAAGCTCCTGACGCACAGTTCTTGTGCTAAGGCTGTTCCAGAGGCAGTTTGGAACTCTGGAGTGAGTCATGCAACACAGGACAGGCATTTTTACATGCTTCAGCACTCGGTGGCCCCACTCTGTGAGTTTGCGTGGTCTACCACTTCGTGGCTGAGCTGTTTTTGCTCCTAGACGACTCCATGTTAAAATAATAGCACTTACAGTTGGCTGGGGCAGATCTAGCAGGGCACAAATTTCACAACCTGGCTTGTAGTAAAGGTGACCCCCTGCGACAGTGCCATGTTTAAGTCACTGAGCTCTTCAGTATGACCCATTCTACTGCCAGTGTTTGTTTATGGAGACTGTATGATTGTATACACCTGCTTGTCGCTAAAACACCTGAACTCAATCATTAGGAAAGGTGTGCACATACTTGTGGTCACACAGTGTGCATGTAGTATATTAGTCACGCCAAAGTTTATGCTATAAATTTAACGCTATTGGTCCATTTTCCTACTTTGACCTTTTGGACCACCCGTGGTGCGAGCCTGAAGCCCACCTTTTCCCTCGTGCGCATGGTGGAATGTGGTTTTTCGGTTATTTTCTCCATGAAATATAGCCAGCTTCAGCCTCTGACGTATGTAACTGCATTTACTAGACTTGTCCACATAAATTATGTTACATCAACACAGTTTCTCTTTGTTTACTTGCTTGCGTTGTGTGCAAAAGTTTTGGCACCCCCCAGTCAACTCACATGTTTAGTTGTTTTCTGAAGTTGAAAGCAAATACAACCTCTGCAGCTTCTCAGGTTGCAATTTAAGCCACGACGGCAATCATATTTCTTACCACTGACAAGCGGACGATAAAGATAAAGATATATAGAAGTTATATTTTCGTCCCTAAAGAAAGCTTTTCTACTTTCGTTATCCGTTCTTTCCTACACAGTCCCATTCACAGTGCTATTATTACTCAGCTTTCCTAATTTCGTGCAATTAGTTCACTCCTTTGCCATATAACTTTGTATCCTCCCAGCATTTATTTCCCTAATCTTGCATATTTTTTCTCTTATTTTCTTCAGTGTAAAATAATTTGGCTGGAAATATTTCCCTGTGGCTTTGCCTCTACAATCCCAATTAGGCTGAAATTGTTGATGTCTTTAGGTGCACTTTGGAAAGGAGTCCCAATATCACTGTAACACTCATTGCAGAGAGCTCTGCTAATGAACTGAGATGGATCTGAATCCTCTCTCAGAGGAGACGGCTGAGTATAACAGCGCTGTTTAAATGGGGGGACAGATCAATCTCAATAAATATTTCATTTAGGAAGAATGAAGTGATTTGTACACAGGCGGCTGTAGTTCACCTGAGTACCTACGTCTACATGTAAAGCCAATGTTTGCCACTTTAACCCTTTAAAGGGCCCATATGCTACATTTTTCTGCATTTCTGTGTTTATATACCTAAAACAGTCATCATTCATTTTTTATGATCATTTTCCAACCTCTATTAAAATGATAGAGTTAAACTGGCTGTTTGTGTTACTGTGCTTTAAAAACTGATGCATATACATTAGCTCTGTCCTGATTGGCTGTCCAGGTAGTCCAGGATGAAACACTCCTTTCAACTTCAGTTGGGTGGGTGGAGCTAAACTGCTGTGGGCTGATATGTCATTGGTGGATATGCCATTTGTAAATGTGTTGGTCATGGTGACATCACAAAAACAGTGAGTTCAAAATGGATGCTTCGGAAGGAAAAGCGTCTTTAAATTTCAAACAACTGAATTATTTACGTATTTATTTTTGCCTGTTGTAAGATCTGTTAAGAAGGCGAGGCTTCAATGCATTAAACAGAGTAGGTCAACAAAACAGCGGTGGCAAATCATGAATCAAATCCAATGTTATGCTAACCAGCCACAGTAGCTTTCATGAAGTGTCTGATGTCATGTGATCTCCTGAAGGATTGTGGGCAATGGAGTCTGTTTCGGTTTCCGAGTCCGAGGGAAGTTGTTTTGACATGTGATCTCCACATGCATGCTGGGAAATGAAGTCCGAATCTTCCCGATGCGTGACAAAGTGTTAGCCACATTAGCATTGTTTAGCTCTGCAATGTTATGCTTACTTTCACTAACTAGCCTATTAGCCACACCGGCATTGTTTAACAATATAATTTTAAGCAAAAACTGCCTGTTTAATTCTCAGACAGGATGAGATACAATCATGTACAAATGAATTATTATACATAAAACCACGCAAAAGTCATGAGTACAATACAAGCAAATTACAGGAAGTATATTCGCTGCGTCTCCTTATTCTCAACAGTGTAAAGTATAAGGGAGGTGTAGTCTGACGTCTGCGTGTTGTCAATTCGGTGGGCAGCCTTTTCCTTTTGAATGGAGAAAAATTTATATATATTTTTTTAAAAGCTAACATCACAAAAACAGTGATCAAAATGGGCTCATTTGAGAGCATAGTTTCCACATATGGACTGAGGAGGACGGGACATATTTTCACATGTTTACAATGTATTAATAATAATAATAATAATAATAATAATAATAATAATTTTTATTTATATAGCACTTTTCATGTGGTGGCAGCTCAAAGTGCTTTACAGACAGGTGATAAAACAGTTATACAAGAAATCATTAGTATTTATTTAGAATCAGAAGAAAACGAAACAGATCAAATTAGAAGTTTAGAGTTTTAATTAAACGCTAAGTTAAAGAGAGTATTTAATAATACATCAAACTTTTTTATTTCAAAACAGTGAGTGAGTTTACATGCAATTAATAATAACTGCAGAAAATCAGATTTCGTCAGTAATCTGATCAATGCGTTTACATGCACTTGAGTAATCAGATAATGGGGAAACTCCAGGTCTACATGAGTCAAACAGTAATCAGAAAGTGTTTTGCTGCATCTCGCGGCGACGCTGCTGCTTATTTCCGGTGCTGCCGTCTGTTTTCGCACATGCTCAGACTGAGAAATCTGAAAGAAATCAGAGTAAGAGTTCACATGCACTGAGAAATCTGATTACTGAGCCAAATCCAGCCTTTCTATCAGATTTCTTAATCAGATTTCTAGACCTCATTCTGATCTAAGAAATCAGTGTGCTGTTAACATGACCATTTAAATAATCAGATAACTGCAGAAATCAGATTATGATCGGATTATTAAATGCATGTAAACACACTCAGTGAGGAAAATTCCATTTTCCATTACATGAGCCCTTTAAAAAGAAACCACACCAACTTCTATATATAGATTTTCCTCTCCGAGGTAAGTCATTTCTCGCTCAGTGATGAATATATGAATATGGATAACTCTAAAAGTGAGAGGATTTTAAGGCAGAAATCTGAAGCTGTTGTCACTCTGTCTTCTCTCTCTCTGGAGGCTGAGCACAGTGGGCCATCTGGAACTCACTTAAGCAGAAAACTCTCTGCTTACAGAGTAAACAGTTAAGGATGATGTGGTGAAGCGCTGTAATGGATGACCAGCCTGTGAACAGTTATCCTGCCTGTAGCTGAGTCTCAGAGCGGCACTGCGGGTCTCTGGCATCCGTTGTTCAGTATGAAACGAGTGATTCAGGAATCAGCACCACCTTTATGTACCAATCAGCCTCTGCACAGTTATATTATCAGAGTGGTTTGGTGTGAAATGCCCCGTTCCTGGTGAACCTGAGTCAGAAGAGTTTGTAGTGGTGGTGATAGGAACCAGATGTCTATGTATAAATTTTTTAAAAATTGGCGTGAACTTTATGCTGCTTTCAGTTTATATGTGCTTCAGCGCCCCCTGTAGGCCGGGTGTGATTGCTGCCTTCTTTTTCAGGTGTACATTGTGTCCCTCTCTTCCAACAGACGTGAGCCAAACTGGATATTAGAGAAGAGAAAATCACTCTGTGCTTCTTCAGGGCCGGATTTGCGTGGTTAGACCACCTCGTCCTCCCTCAGCAGACCCTCAGCCTGATGCAGCTCCTTCATTAAGGTAATGGCTCACTGATGAAAGCAAAGCTAGACCAGGGCTCTTGGACCCTGAACACTTCGGAGGGAAATGCATCTTTGAATTTTGAGTTTATCTGAAGGGAGCAAACAACTGAACCTGCATGTTTGTTTGTTTGTTTGTTTGTTTGTTTTATTTGCCTATTGTAAGCTTTGCTAAGAAGGCAAAGCTTCGGTGCATTATATGGAGTATGTCAACAAAACAATGGCGGCAAATTATGTATCAAAGCTAATGTCACGCTAACCAGCAACATCGACATTCATTAAGTGTTAGCCACATTAGCATTGTTTAGTACCATAATGTAATGCTAGCCAGCAAAACTGGCTTTCATTCCCTTATAGCCACATTGTAGTGTTATGCTAAGCTTCATAACTGTTAGCCACATTAGCATTGTTTAGCACTGTAGTGTTATGCTAACTTTCTTTAACTAGCCTATTAGCCACACCGGCATTGTTTAACATTATAATTTTATGCTAACTTTCTTTAACTGTTAGCCACATTCAAATTGTTTTGCACTGTAGCAAAAACAGCCTGTTTAATTCTCAGGGAGGATGAGAAATAATCATATACAAATAGATTATGGTACATAAAACCACACAGAATTCATAAGTACAACACGAGTAAAGTCCAGGAAAAGTGTCGGCTGCGTGTCCCTATTCTTAACAGTGTTAAGTATCAGGGGAAGTATAGCCTGGCGTCTACTCGGTGGGCAGTCTTTTCCCTTTAATTGGAGAAAAACGAGTATCCTCTGTGTCATCGGCTCAGAAAATGAGGTATGAGTTTTTTTTCAAGGCTTCTCCCCGTGTGCTACAGCGGCTCATTGTTTCTTCTTCTATTGTTGAATGGGTGATGATAGCCTGCCTAAACTTCCTGTAATTGGTCCAAAAGTCTGAACCATACAAAAAAAGTGTTTTTACACTGCAAACGAGCCGAAACGGATTCACGACCAAATTTTGCTCCTTTGGTCCAGACTGTGGTCTAAGGCACTTTCACACCTGCTATTTTGATTTACACCAAACTGAAAAGCCTGACAGTCTGGACCAAACAAGGTAGGTGTGAAAGCACCCTTAGATAGAACCATCAACTGAGTAACTGAGTTAAACTCTAATTATTGTATGTATGGGTCATTCTACAGAAACGTCCACTTTTCTGTCTCACCATAGGAGTCACTGGTGTTACTGATCCTCATTGGTGTTACACATAAGAAAGGAAACACCAGAGACATTTTTAATGAACAATGCATTTTACAAACTGGCTGCTACAGAGCATCAAACCACATGTTGTCAATCATGGAATATCCACTAAAATATGTAATTTAATCCATTTGTGTTTTATTTTTTCACAGTTACCTCAGAATAAAGTCGGTCACACCAGTGACTTCAGCTAAAAGCTTCATATGAAATCATGAGCTAAATGAGAAAATCTCTGATAACTGTAAAGACACAGTGGACTCACCATGTGCTTTTCTTCATAGATCCTCAGAAAACAGGTAAAATGAAGTCGAGTGATGTCATCAGTGTGACTTTTATTTCAAAATAAGAGATTTTTTATCACGCAGTAACACCAGTGACACGACTCCTGGGGACCACAACTTCCATTATATATTTTATAATTTTTAATTGGCATTTGTTTTCTTTATGTCATTTAATTTATATATTTCATAGTCATGTATAGATTATTGTTTTTTTCTTCAAAATATGTCACTCACCCTTTACACTGTGGGGACCACAGTTTTGACATAGTTTGAAAACGCCTCCATTGTCCATGTCCATGTCTCCATTTACATTGTGTGTAAATTTCATGATGCAATGGAAAAAAAATCTGGTTGCATTGATGTACATTAAAAAAGCATGATTTTTCCTTCTCTTGTAAAATTATAATGGAGCAGTTGTGGGCTGAAGGTCAGGGAACCAGCCTTGTGACCGGAATGGTCGCTGGTTTGATCCCCAGCTGACAGTACGTGACTGAAGTGCCCTTGATCAAGGCACCTAACCCCCAATTGCTCCCTGGGCGCTGTGGATAGGGCTGCCCACCGCTCCGGCCACGTGTACTCACTGCTCCCTAGTGTGTGTGTTCACTAGTGTGTATGTGGTGTTTCACTGCACACATGGGTTAAATGTGGAGGTGAGTTTCCCTGTTGTGGGATTAATAAAGGTTAACTTAACTTAATCTTAATGTTGGATATACCATCGTTTTGTTGCAACAGCAGCAATATACTATATATTAACCGTTTTTGTGATGTCACAAAAACCAAGGCACTTACAAATATCCACCTATTCAGCCTGGAGCAGTTTAGCTCTGCTTGATGCTATAAGCAGTGTTTCTGCCTGGAATGCTTTTTGAATAAGGCACAATACGGGACAGCCAATCAGAACAGAGCTCATTTACATACATCTTCACGTCTTTTAGGCGCAGTAACAGTAAGTAGCCTGTGTAATACTAGCGGACAAAGAAAGGTTTGAAAATGGTCATGTACAAATGAATTATGACTGTTTCTGGTATATAAACAAACCCAAATGTCATTAAGTGGAGCTCAAGGGAAAAAAGCAAATTCAAGAAAAATGTAGGAGTCATTCAGCGCCACCTTAAGCTGCTAATGCAATGTACAGAACATGATGAGGCACAGTGTGAGTATTTTAGCATTGTGGGTCGAGCTCTGGTCACTGCATTACAGAAACAGAAGAGTGGTCACAATCGGAGATTAAAGAAAGCTCAGTTCTTAAACATGCAACGGAGCTGGTCAGCATTAAATAAGATTACAGGATTATAAATTAATAAAATATTAACGATTGCACTGTAGGAAGCGTCTGATACACCACATAGCAATTTCCAAACCCTGCAGACACTCTTCGCCATTAATGACCCGTTCCTATAGGTTCCCCCTGACCTCTGACCCAAGTTCATGCATTTTTAAAGCTCTTCTCTGGATGAAAAGATGAAGCTGAGCTAATACTCTTCCCAGGAAATCTCAGTTTCATTAATAAGCACATTAATAGGGAGTTCTTCGGGAGATGCCCTCAACTTTGCACCACTTGAAGTCCTACAAGGGTCTTTATGATTTGTCTGGGGACAAAATTATTGAAGACTAGAGTTTCTTTGTGAAGACAACGACCATTCAAAGCCTCTTGAACTTGATGGTTCATCAACCTCATGTTTTATTAAAATCTAGTCCTCAGTATATTTAGGGTTTTTGTTCATCCTCACTTTTTTGAACAATGGCTCTTATTACAGGTTCAGTAACTTAGAAAAGAGCATTTCTTGAAAAAAATGTGAAGTGGTTGCGCAGCTTAAGCTGTTCCCAGGCAGTTGTTAGGGAGTCGCTAAATGGTTATTATGGTATTTTGGGTTGTTGCTAAAGTGTTGCTTGGTGATTGCTATGGTACTCAAAGTGGTTGCTAGGGTGTTGCTAGGTGGTTGCTAAGGTGTTCCAAGTGGTTCCTATGATGTGGTTACCAGTGTGTTGATATTTGAGTATGATGGTATCCCAGATGGTTGCTAGGGTGTTGATAAGCGGTTGCTTTAGTATAATGTGTGATTGCTAGGTGGTGGCCATGGTGTTCCAGGTGGTTGCTTGGATGTTGTGAGTCCAAAATGAACGGGCTTCTATTGAGTTTTTGTGCAAAATCATAATTTTTAAATGCTTTATTTTTTTATACAGAAAAATGCAGTAATTTTCTCCACAGAACAGCATAAAATATTTCAACAATAATTTCTGTTACGTTTTATTTTTTAACCACTTGTAAACTCCAGTTATAGGACAACAGTGTCCAATGTACATTCATGACGCCAGTGAGAGCAAATCAACAGCACTCAGTAGCAGTAATGCCAACCAATCAGCACTCAGTAGCAGCAATGCTAACCAGAGCACTCAGTAGCAGTAATGCCAACCAATCAGTACTCAGTAGCAGTAATGCTAACCAATCAGCACTCAGTAGCAGTAATGTTAGCCAATCAACACTCAGTAGCAGTAATGCTAACCAGAGCACTCAGTAGCAGTAATGCTAACCAATCAGCACTCAGTAGCAATAATGCTAACCAGAGCACTCAGTAGCAGTAATGCTAACCAGAGCACTCAGTAGCAGTAATGCTAACCAATCAGCACTCAGTAGCAGTAATGTTAGCCAATCAACACTCAGTAGCAGTAATGCTAACCAGAGCACTCAGTAGCAGTAATGCTAACCAATCAGCACTCAGTAGCAATAATGCTAACCAGAGCACTCAGTAGCAGTAATGCTAACCAGAGCACTCAGTAGCAGTAATGCTAACCAATCAGCACTCAGTAGCAGTAATGTTAGCCAATCAACACTCAGTAGCAGTAATGCTAACCAGAGCACTCAGTAGCAGTAATGCTAACCAATCAGCACTCAGTAGCAATAATGCTAACCAGAGCACTCAGTAGCAGTAATGCTAACCAGAGCACTCAGTAGCAGTAATGCTAACCAATCAGCACCCAGTAGCAATAATGCTAACCAATCAGCACTCAGTAGCAGTAATGCCAACCAATCAGCACTCAGTAGCAGTAACCTTAGCATCCTACTGCACAAAACCTGTGTGCTGTATAAAAATGTACACAGGAAACTGAGCTCGTAAGTTTCTCTAAATTAATCATTTTACTCTTAATGACTTTGTTTACATCTTAATCACTTAATTATGTAGCGATTTTGAAAAACTGGTCGAATATGAACGTCACTGCACATTTTAAAATTTCACAGAATGCTCCTTTGAGCGCCTCAGTACAACACAGCTGCCAAACGCTGCCTGTTTTCCGTTGCAGCCGATTCAAAAACATGGAACAGACTGACGTGGAGACGTTGACCTGTAGAACCTTCGCTTCATCCAGCATAAATCAAACCAAACGGAGCTTAGAGTCCTCATTACATTATCAGATACTGTCTAAAGCCTTCACGAGCACTTATGACGGGCTTTTCGCAGAGCCTCTTATCCCGCTGTCCTGTCTTTACCCCGGAGAGGAACCTGTGCCGACTCCTTCTACTCTGGATCGAGCCAAAACGATTCACTTTTCAGAGCTGCAGTTGCTGCTTATGAAAGTAAACACATTTTCACAGAGTTACGGAGTGGACATTTATCTCTGGAGCTGGGGGTCAGCGTGGGTCAGCATTTGCATGAGGTCGTCTTCGGCCTTAGATCGAACTTAGAATAACGTACTCTAGCATGAATCTAAATGCCTGTGGAGTAGTGAACGGATCAGACAGAGTTTTCCAGTAAGTCCTCCCCTGTTGATAAGCTTTGTTTTATAGGCTGAGTGTAAATAAGGCTGTAACCCTGTGGACGGCTTCTCATTTCAAACCACATGCAGGGAGTTGTAAAGCCGCTTTTGTTTACATCAGTTCGCTTTTATTCTCATAATAACTTTCTAATCCAATAATAAAGGGTTGCGATTCTACTGTTAACAGTGATTAGTTAAAAGCAACAGTGAAAAACAAATCCCAGTAATCTCTAATAGACTTGCTTATGTGGGTTATAACCAGTGGTGGACGAAGTACACAAATCATGTACTTGAGTTAAAGTAGAGAGACCCAAGGTAAAATATTACTCCAGTAAAAGTAGAAGTTCCTCCCTTTAGACCTCCACTTGAGTAAAAGTACAAAAGTATTTGCCTTCAAATGTACTTAAGTATCAAAAGTAAAAGTACTGACAGATTATTTATGACTCCAATGTTCTATTATCATTTTTATAACAAGACTCTTGCTTCATTAACTCATTTTAGGTGAAAATACTCCAGTGTCACTCTTGGTAAACCAGTCTTTTAATAGAATGTCATTAATTAGTGACACTGATGTCTATTAAAATTATCAAAAAACACAAAACACTGAAGGCAAACAGTTTCCATTAAGTAGAACTGAGTGGCCCTGAAATCACTTTTTACAAACAAGCAAAGTTTCAGTTTAAGATACAAGTTTAGTTACAAGTTAAATTTAATAAAAACTTTAAACTCAGGATCACAAATGAGTTTTCCTCAACTATATTGCATCTGTAGGTCTCTGTTCATAAACATAAACAAAAACCAAAAACAAATTTACAATAAAATAGTGTTTGTATAAATTCAGAAAAAAGACACATCAGTCACAACTGCATATGTGTACATATTTCTATATTGTGGTCTGTTTACACAAAGTTAGGTTAGTTCATCATTTATGTTGAATAGACTCTCCCAAAATTTTACACTGCTGCACTGATGTTGAACCGTGTGCTGCACTGGGTCGGTATGACCAACAGGTCAAAACAAGCTCAAAACAAAGTGCGCGCTGTTCCCTGTAAAGTACAGATACATGAAAAAACTACTTAAGTACAGTAACGAATTACATTTACTTCGTTACTGTACACCACTGTTTATAACACTGTATGACACACTGTTGTCTATAGACATAGACAGAAGTACAGCTTCGAGAAGCCTGCTACTGCTTTTAGCTAAGCAGCATATTTTGTTAATTTTTTTGACCTGCAACATCCAAGCAACCACCTCGAACACCATGGCCACCACCCAGCAATCACACAATATACTATAGCAACCACTTAGCAACACCCTAGCAACCATCTGGGATACCATAATACCCAAATATCAACACACTAGCAACCACACCATAGGAACCACTTGGAACACCCTAGCAACCACCTTGAGTACCATAGCAACCACCAAGCAACACTTTAGCAACCACCTAATATACCATAGTAACAATTTAGCAACTCTCTAGCAACTGCCTGAGAATTGCTTAAGCTACAAAACCACTTTACATTTTTTTCAGGAAATGTTCTTTTCTAGCTGAAGTTATTGAACCTGTAATAAGAGCCATTGTTCAAAGAAGTGAGGACGAACAAAAACCCTAAATATACTAAAGACTAGATTTTTTAATAAAGCATGAGGTTGATGAAGAGTCAAGTTCAAGAGGCTTTGAATGGTCGTTGTCTTCACAAAGAAACTCGTCTTCATTAATTTTGTCCCCAAACAAATCATAAAGATCCTTGTAGGTTCTTTAGTAGTGGTGCAAAGTCAAGGGCGTCTCCCCGAAGAGCACGATGAGGTTCCAACATGTTATTCATCAAAGAAATATATTTATTATATCATTGTTTCTGGATCTAGCTAACACTCGCTAGAGTAGCCGCACATGAGACGGCCATGCTCTCTTTGGCTTTGTTTACACAGCAGGTAAAAGTGGCCTAAATCTGATTTTCTCACCAATTTAGATTTTTTTTGTTTGGCTGCTCACAAAATCTTTTAAATGTGATCTGTATGTGACATCAGTCTGAACAGATGTTGGTTGAACTGCGGCTGAAACACAGTTAGTATGTTTGGTGGTATGACTGGTCTGGTAGAATTGTGGTGTAACTGCTGTCCCATTGATTTGTTGTTGGGGGAGTAGGGTGGGAGCGCACATTACGTTGCAGTGCATGTTGTGGATTGTAGTGCAGGGTGCTGTGAAACAAGATAATCTTAATTAAAAACTATAAATAATTTCACAGGCCAGATAGAGTTGTGTTGTGGGCCTGATCTGGCCCATGGGCCTTGTGTTTGGCACATGGGCTATATATATTTTTGAATATTTTACAAACTACATTATCATGAATGTCCAGTGAACTACAAACAAACTAAAATTTTTCCTGATTTCTTAGTTTTATTTTTACAATCTGGAAAATTCTGAAGCTGGTCTCAGTTTTGTCCGGGTCTCGACTACTACAAAGTGTTGGTCTTGACTCTGGCTCACCTCCGCTGGTCTTGACTACAACACTAGAAACACACTTATCCACGATTACAAGTGACGTTGCCACATTTTATTATATTGTTATTTATTGTTAACATAAATTGGCCTTTTACTAAATTGTCAGTCTGTAAATTTTCTCTGCCATTCTGTGATTAAATGAAATGAGTACTTGAATATTGATTTGACTGTTTGAATACACCTCGAGCGGTTAACCGAGGACATGTGTACCCGTACACATCCCTAAAGGACGAGGCGAATGGCTATTCAGTACAGTGAGTCGTGTATAGTTACACTACAACACTGTGCTACAGGTGTAGCAGCAGCATTCAAAGACAGAAACTCTATGCCAGGTTAACTGTCTTATATCTCTTTAACCCCTTCACATCCCAGGATTATTCCATCTTAAATTAGGTACTGTTCAAGGTATCAGTACACAAAATCTCATCACTTTAGACCAATCAGAACAAGCTCTGATGCATTTTTCCTCATCATAGAACATGTGATATGAGTGGCTTATGCACTGTCTACTGCAGTTCTTTTCTCAGTTATGTGTCATACAGCATTTATTGTGTCACCACTGCACTGTTGGTGTTTTGTTGTGTTGTTCAGAAAGAGCCGCTGCCCACTTAATTATCTCCAGGCCAATCACACTCATTTCTTCCACTCCGATAAACATTCATGATGCTTTTTCCCCTAATTTGCACACAGCACTGATTTCACCATCCTCCACACAACACTCCACTTCTGCTGGAAATCAAACACAATCCCAGACAACCTTACTTTGTACAAAAGACAACATTTTTGCACATTATCAACACGTCTAATGGTGCTAAAAGACAGAGAAGAAAGTAATACCAACAGGGCTACTGAAGGGTAATTCCACCAATTTTTCAAAAATTGTGCATAATTAAATGGTTACGATGTAAACAGAGTCATTCAGAGCAGTTTGGTGTGAAACGCTCTGGTCTAGAGAAACTTACTGAGTCAGATTTGTTCACAGTGGTGGTGATAGGAACCAGACGTCCACCTCTAAAAGCTCCCTCACAGAAAGTTACTACATGAAACTGCCTGATGTCTGAGATGCTGTTTTATAATAGTTCACGAAGGATTTGTTCTACAGCCTATTATCATGGTGCTAGAGGTGGGAGATATGGCAAAAATGCAGCATGATTATACTTGAACAAGTTATTTTAGTAAATAAAATGACTATATTTCCATTGTAGTCATGACGACCCCTGGTTCCTATCACCACCACTGTAAAGAAATCTGAGTCTCTACAATGAACCATTTCACATCAAATCACCCTTGTGTGACCTTACATATCAACGGCTGAATTTTGCACAGATTTAAAAAAAAATGGCGGGGTTCCCCTTTAAGGGGCGAACAGGCCAACAGTAAACATACAAGGTAAATAAGGCACATCATTCATTTAGTATGTGCAGCAATAATTTAGTAGATATAGTGTAAAACATATGATCTTTTTAAAAAAAAAATCAAACTCCTCTTCTGCAATACGCTGCTACCGTTTATCCCGAAGACAGAATTAAGAAGACGGTGCTCCCGTGCTGCTGCTCCTGCTCCTGCTGCGTGACGGCTCAGCAGCAGAGTTGTGCTGACATATGTGTGCTCCTCATCACATCCACATTTAATGCGGGCTGAATGCCCCCTGTGAGCGTGTAGGTTTGAAGGCCCGGAGGACAAGGGCTCTTAACCCGAGTCACGTGGTGCTGCTTGCTAACGGGTGGCCGCACGGCTAACATCTCCGCTACACTTCAGCGTGAATGGTCCTTACATAAACCTGCTTTAGCCTACTTCGCACAAGCACTGGTTTAATTTTAGTGTGCACACATTTGAATCCATCACACAGGATTTAAAGTGACAGGTGAAAACTCTAGTTTTGCCTCGATGCTATGAGGCTAATATAACATGTAATGCAATACTAGAGCCGCCAGTTTGCCTTGTGCGAACTTCGTGCTAAATCAACTGTAGCTGTTAGGCAATCTCTAATAGACTTGCTTATGTGGTGTCTAGCACTGTATGACCACCTTTGCCTATAAAAGTAAGTAGTACACCACAGAGGAAGCTGGTGCTCTCCAAAAACATCACTCCAACGCTCCTGGGCAAATGCTTGGTTGGCTGATGAAACTAAGGTTGAAATGTTGAAGGACAGCATGTTTTGCGATTGGGGTAAAACAGGAACAGCATCATCGAGGGAAAAATGAATGAAAAGTTCCAAGGTGTCCTACAGGATCATGCCAGGGTGGCTGTCCACTGGCTGAAGCTCAGTAGAAGGTGGGTGATGCGGCAGGACAACGACCCTAAACATTAAAGTAAATCTACCACGGATTGGCAACCCAAGAATAAAAAAAAACACCTTTTGGAGTGGACCAGTCAGAGGCCAGAACTTAACCCAACAGAAATGCTGTGGAATGACCTCAAGAGAGCCATTCACACCAGACAGACTATGGCTGAGCCGAAGCAGCTCTGTAAGGAAGAGTGGTCCAATATTCCTCTTGAATGTCGTGCAGGTCTGATCTGGAGCTACAGGAAGCTCTTGCTTGAGGTTATTGCTGTTAAAGGAACAAATCCAAGGGTTCACTTACTTTTTCCACCAGCACTGTCAATGTTTAGTTGGTGTTCACAATAAAAACATGAAAGATTTGTATGTATTAGCGTTATTGTTGCATGTCATGTGTTGTATTATTAGCTTTAGCACCTTGTGTTTGTCTATACTTGTGACTTAGATGAAGAACAGATTACATGTTATGACCAGTTAATGCAGAAAAACAAGGTCATTCCAAAGGGTTCACATACTTTTACGTGCTGACCAGTGTGTATAACATTGTCTCATACAGTGTCGGAAACCACATAATTAGGTCTATTAGAGATGCTGAACAACTCCACATGGTTTCAGGCAAGTGGTTTGCAATTAGCACAAGGCTAATGACTGTTATAATATGGATAGTTCCGGTCCTAAAATCTGATTGGCTGAGCCACGTTCAAAGCCGTTGTAAAATCCATGATATACGCACTATGACCGCAGCTGAATTGTGTGTTACTACTCCACAGAACAAATAAACCCTTGTGCTGTTAATAGAATAGTCTTTGAGTCTCATGCTGCTCACATGGACCACCGAGTGCACTGATGAAGTAAGAACCCATTTTTTGTCCAAACTGAGGGACTGGAGACTTATTTTCTTAACTAGAACTGGGCTGGTCAGCTAGCTGAAAGAGCCAACGACCTAAACAGCTCCATCATTAATATCACAGGCTTGAATTAAAGTACTTACAGTATGATTAACTGTAAAACAGCAGTATAAAAGTCTAAAAATGTCTTACACACTTTAAACGTCTGTGTTTCAGTCAGAAGTCTCATCAAACCCAGACTGAATCCCAAACGGCTCCCTACTCCCTAAATAGTGTGCTAGCTATGAAAGCTTCACGTCGTGCCTAACAACACCCTTCCCTGTGATAAAATCGCAGTAGCTGCACAGCCTCTAGTGGCTTATTGCTTTGTTATATAGTCTTCCATTGTTAGCTACATTAGCCTTGCAGCTCCAGTGCAAAACTAAAAAGCAAACTTCAGACACGTCTTGGCTGATCAACTACATTTAACTACATTTAATGTTTCGATGTTTTCGATGTTTTCGATGTTCAAGTTCATCATTCATTAACACATCATTACTTTCTGTTCTAAGAACAAAGCACAAAGTGCTGCATTTAGCATTTCGTCGCTGTCAGAACAAACCAGTGTATCGCTGAAGAAAGTAACTTTACAGGAGAAAGAAAAAATTAATATTCAATGAAAGTTAATGTAACAAGATTTTATTCTGAGTCATTTTGGAGCAAATCAATTGGGTCCATTTGTCACTTTTGACACATGTAGCTAAAGATAAAAAAGGAAAAATGGACAAAAATGGAAATACAAGGTTTTGCATCAGCTTAAAAGTTAAGCAGCTCAAAACATAGAATTTTATGTTAGCTTTTCTCTAGTTTTTACATCATTTTACATTTTATAAAGAATTGTTTATTTGATTTTGTTTTGTTTATTTTATTGTACATTTATTTTTGTTCTGAGATTCCTTGTTTCACCCATTTTGTTTACTATTTACCTTCGGTCCTTATTATTAGAATTATTGATTTTTAGAATTTCTATTATATTTTCATTTTTCCCTCTATTTTCTCTTTTCAGTTCTTCTCTTATTCTGGCTTTTATCTGCCTTTCTTCTTGTAAAGCACTGAGAGCTGGAAGGTGCTATTTAAAAGTTCATAATTTGGTGGGCTTTGAGGGGGGGTGGATTGTGTAGTTTGATTTTTGGCTAAACTAACACTTTAATCGTGAGTCTGCTGTTTTTGTTTGCTGCTGGTTTCAGATTGCGCCCTTTCTATTACGGGTTTATTGGTTGTTGTGCTTTGAAAGAAATGGCTGTAGTTGCCGTGGGCTGTGCTGATTGACATTTAAATGGGAAATCATGACTGTAAATATTTCACATCAATAGCCAGCTATAAACAGCAGTGCGTGAGAGAGAAAGTGCTGAAATAGATGGAGATTGTATTTCAGTTTTTAGTGCATTTTGAATATATTCTCTGATGAGCCCTATATGGGAGATTATAACACATCTACCCATTGGAAGGCTTGTCTGCAGAGATTAAAGCATGCTGTAATTTTCTATGAATTTTTTTTCTGACTCATGAATTATTGCTCACTGAAAAAAAGCAGAGAAACTGCTGAAAGTGCAGATTCTGAATGTTCAGTCTGCACCACGTTAGTGTTTATAGGTAGAAGAGGAGAGATTTTATTATGATTCAAATTTGATACGGACGTACTGTGTGTGCAGTCTTGTTTCATGGTTTTGGTTGGGCTCATACACAATTAACTATATATGTTAATACACCCTCTTCAGAGAACACACTTAAAGGGGAATTCCACCACTTTTTCAAAATCTCTGCATAATTAAATGGTTAAGATGTAAACAGAGTCGTTCAGAGTGGTTTGGGGTGAAACGCTCTGTTTTAGAGAAACTTATGGTAACACTTTCTATGAATGTCACGTTTGTAAGCATCTATAAACTCATTTATAACATGTTATAATGCCTTCATACGGCATTATAAACATGATTATAAACATTTATAAAAATGAATTGCACTTTATAGCCATGTTTATTATACATTATGAATTGTTAATATAATGCATTATAAGTAGTGTTGATAACAGGTTATAATGTCAGTGCCAAAGAAGTCAGTCCCAGCTTGGAGAGTGTAAAGTAAAGACAAATACCAAGCTAACGGTGGTGAACATTACCTTTCCCACATTAGGTAAAACACTGATGGCAGCTCTAGTTTAAACTCTGACATTTGAAGCCTGTAATGTGCTTTACTGTGTATGTTTTAGTGTTTCAGTAAATCCTTCAGTAAATACTTCAACTTGTAGCCTCACTCTGAACACTGGAGGAGGCTTTAGTACAGTACGCTTCACTTTACTTAGAGCGGACAAATACGACTTATGAGCTCTTATAATTTGTTATGAACAGTACTTATAATGTATTATGTTAACCATTCATAATGCATAATAAGCATGGCTATAACGTGTAATGCATTTTTATAAACATTTATAGCCATGTGTATAATGCCTTATGAATGCATTATAACAGCTTATGAATGTGTTTATAGATGCTTACAAAGGTGACATTCATAGAAAGTGTTACCAAACTTATCTCAGAATTGCTCACAGTGGTGGTGATAGGAACCAGACGTCCACCTCTAAAAGCTCCCTCACCGAAAGTTATTAAATGAAATGATTATGAATAATCATTTGCCTGATGTCTGAGACGTTGCTTTACACTAGATTTAAGATTAAAATGTGGTCAAAACCATATTTTTAATGTCTATTCATGGTGGAGAGGTACATGCAGGGTTTTGTGAGGCAAAATAATCTGTAAAGAAAACGTATTTTTTCATATTTTGCCATCATCAACATTCCATATAAAAACTCAGAAGACATGTAGGTTCACTGGTGGTTTCGGATAGTAAATTAAATGGCTGTATTTGTGTTGTAGTCATGGCGAGCCCTGGTTCCTATCACCACCACTGTAAAGAAATCTAGGTGGGCAAGTTATTTACAATGGAGCATTTCACAGTTAAACACTCTGAATGACTTACATCGACCTGTGTACTGCAATATCTCTGGTCCCGGCTGCTATAGAGAAAGATGTAGAGCGTACGGGGGGCCGGGGTCAGTCTGAGAGATGGCGCCGGTGTGCACAGGCCTTAATGAGCTCTTTAGCTGAGTGAGATTTCACTGGGATTTATGAGTCACACAGAGCCAGCGTGGCTTCAGGCTTTCATCATCTCTACATGCAAAGCAAACCTATTTTCTCCCCTGTTTACAATGAATGTGTTTGTGAACGTATGCAAGCAGTCTGACTGTGGAAAGCAAAGGCCAGTGATGTAAAGTGTACCTGGTAAGGCTGGTGCCCAACCTCAGTTAGCATCCTCATTTGGTGAGCAAAGCTTATTACTATAGACTTAATCTTTTGTAGCCTATAATCAGATCTTTTTACATTGCATTATGGATGCTCACAGTCAGCTACCACAAGTCTTTTCCAGCCATTTTCAGACATTATGGTGAGGTTTTTTCATGAGCTTACGTTGCTAATTGCTGGTGTGAAAAACTAGGCTTTTGAGATCATGTGCAGTATATTTTCATTTGAGAGCCACTTTGCAGTGACACTTTTCCACACCACCAGCGCACCATGTTGGCAATGCTGCCTTAAAAAGAGCTGCAATTAGTGCCTAGTTTCAGTTGTAGAGTCCACCTCTGTACAGTTGTGGAGTCCACGTTTATTCATTTATGGAGTCCACTTCTATTCGGTTGTGGAGACCATATCTATTTGGTACATCTTTATTCAGTTGTAAAGTCCACCTCTATTCAGTTGTAAAGTCCACCTCTATTCAGTTGTGGAGTCCACCTCTATTTGACTGTGAAGAACACCACTACTTAGTTGTGGGGTCCACATTTATTCATTAATGGAGTCCACCTCTATCTGGCTGTAGGGTCCAACTTTTTTGTTTGTAGAGTCCATGTTTATTTGGTTGTGGAGACCATATCTATTTGGTTGTAGAGTCCACCTCTATTCAGTTGTTAAGTCCATCTCTATTCAGTTGTAGAGTCCACCTCTATTTGGTTGTGGAGTCCACATTTATTCATTAATGGAGTCCACCTCTATCTGGTTGTAGGGTCCACCTTTTTTTTGTTTGTAGAGCCCACGTTTATTTGGTTGTGGAGACCATATCTATTCGGTTGTAGAGTCCACCTCTATTCAGTTGTAAAGTCCACCACTATCCAGTTGTGGAGTCCACCACTATTTGGTTGCAGAGTCCACCTCTATTTAGTTTTAAAGCCCACCTCTATTCCTATAATGAATTTCAAAAAAGTAAGTGATTCGTAATAAGTCATTATTTTGACATACTGTGTCAACATTCTGAGAAAGTGAGTCGTCATGTTGGCAGAGTAAGTCAAAATCCCAAGAACGTAAGTCATTTTTTCAGTAAATCAACCTTTTTGTCCTTTGCCTTGCAGGAATAGGCTTTCCTACTCTCCAGTTCATAATTATTAAAATTCTGAACTATTGAAGTACTGTTAAGTCATTTTCCTGGCGACCCTGTGTGTAGTGTTTCTGTCTGTAGTGTTTCTGAATGGCTGGTTCATGATTCCTCTGATTGTCTCCATCCATCTTGTTGGTCATCCCCTTCTTCTTTGACCTCCAACTCTTCCAAGCAAAATGGTCTTTTCCAATGAATTCTTCTCTGAATGTGTCCAAAATCAGAGCTTCAGTTTGGTTAGCTGAGCTTTGAGCGAGAGGTGAGGCTTGATTTGGATAATCATCCGTTGTTTGGTTTTCTTTGCCATCCAATATTCACTCAAAAGTCTTCACCAGCGCCAAAGTTCAAAGACATCAATATGTTTCCTGTCTCGCTTGTTTGTTGTCCAGCTTTCACATCCATAAAGAACCACAGAGAAGAGCACAGCCTGAGCTCTGATCTTTCTTTGTAGAGACAAATTGTTAAAATTAAAGATCTTTTCAAGCTCATTTCATCCGTGTTTTACTGGTATATATTTAGTGATAACATTACTAACCAGTGAACTACATTTTAATGTAAAGTGGAAGGTCTTGTTAATAAACCTTGGCTAGATGTTCTCCTATATTTAACTCTGTGGATCAGGACATTACGCTGGCATGTGACTCCACTGGATTATGTAATGCACTCATCTTACGGGTCACTCCCTCCTGATTTAAGAGCAACTATACAGTTTCTTTTTTCCTTCATTAGTCTAGAGGAAGAATATGCTGCCTGCAGCAGATGTAATTACTCAGAAAGCACATCATTCCAGGGAGGCTGTAAGAGTTTAGAGAATTTAGAGTTGCTTTGTGAGAGATAAGGCAGTACTTCATTTTTTCTGAAGATATAGTTTCATAGGTTCTTCTCTGTGGAAAAGAAGTCTAGTTTCATTGGAGGCAAAACATCAGATTTCACGCTGCAGTGAAACACCGTGGGGTCCAGATAAGAGACGGCTCTTCCCCCGTAACACAAATAAAACCAAGCGTGGTCCCTCAGTGGATACTGTACACTGCTGACATTCCCCTCCCCTCCTATTGTTACTGCCACAGTGGGAAAGAGAAAGAGGTGTAATTTTTATTTCAGCCCACACAAAAGAGCCAAGCTCAGCTCAGTGAAGCAGCGAACCAAACCTGGCTTTGCATAAAGCACGAAGCTCTTTATGGTGACATTTGTCTAGTATTTTACTTTCATCCTTTGAGGTCCACTTATGTCCACTTTTGACATTTGTGAGTTTATGTACCAAAAATGGCTCATTTTTACACGGCCATTTTCCAGCCTCTCATTATCCCTTAATGAGAACAGCGGTCGGCAACCTAAATGTTAAGAACAGCCATTTTGTCCTTTCAACAAAAATTAAACCACCTTAGGAGCCTCAACATTTTATATCCGTTTCACCATCGTGGCTGTTTATATGTCTCTGTATGTGGTAATGTACTAGCAAAGGCTAAAAAATATTATAGAAATAAAAACGCAGACTTAATTTGCTCTGCTTTAAGCTTCAGCTCAGCTAAAGTTGCTTTTCTCACATCTCTGGCAGGAAACTTTTCCAAATGTGGAATAGTTTCTTTTAAAAATGTCTCTCAACCTTTGACTTTTTATAAGGCTGAAGTCTTCTTGTTTGAATTTTCCTGTTCCACCTTAAATGGTGCCTTAGGTGCCAGAAAGTACTGCTGCCCCATTTAAGGTAGAACGGGAAAATTCGAACAAGAAGCTGGTGATTGAGAAGCGACTTCAGCCTCGTGACTTTTTAGTGTTTGACAGTTTCTAGTTGAAGATTAAACATATCAGGAAACCAGCTGGAGTGATTCTAAATGTAAATAAACCCATTAATCTCCGAAATCATCGATGTTCATCATCCAAATAACTAGCTAGACGAGATTGTTGTCTGTGTTGCTATGGTGACCAGCAGTCTGCGTGCCAACCTTCAGGGTTAAAGGGTGAATTAGCAGTTCTACATTAACTCCAGAGTTTAAGACCATTTATTGTTAAAACTGTGTTGAACGATCAGCAGAGCTTTATTTTACTGTAAAGGAGGATTATTTTATTATTACCTACAAATCTAATTCTGCTGAGGAGCCACAACAGGACAGTAAAAGAGCCGCATGTTGCCGACCGCTGACTTAGACAGGCTGTTTTTGTCATTGTGCCTTTATTACTTATTTTCACTTTCTAAGTGAAATTAAGTCAATACATCCTCCAGAACAAACTTAAATATTGCATTTTTCTGCCATTTATAGAACTCAGTTTATATTTATTTCCTATTTAAAAAAAAAACAAAGTACAGGCCGCATTTTATGTTTGATTTTTTACCCCCTAAATGTGTTAAATTCAGTAAATAAACAGTAGCTGTGCATTAAAATGTGTAGCAGTGTGTTCTGTGTAGAGGGTGTGTTAACTTACTTACACTTAGAAAATCAACAAAACGTGTTGTTTGACCCGGGCGCCCAAACTTTTGCATATGACTTTAGGTAAATATATGTATACATCAATGAGCTCCATTCTGATTAGCTGACCTGTATTGTGTCTCATTCTAAATTCAGTTCAAGCTGAAACAACATCACGTTGATGTGAATGGGCGGGGCTAAACTGCTGAATAGGCAGATGTATATAAATGTCACTCATGTAATTCAACATTATATGAAGAGACAGTTTCGACACCCTCTCTGAGATGTGTTTAAATGAGGTGAGCTTCTGCTTCTCCAATGCTTTTGGGAAACTCAAGTGCACTTTCGTATTACAGGACTTGTAAAAGTACATTTGACATGTTACACTTTAATGTAGATAATGAGGATTTTAAACTGGGACAGAAGCTGTTTTAATGCAGTGATCTGGACTCACAATTTAGTCTGACCAATCCAAAACAATGCTGTAACAAGGCCCTGGAGCAATGCAGCATCCTGCATATTGTGGCATTTGTATACAAAGCAGAGATTACATGTTAAAAAGCGTATGGATGGTTTCCTGACAGAGTTAAGAGCTAAAAGAGTTTTAAATTGGTAATGGTAGTTTGTTTCTGGTGGAGTTGTGTAGTCCAAAACTTGGCCCAGTCCAGTGTCCAGAGGTTTGGGCTTGATGGAAGAACTAGTACTGCTTATTGAAATGACTATGACTTCTGGTACTAAAATTACGACTACTATCCACAGGTAAAATTACTACTACTACGAAAATTACTAAGACTCCTGTTACTACTGCTTATATTACTACTGCCACTTAAACTACTACAACTGCTGCTAAAATTACCACTACCACTAGCACCACTACCAGTAAAACTACAACAATAACTACTAAAATTACTACCACTAAAACTACTACACCTTCTACTTAAATAACCACTAGCACTAAAACTAGTACAGTTGCTAGAGATTCTGCAATATGTGGGTGATCTGAGGGTTTATGAAGTGCACACATCCCAAACAGATTACAAACCACAGAAATAAACGAGCATGCATAATGAACGCAGTCTAATTTGTGCTTTTGCCTTGTTAAAGCTGTTATGCAACAGAGCGAGAGCGGACACTGGAGTGGACACTTTAGCGGAATGATCTGGCGTCCATCAGCGCACTGTTAAGTTG
This sequence comes from Colossoma macropomum, assembly GCF_904425465.1. Lineage (NCBI taxonomy): Eukaryota > Metazoa > Chordata > Actinopteri > Characiformes > Serrasalmidae > Colossoma > Colossoma macropomum. The sequence continues at coordinate 30,977,121 of NW_023494810.1, read as the reverse complement.
AGTTCAGGTCAGTTATTTTTTTACCTCTGTGGTGCTACAGACCAGCAGAGATGTTTATAATCAGCCTGAATCCAGTATTTTCAATCAGGGAGTCACAAAATAGGATTTATACAATCCAGTATTTCTCGATTAGCCAGATAAACTCAAGGCTCTTCAATAGGACTGTATTTTTTTCAATAAAATTGACATATTGGAAGAAATAAAACACAAAATCTGGCCTGTGCAAAAGTTATGGCACATTTTACATTTTAAAATTAAATTCAGAAAATAAACAGAAATAGAAACGGTGCTCTAAAATTTTCAGAAAAACATCATGTTTAAAGTTGCTCTCTGTAGAGGATGTGTTAATTTTTTTTACTTAGACAATTAACAACAAGACGGCTTTTGACTTGGTGTGTTCAAACTTTTGCACACAACTGTAAGCTACACACACACATTAGCTGTGTCCCAATTCAGGGCCTGCGCCCTTCGGAGGCTGTATTTGAAGGCTGACTGCGTCACAGCGGTGCGACTAGGCTGTCCCATTTTGAAGGCCGAGAAATGTGTCCTTTTCCATGGCAATGAAGGATCCATCCGTTGCCCATCCAACACATCCCGAGGTTCGTTGCGTGCCGGTGAGGATTCGAGAACATGGCAGCGTCAGCAGAGGAGCGAACGAAGGCTGTGGAGACACTTTAACTGTAAGTATTGGGTTTAAACGGAGTCGAATAGCGAACAATACAGATGTTAAAAAAACCCAATCTCATCAGTAGCCGGCAGTTAAGCATCTCCAGTATATATAAAACAAAAAAGTTTCTGGCTCCATCTATAAAGAACTTTAAAAGAACTTGACAGTAGCGGTGTGTCGTGACACAACGGTAAGGCTGGGAACAGCAGTGCTGTAACGCAAACAGAAAATCCGCCGTAGAGCAGACTGTCCTATTTCAGTTCAGCCTTCGTTGGTCTACGCAGCCTTCGAAGGACACGCCTTCGTAGACTGCATCCTGCAATTGGGACACACTGACTATCTAAGCCGCTTATCCTCCTGGGTCGTTGGGGGGGTGCTGGAGCCTATCTCAGTGCTCACTGGGCATAAGCTATAAGATTTTAAATTTATACTTTTTTACTTTAAAGCACAATGTCAACAAACAAAATTGTTCTGTTACTGCAGCAGCTGTTTGAAGCCTCTTCAGATCTGTGGCCGTCACAGTCGTTCACACCATTAAAGACCGTTTCACTTCTTCTATATCTTACACTCTACAGGCAGCATGAATGTAAATCAGAACCTCCTCTTTTTCCTAATAAAACTCATAGTTCTACAAAAAAATACAACTTCAAAGCCGGGAGTATTTATTTATATATTTATTTATTTTTGAACTCCTCATTTTGCAGCCGCCGCGAGATCACAGGGAATCAGCAGGAAGTGTAAATCAGAAGCGTCTCTGTTTACTGGAATCAAAGCAGCGCTGTCACAGTGTCTTTAGACATCGTATGATGGGGAGACACTTCACTTCATACTGATCAGATTCTTCACTAACAGGCCGGCAACTCGTATTAGAAAGAGAAAAGAGAGAGGAGGTATGTGAGAAAACGAGAAAATCCTGATGTACTGAGCCTTTTTGCAGCAGGATTCGGACACAATTTAGGACACAATCTGCTCTAGAAAGCATTCGAACCTCCTGAGTGGTGTAAAGTCAGTGATCTACCTTCCTGTAGAATTTGGGTCCAACTACAATGGTTATATTTACATGCACTGAGGTGTTTATGCTCACTCTACTCAACAATCTGATGGAAGATCTCTGTTTACATGCTCACTACAACTAATCTGATCCAAAATGACGCTGCATGCATAGAGAACCACTTAGTGTAGACGTTACCATGACAACCAGCATCACGTGAGTCCAGTCAGAGTGAGATGAGCAGCAGTGAGCAGTGCTTGTGTTTTTAATTACTTTAAAACGATGTCAGACTCAGGAAAACGTCCTTCACATGTCCTTATTAAAGAAGGCCGAGAGGAAGACGTCGTGTTCTGAGACACATAAGCTGGACGTCCGTCCCACCGCCGTCTTTTAAAGATCAGAGCATAAACTTCGTCTCCTCTGCAGACCAGTTTCTGCTCCGCCATGTTGAACGGTATAAACTTGCGCTATGACGCGACGAACATGATCAGAACGGACTTAAACTTTCCGATAGGGAATGTAATCAGACACAGGCGTTTACACGGATATTATTCTTTTATTTAACGGATTATTTACAGGATTACCCACCTCGATCAGTCGGATAGAAATTGTATTCCAAATGGCCTCAATCGGACTAGACTATTCTGATTGAGGTGTATACATGGACGTATTCTATTCCAATTGAGCTATTAGTCGGATTTTGAACAGATTATTAGGCTGCATGTAAACATGGCTAATGTCCCACTCATGCTCCAGCTAGTTAACCTCTTCAGAGGTTCTTTGCAGGATCTGGTGGTGCCTTACGTGATTACTGTGCTTATATTTACGGCAGATGGCAGATACTGGCTATGTAAGAAATATCATGCTGTGTAATGTAAGCTGCACATTGCACCAGTGTGTACTGTATAATGCATACATACTAATACTCTTCATCTATAGCATAACCCATAGTGTCCACTGTGAGACAAAAGCTGTGTACGGTACTACAGGGAAGGGTACATCAGGGACTGAGACAGTCACACCCATCTCTATACCGGTCTTTAGCCCTCCAATCACTGCTTAGCAACCGTCACTGGCCACTTTATGGGTCAGGTTGTAGATATATTGTGGTCAAGAGATGTTCAGCTAAGTTTTGACCAATGCCATGATAACTATAATGTAAATATCGTTATAATGCCCAGCTCTACACGCAGAGAGGTACATGCAAGGTGTACATGCAAAATGGTCCTGAAAGAAAACATACTTTTCCATATTTTCCACCATTTTACCATCAACAACATTACCTATAAAAACTAGGTTCACAGTGTGGGTTCACTGGTGGTTTTGGACGGTAAATAAAATGGCTATATTTGTGTTGTAGTCATGCTGACCCCTGGTTCCTATCACCACTTTCATTGTAAAGTAATCTGAGTCAGTGAAACATTTCTCATCAGGCAACTCTGAATGACTTTGTTTACATCTCAAACACTGAATTATACAGTGTTTATTTGTAAATTCCCCTTTATTTCAGCTCTGAGAAGCTCATATTGCAGCTACACCAAGTTATATTTTCTTCTGCACCTTCATGTGTTCGTACATCTGGCCCTTTGTATGCATGCCCATATCTGCTGTGTCTCCTCTTGCTGTCCAGCTGAAGTGTTTACAGAATGCCCTCAGTCTCTCCTCCGCACATGCAACCACCAACGTGCTGGTGTTTGGTTTGTTATGCTGCCATCTCACAACTGTGCTTTTGGGCATGTGGTGCTTAATGAAAGCAGGCCGGATAGAGAGTTTGTCCATTGACGTCATGCTGGGGACTGAGTAGTCTTAATTAGATTTGGGCCTCTTCTACCAGAGATACTTCATGAAATGGGATATATACAAAGGGAATACAGTGATGTTCTGCAAAATTATGAACTTTTTCCAAGCGAAGTCAAAGTGCTGATATACAGTAGTGTGCAAAATTCAGAGACGACCCCTCATTTTTTTAATTTCCAGTCAAAACAGCCATGAAGTACTTCACTTTAGAGATAAAGAGAGGCAAGGAATTATGATTATTCTGAGCCGACACAAATGTGGAACTGAGGAGAAAAAAAAATTGAGCATTTTAAGAATATCTCCAGGATGCTCATATGACTGAATATGTCATGGATCAGATATTTGCTCTTATTCCTTTAGACACAAAACTTAAAAAGGCACAAGGTAAGACACAAAACCCCCCCCGCTGTGTGCTCTGCCCCCTGGGGCGAATCCCACTGCCATACTTCTCCAGATGCTGCTGGCCATTCAGGCTTGGGAGGGAGCCTGAGGCAGTCTCCAGGGAGATGACTCTGACAGCCAGGTCACATGACTGTAGACTGTATATGCATTAAACTGTATGTGTATGAATTCCATCTTCATTTGGAATATATTCGACACTGTGTTGTGTTATTTCTCTATTTGTCCAGAGGAGCAGAAGTGCTGTCAGTTTCTGTGTAGTGTTTAAAACACACACACACACACACACACACACACGCACACACACACGCACACACACACACACACTCACACACTGTGGTTAAAAATGGAACAGATCAACATTCGACACAGACCGAAACTCTTCTGGGTGTAAAAAAGCACCAGCTGATGCCATCTACTGTAACGCAAGTGGACCGTCCAAAAGGAAAGGCTGGAAATGTCACGCCGGTCAGCGCTCTGTTTACACCAACCCAAAACAATCTCTATCAGACTCTCGAGAAGCCGACAGAGGATCCTAGAAACACCAGACAGAAGCAGAGAATGACACAGGATGACGTTGTTATTGCCTCACAAACTGAAAGGGCATGTTTTTCTTTCATTAGCTGGGAGAGTTCGGACTCTCGGCTTCAGGAACTTTTTCGGAAAGCTTGAGGACTCTGCTTTCACTTCTTAGACTTGTGGAACTGAAGAGTCAGAAAAGTTTGAGGGAGAGTAAGAGAGAGAGAGAGAGAGAGAGAGACAGAGAGAGAGATGGGGACAGAATGTGTGCGAGTGAGAAGAGAGGTGAGATGAAAAATGTGAGAGAGGGCGAAAGAGAGAGGGAGGGAAATGAGAAAGAGGAAAAGAGAGAGGTGAAGCGAAGAAGAGAGAGATAGAGAAAGAGAAAGAAGAGAGACAAGGTGAGAAAGTGGGTGAGCGGAGAGATAAAGGAGAAACAACCAAAAGAGAGAGGTGGACAAAGAGAGAGAGAGAAAGTGTAGAGGGATGGGGACAGAATGTGTGCGAGTGAGAAGAGAGGTAAGAAAAATGTGAGAGAGAAAGAGAGGGAGGATGTAGAGAGAGAAAAGAGAAAGAAGAAAAGAGAGAGGTGAAACAAAGAACAGTGAGAGAGAAAGAGAGATAAGGTGAAAAAGTGGGTGAAAGGAGAGAGAAAGAAGCAAGAGAAGAAAAGAGGTGGAGAAAGAGAGAGAAAGGAGATAAATAGGAAGAGAGATAAGAGACATAATAAGAAGAGGGATAGAAAGAGAGAACGACAGGAAAAGAGAGGAGAGAAAAAGACATACAGAAGGAAAAGAGGAAAGAGTGAAAAAACGAAAGGAGTGAAAAAGAAAGAAAACTGAAAAAAGAGGCAGAGATAGAATGAAAAGAGTGAAAAAAAAAGAAAATTGAGAAAAATAAAGGGAAAGGTACGGATATGGAGAGAGAGAGAAGGCAGAGTGGCACGCCTGTCTATCAGTGCCAGATTTGTCATGAATTGTGAATGGTGTCCAAAAACAGCTGGAATAATTGGACACCGGGGGGTCAAACACTCCTGCCGTCTGACTCTCCTCCTGCCTGTGGTCAGTGCAAAAGTCCACAACAACAGAAAGTCCTGCAGTCGTGTTTAACTTTCACATACGGCTCTCAGAGGGTCTCACTAGCAGCTTTATCCTTTCAACAGGTTTCGGCTTTACACCCTCAACTCAAACCCCTGTGACCCTCCGCTGCCTTCAGTCTGCTGAACTAACGTAAACATCATTCCCGCTCTCCTGGTGAAGAACTGACTCAAGGAGGCAGATGCGGAATTCGAGGCAGTGTTTTCACACCTGTATCACTCTGGCCTTTAGAGTTCACCAGGAGCTGAAGTTCTGATTCAAGCTGTCTGTAGTTCAAACCTGACGTCTAGGGCTTTGTTCTGTTCACAAGCCTCTTTGCTCAAATCTGATTTTTTACTCAGATTCGATCTCTCGAACATGATGGCTCACACTCGTTTAGTGGCCAGTGAGTGGAAGTACAAGGTGGGTGTTTCTAATAAAGTGGCCAGTGAAAGAAAATATAAGGTAGGTGTTTCTAATAAAGTGGCCAGTGATAGGAAATATAAGGTGGGTGTTTCTAATAAAGTGGCCAGTGAGTGGAAGTACAAGGTGGGTGTTTCTAATAAAGTGGCCAGTTATGGGAAATATAAGGTAGGTGTTTCTAATAAAGTGGCCAGTGAGGGGAAATATAAGGTAGGTGTGTCTAATAAAGTGGCCAGTGATAGGAAATATAAGGTAGGTGTTTCTAATAAAGTGGCCAGTGGGGGGAAATATAAGGTAGGTGTTTCTAATAAAGTGGCCAGTGATGGGAAATATAACGTGCGTGTTTCTAATAAAGTGGCCAGTGAGGGGAAATATAAGGTAGGTGTTTCTAATAAAGTGGTCAGTGAGGGGAAATATAAGGTAGGTGTTTCTAATAAAGTGGTCAGTGAGGGGAAATATAAGGTATTTATTACTAATGTGGTGGTTGGTGAGCTTATGTTTCTTTCTTTCTGTCTCTCTCTCTCTCTCTCTCTCTCTCTCTCTCTGTCCTAGCCTTTTCTGAGGTCTGCTATTCGCTGATGGAAGCAATGTTCTCTGAAGGCCTTGTTTTGTTAATACTGCTGTAAGAAGTCCAGCAGAGAAGCAGCAGTTCAGACGAACGCTCTCTCTATAGGCGGCCGGCGCAGCCGCTAATAACCGAGCCCATTCTAACAGAAGGGCGAGAATGTCTGGCTCTGTCCTTGGATAGAACTGCTGTGACATCTGGTGCTATTCACGGCAGGCCAGCTTCCATTCTGAATGCATTAAAAAGGAGCGAGCCGAAGCAGCAGCAGGCTGAGTCACTGCGTCCAGCTCGCCTTCATTTCAATTCCCCCCGAATCAAACGCTTCAGCAGCTCAAATGTGGAGGAATACGTGTTATTATTATTCAGCGGTCATGCAAATACGCCAACATAACAGGAAAATATGTATTAATGTTATTTTTCTGCTATCAGCACTGCTGTGATACCTTTGTGGCTCTGCTTATAAAACCATTAAAGCTTTCTTTTCATACCTTTACATGACTCAGGGCGAAGCACCCGGGCGCCGGGCCAATTAGACATCATTTCTTATTTTTTCAGTCTGTACTTTGGGGGGGTGAGGGGTGTGGGGGGGGGGTCCTATTGTGTTGACTGGTGCAAAATGTGTCTCCTAGGTGAAGTTGATTAACTCCTGAAGGAGTACGTTTATGAGAGGTGCTAAAATTTAGCGCAGTTCTAGATTCTGTCACTTGTTACATTATAACTGGAATTCTAAGGCTTTTTTGTCATTCAAATCACATTAACATTTTCTCACGCCTTCCACTTGGGCTCAATTAGGCTCGATCAAATTATAGTGCATTATCCTGATTGAATAAAAAAAAGCTCCAGAACATTTGTTTGTCACTCAGTGCATCATGATTATGTAAAATTCATTGAAATTATGTCTGTGGAGACTTTTAAAGGTCTTTTACTAAGCCTGTTGCAATTAAATCATATCACATAATTATATAACAGTGTTGAATTTAATCACAGCTACAGTTCCAAATAAATGTAATCATGAACGTCATGTAAACAGCGTGTAAAGGCGTACTCTGAGGAAGAACTCAAAAAATGGCTTCTTTACAAACACTGAAGTTCCTGCTAGAGCCTGAGTGGACTGATAAACCTCTGTGATGAGCCAGTTATTAACCTGAGTGTTAGTAAAGTCTTTAGAGGGACGACTGAACTGAGTATGTGTTCATGAGAGACAAGCTTAGCTTTGGCATTGTACCACATTCCTGTGGAAAGTATGTGCTTATCATTTGTTCTTGTGTCCCGTAGCGAGATATGGAGAATTATTGGCTTAGGTCATAAAAGGGCAGAGGGATTATGGGAGCAGCAATGGACTGAAGTAGACGATGAGAGGCGAAGTTGGATTAATTATTTAATCAGCTAGGTGTCATACTTTCTATAGAAACTACAAACTATCCAGCCATTTCACACTGTCTTGCCTCTGTCCTTTCAGTGGCCTGTTTTCTCCTAGACTAGAAGTTTTTCTATAATGAAAAGCTTGTTATTTAAAGCTGTGCAGGTTTTTAGTTGTGGTTTGCAACGTCTGCTAACAACACAACAAAACTAACATTTTCTGCTAAAGACTGGTGTTGACTCTAGACTTCGGCCCAATCCCATTTCTTATTTTTACCCCTTGTTTTCAAGGGTCACTTTGCCTCTTTGAACTGAGTTATAAGGGGTAGTGGTTTAAAAAATCTTTCCCGATGATAAGGACAACCGCCAAATAAAGAACAGCATCACTTCATCAACAGCTACTAGCGCTGCTCTGTAGGCGACCCTGCCAGTCTGCAGTGACAGCAGAGGAGGGTAAAGTTCAGCTCCTCACTGCTGGGCTTTAGTTACATTAAGGGCATCATACGCCTTAAAGGGGGGGGGATAATTTATTATCGCCCACCCCTAATTCTTCTGTGATATGAAGCTGAATTCAGGTATTTGCCAGCTTCTTGTTCAAATTTTCCTGTTCCACCTTAAATGGTGCAGCAGTTCCATTCTGCCATATCAGGGTGTCAGAACTGCTGGACAAGTTAAGGTGGAACGGGAAATTTAGCTACCGAGACATTAGCATACTATTAGCGATTTTTATGCTTGTAATGAAGAAAAGGACCCTGAAAATACACTGAAACCACATTAAACTAAGACAATACAGTGGTTATCGTAATTTTGAAACAGAGAAAATTCTCACATTTGTGGGTTTCTTTGGTCGCTTGTCCAGCCATCTTGCCGGGTTTTCTCTGTTTGGAGTGTGACTCTGAAAAACCTCTGTTTGAAGGGTCATGTAGCCCTGACACTTCGCCTTACCCCTCTATATCAACAAACATCAGGACACCCTACTCCTGAACTGGAACGCACAAAACGGAAGGGTAAAGGCTAAGAGGTGGGATGAGGGGTGAAATGGGATTGGGCCTTAGACTCACATGAAGAAACTTCAGTTCTGAAAAGTATTTACTCTTTTCTTTATTCTGAAGCATTTTATAAAGACAAGTTTTCTTTGGATGTTGTTTGGCTGCCAGTATAGTAAAGCACTCTAAATGTCCAGGAACCATAAAAACTGGAGCTCTGGCACAAGAATTCTTTAAACCGCCATAAAAAGCCACGTAACATTTAGAGCCATGCAACAAAAAAGAGATTGTCATGACGAAACGGAGAGTCGTGTCCCTGTTAGCCGTATTCTCTCAGATACGGAGCAGAGAGGGTGAGTGTAATTGGATTTCAGAGGGCAAACACTCCTGCGGGTGTAATGAATGTAGGTCAACAGAAAAGTCCTGCTCCCTCAGGATGGAGGAGGTAATGGAGGGTCATGGGTGCTGAGCGGATTTTCCATTACAGCTAGCGTATGTTAGCGTGTGTTTGGATGCTACGTCCGCGAACGCCAGTCCTGGAGATCTGTGGCTGCTTGCATGAAAATACAGTATAGTACAAAATTCCGAGACCACCATTCATTTATTTAATTTCCAGTCAAAATGGACTTTAAACATGAAGTTATTCGTTTTCCAGCAGCTTCCATTCTTTTCAGCAGACTTGCTTTCAGCTTTTCCACACCTCCAAAGTTCAGTCTTAGGAGTTGGTTGATAATTTTCTGAAGTAATTCAAACACATTCAGTGGTGTTGAGGTCTGGACACTTTGATGTGTCCGTCTCCTTTTCTCAGTGAGGTTCTTCTTGAACAGCTACACATCCTTTCAGACCCACAGCGCTGAGTCGTCTTCTCACAGTGGAAGGATGGACAGAAACACCTGTGGATGTTTTCAGATCTGAAGCAGCTTGATTTTCTCCTCTCTCTCAAAGATGAAAGCTTTAAGTGCTGTTTATCTAATGGGGGCAGTTCTGCTGTCTACCAGGTCTTCCAGGTGGTTGTTAGGAGCCCCATTTTCTTTGTAGCTTAGTATACTGAAAGGATATAGATTATATAGAAAGGTTATATAGATGCAGATTATATAGAAAGTATATAATGTGATCACTTGTCTCGGATCATTTTGTCAGTTGCATTCTGGCTATCAGCACGTCCTTGTATATGGACTTCTGTGCAGCTGGACATTATCGTGAAAAATGAGCCTTTTTGATCAAGATATATATCTGTGAGATTTTCACAATCACCCCACACACGCCGTGCCAAAACAGAGAGCTGTGATTGGTCAACTTGCACGTCAGTCAAATAGCCTCTTCCTGACAAGGTAGGTGGTGCTTGGCCATGTGGTCAAAAGCACCAGACACTCAATTTTTTATTTTTATTTTTATTTATTACCTATTATTTCCCCTGAAGTAATTGTATGCCTCTTATTTAACGTAAAGGGATGTATATGTGAACATATAGGGCAAGATGTTTTATTCAAGCAGCTATTGATGTTTGTCAGGCACATTATGTGTCATGAGAGCCTGAAATCGCTGTTAATTGGACAAACAGTCCTGGTACGCAGTAGGAAGTGGGAATTAGTGCTTTTAAGTCAATAGTTTTGACAGTTGCAGCTGTTACAAGCTGCGTGTTGACGCCTGCAGTGGCCCTGAGAGCAGTCAGTCTGATTGGCTGCTCTCCCCATGTGGGAATGAACAAAGAAGCATATTCAGCCTTGTCACTTCTCAAGGTTTACCGGTTTGATAGAAGGAAATGACTGACTTGTGTTTTATATCAGAACCTCATAACTGTATATTTAACAGCTTTTGCTTAGTTTTACAGCGTTTAAAAATGCCAGCTGCCCTTTACATTGTGTGGACATGTCATGATGAATGGACCAATAAATGATCCAAAATATTGTCATTAGCTGTGTCCCAATTCAGGGACTGCGTCCTTCGGAGGCTGCATTTGAAGGCTGATTGCGTCACAGCGGCGCGACTAGACTGTTCCGTTTTGAAGGCTCCTTCATATGCGGCTGAGAAATGTGTCCTTCTTTTCCATGACAAAGAAGGATCCAACGGGTGGATCCTTCGCCAACCAACATATCCTGGGGTTCAGTGCGTGCAGTCGAGGATTCGAGAACATGGCGGCATCAGCAGAGGAGCGAGCAGTGGCTGAGGAGACACTTTTAAATCAAATGGCTAACGATACACGTTAAAAAAGCCAATGTGGTCTGAAGCTAAATTTACGCTAAAGTTTCATTTTGTTTTAGGGAGCAAGGAGCCGACAGAGAGAAGCATCTCCAGCTCTAATAAATGAAAAAATAAAAATAAAAAAAAAATGTTTCTGGCTCCATCTCTAAAGAAGTTTAAAAGAGCTTGACAAGAGCAGCATGATGCAGCGGTAAGGGTGGGAGCAGCAGTGCTGTAATGCAAACAGGAAATCCGCCATGGAGCAGATCGTCTCATTTCGGTTCAGCCTTCACCGGTTTATGCAGCCTTCAAAGGATGCAGCCCCTGAATTGGGACACAGCTCTCATGTCAACTGAATTTAGCTTCATTTTTTCATCACATTGTTGCAGCTACTGTGCTCAGTTCTATTAAACAAGGTCTGTAGCTTTTATTTTCTGGCAGGAATCAGATTGGGAATCTGTTCATCATGGAGGGCTGGCCTGGCCTTGTACACTCTTGAAGATGGTTCTTCAAGGGTTCCTTAGTAAGGACAATGGTTCTGTATAGAACCATGAACAGTCAAAGAACCATCTGCATGCATAAATGGTTGTTTCAGGGTTAAATTGTTTTTCAGATTGATAGAGAATGTGTTGTATGTGGTTCTCCACAGCACCAAAAAGGTTCTTCTATTGTTACAATGTGCATGAATGTGCTGTAGATGACTCTATATAGAACCTTTTTGAAAAGGGCTCTATATAGCACCCAAAAGGGTTCTTCTATTGTTACAAGCTTGACACTGTAGCAATAGAAGAACGCTTTTGGTTGCTATGTAGAACCATTTTCAAAAACTTTCCATATAGAACTATCTATGAATATCTGAAGAACCATTTCACGATGCAAAGAACCATTTAATCATGCTTTGAGTGTTCATAAGAACCATCTTTTTTAAGAGTGTAGAACTGTTTTCAAAAAGGTTCTAAATAGAACCTTATAGAACACTTTCTCCATCAATCTGAAGATCCTTTTCACCATTACAGAGCCATTTAATCATTCAGGTAGTTCTTTGAGTGTCCATATGAGTGAACCATTGTCTTTACTAAAGAACCCTTAAAGAACCATCTTTTTTAATAGTGTAGCTTAAAGTTCTCTCCCCTCCTGCGGTCATACAGTCTCCTGTCATGGCCATGTGTTGAAGACATGGTCTAAGGAAAATTAAAGTGTCGTATGAACAGCCATACACGTAAATATTAAATGTAAATGTTATGATTTATAATGTCAGAACCCCAAAATGTGCTCCAGTTGGAGAACGGGTGACCCCGCCGCTTCTTCTCTCTAAAGCTCCGCCCCTTGGGTTGTCTACACAGCATTCTTCGTATCTCATTAGTTGGAACCAGCAAGCCTGCAGTGCTTTGCATCTGTCAGCTATACTATCATTTCTTTATAGCATCTATATCGGGGCTACTCACGTCTGGTCCTGGGGGGCTTCAGTCCAGCACAGTTTGATGGTTTCTCTGCTCTAACACACTGACTAAACCGGATAATTGACTGCTCAGTGTGTCCGTGGAGGGAGATCACCCGACTGTGCTCCAGGGCCGGAACCGGACTCCTCTGATCTACGTGATGGAACGTCCATGTGAAACACCATGTGCCGTTAGCTCTCACTGTCCAGCCTGTTGAGAACAGATGGTGAAAGTGTCACAGAAAGCCCACGGCTCAGCAGATCCACTCTGAGGTTATTTCACAGTTTTTTTTTTTTCGCCCTCGTAGAAAAAGAGGAAATCTACAAACCCACGTACGTATTTCCAGTGTAGCGCTTTACTGGCCTTCCTACTTTTGCGCTTTGATCGCTATTAATAAGGACTCAAAGACAAGGTTGTGATTGTATGTTAAAGCAATAAACCATGAGAGGTTTATTGCTTTAACACACAATCACAACCTTGTCTTTGAGTCCTTATTCAAACCCGATCAAAGCGCAAAAGTAGGAAGGCCAGTAAAGCGCCATGAGGCCATGCATTACTGTGATTGTACCACGGGGAAGGATGTTCTTAGGCACGACGTGAAGCAGAGTAAAACCTTTTCCTGATAAAATCACAGTGATGCATGGCCTCAAGTGGCTCATTGCTTTTATAAAACAGAAGTTATTATTAATAATAATCGACAAGTATTCCGCCAAGAGTACGGTATCGTTGCCAAGCAAACATGGATGGCTGAATGAGGAGGGTGTTCGGTCACCCATCTCTATATATTGTGGTCATTTCATAAAGGTTTTAACGTTTTGTCGTATAACGAAGAACATATGATAACACAGCACTGTTTGGTCTTAGTACTTTTTGGTCACCAAATCACCACCGCGAGTCTTATTTAGCACCAATCCAGCAGTGCCCTCTTCTCACACTGGGGCTGAATCTCAAATGGCTCCCTGCTCCCTACATAGTGCACTAGGTAGGAGTTTAAATACTGGATCCTGCAGCCCAACAGAGCAAAATGCAGCTAAGAAACAGTCATTTGGGATTCAGACACATCCACACTCAGTAAATGATGCACTGTTTGGCCAGAATTTCTAAACTTTCATAGCTAGCATTTAAAGTGTGTAAGACATTCAGGTGACATTCTTTAGACTTTTATACTGCCGTTTTACAGTTAATCATACCGTAATTCAGACCTGTGATGTTCATGATGGAGTTGTTTAGGCTGTTTGCTATCTTTTAGCCTGTTAGCTAGCTGACCAGCCCAGTTCTAGTTAAGAACATAAGTTGTCAGCCCCTCAGTTTAAACAAAAGATGGGTTCTTACTTCATCAGTGCACTCGGTGGTCCATGTGAGCAGCATGAGAGTCAAAGACTATTCTATTAACAGCACAAGGGCTTTTCGTGTCGTGGCCAGTGATACACAGTTCAGTTGTTGTGAGACGTCATAGGTGTGGTATATTGTGGATTTTACAACGGCTTCAAACGCGGCTCAGCCAATCAGATTTTAGGACTGGAACTCTGTTTTATAATATGCGTTTTACACTGTGTTCATTATCTGAACTCCTCTAATGAAAAATCATTAATGATTTCACCTTTTTGGATTCTTATTTTTTTGTTTTCTATTTTATTTTGTACAAACTTTTGCATTAGACAAAATACTTTAGTGACCCCTTTTAGTGCCATACCATGCTTGATTTTTACAAAAAATATCACGTATACTACTTTTCATTGCAAGAGCTCAAATGTGTTTGAATGTATTTTAATTTAATTTTATTTTAATTTGCCTTGGAAGTAGTTCATGTTAAGAAAGTAACAAGTGGGAGAATAAGAAGAGTAAATTAAAGAAAATAAGAAAATTAAATTAAGAAAATGATCTCAGTCTGTTTATGGAGCTCATTGGTCAAATGGAAATCTGCCCTGGTCAACTGACCACTCACATTCACAGACGGTCACATTAGCACAAGCTTGGATGATTCATCTGTACCAAAACCTTTATATCAGATTATAAACCCTGTAATAACTACTTAATGAGTAACATGACCCTGCACCCCAGCCCCCCCTCTCTCTCTCTTTATCTCTCTCTTTCTCTCTCTCTCTCCTCTCTCTTTTCTCTTTCACTCTCTCTCTGTCTCTCTCTTTGCTCTCTCTCTTCTCTCTTCTCTTTCACTTTTTCTTTCTCTCTTTTCTCTCTCTCTTTGTCTCTCCTCTCTCTCCTCTGTCTCTCTCAGTATAAGGCACTATATAAGGACAAGTAGCCATGAAACTAAAGTATGTATAAAAATATCTGTTACTTATATACATTACATTTAAGTATATAATGTATAATATAAATATATATTTAAATATAAAATCATCGTTTTTACAGCAATAACAAAGCTGTTTAGGTACTGAATGAATGTGAACTTTCACAACGCACAGAGTCTTCGAGGCGTCGGATCAGTTGACCTTTTTTGTTTTTCTTCTGCTCTGTGCTATTTACTTAATGGGTAACATGGTCACATAGAAACACAGTAACAGTCTCTCTCTCTCTCTCTCTCTCTCTCTCTCTCTCTCTCTCTCAGTGTTACCGTGGAGATGACAGCGAGTGGACGGGTACAGTAAACACGCGTCCTTGATTACGTAAAAGCCGCGGCACACAGATCCGCTCTCCTCCACTCTCTCCATCCCTCTACCTCTCTGTCTCCCGGCCACATTGTGGCTCCCCTGTTGCCATGGCGACCACTGTCCTCACACAATGCGGATGTGTAGGCAGTGTAGAGCGGCACCAGAAATTCCAGTATGTGAAGAGATAAATAGGAGTGTGTGTGTGTGTGTGTGTGTGTGTGTGTGTGTGTGTGTGTGTGTGTCTTTAGCTTCTTTTCATGTTGTTTGACTGTTAGAAATTGAAAGCATGCATCTTTATCTTCATCTGTCTATGTCTCTTTCTCTCTCTCTCTCACTCTCTCTCTCTCTCTCTCTCTACTCTCTACTCTTTTTTCCATAGGGCTTCATTTCCAAGCACTGATATGAAATGCTCTGGCTGCTGAGAGGGGAGTAAATGTTGTGAATAATGGATTAGGATCAGCATGAAGAGAGAGAGAGAGAGAGAGAGCGAGAGCGAGAAAGAGAGAGAGAGGTACGTGTGTGCTTGAACAGTCTGAACTCCAGGCAAATCTGCACCTTTTTCCCCCTTTCTGCAAATGTTTGCATTACATAAGCCTTATTGGGTCATAAAGCAGTTTTTTCTCTCCTGACTGTATGAGACAAAGGCAGGAATAAAGGTTTCTGAATGCAGCTCCACGGAGGCTATTGTATTTTTCCACCGTATATACTGTATTGCATCACCGAGCGAGTGAACTGGGGCTGATGTAACTCCAGGCGAACCTTGAATATTAGAGCTGGTCCTCCAGTTCAGCCTATCAATATCAAAACTCAAACACAAAAAAACAACCTCCATGATAATGCTAATATCTGCTAGCACCCCTATAGGATTTCCAGTAGTATGTTAGCGGTAAACTAAACTGTGATGCACATGAATATTTTTTAGCCCTTCTAGATTAAATACAAACAGTTGAAGCTTGTAAAAGCATTTCAGTCTTTTAACAGCCATATATTTTACCTTGTAGCACACAGTTTTACAGAGCCACTGCTTTCTATTTTTCTAGCTTTATAAATTTTGCTAACTGAATAAAAGTGACATATCTAGAACTTCTTAGAGTCCAGAGTGGACCAAGCTAGTAAAACTAACTCTCACCTGCAGGCGCCGGCAGCGAAGCATCTCCAGTTCTAATAAATAAAGAAATAAAAATAAAATAAAATAAAAGTTTGTGGCTCCATCTTTAAGTGACTTTAAAAGAACTTGACAGGAGCGGCGTTTCATGATGCAAGCGTGGGAACAGCGGTGCTGAGATACAAACAGGAAATCCGCTGTAGAGCAGACCGTCTCATTTCAGTTCAGCCTTCGTGGGTCTATGCAGCCCTCAAAGGATACGCCTTTGTAGACCACATCCTTCGAAGGATGCAGCCCCTGAACTGGGGCACAGCTTATAGAGATAACATGGATAATAACCCTGATTGGGCAGTTTTCTGTTGGGTGTTTCAAGATTAACCCGTTTGATTTCCAACCAAAACATAACAATAAAATAAAAGTATTAGAGCAATACTTTAATAAGTTTAACCCCTTACATGGCCAGGGCCCACCCACAGGTTTTATTACACACTTCTATAACCTAAGAACAGCTCAGCCAGTTTACATTGAAGTCCCTGTATATATATATACAGAATGGGGTGCCCAGACTTTTTGCATACGATTGTATATTTTTATACAAGTGGGTTCTGTCAGAGACTCATCAAACTGCTTGTCTGCTATGACAGTTGACTGGATGAAAAGCATGCAGGTGGTAAACTTGGCCAAGATTGGTTGTTGTTTATAGCGCCCCCCTGCTGTAACCCCCAGAATGCAGTTTGTGCTTGCGTAGCATTGAAAACCGCATTGTGACACATTTTAGAGTGCAATACGAAGATGTGTTTGTGTAGCTCAAAAGCGCTTGCGTACTTGAATAATGTTTCTGACCTAAAATGTGTCCTCTATCGCCCCCTTGAGCACACAGTGTTTGAGCTGCCACAGTAGTGTGACTCACCTGTTCCCTCCCTATTCCTCTTATTTCCTCAGTGTGGAATATTAATAAAGAGTTTAATCTGTTTGAGTTTCTTTTTTCTGCAATACGTTGTGATCCTAAAGCGTCTGCCTGAAGGGATCAGGTCACGTTCTGAGTACATGGGATGATAATGATGACAGTGGTGATGATGAAGATTCATCTCTCCCCATGGAGCTAAACAGTAATTAAATTATTCACCTTTCCTCAGCCTGGTGGGTTTCATTGCCCCCTGTGATTCCTTCCATGCAGGTCGCGCAGTAATTGCTGCTTTCAGTGCACCGGTGGCCTTAATAAAAGATCACACGTAGACCTACATGACCCACACCTGCGATTGACTGACCATTAGCCAGAGGGTCAGCCACCCAGCTCTGGACAACAGGAGGTCAGTTTTACATTCAGGCGTCTGACCTTAAGGCTGAGGAAAAGTGGAAAATAGACATTTCCTTCACTGACCATCAAAGGTTTGGGACTGGCTAAGCTAGTGATATAACTATCTAGGATCTAATGTAGGCTAAAGGTACATTATTAAGTGTATTATTGAGTTATTGTAGCTACTCATGAGCATAAGAGCTGCATAAGGAGTGAAAATGTTTAAGATATACTAAGGCAATAACAACTAAATAATAATTAACAATTTACAACATGAATTATGCAGTACATATCCAAAAATTATTACATTTTGCATTTTGTTGCCATATGGCAACAACTTGCAATAATGAAACTGGAATCTGCAATGGAAGGAAATCAATCCACTGCCATAAGATACAGCCACATTCATCATCCAGACATGAAATATTAAAAATGTATTAAAAAAAGTCATTAAAAAATGCAGATTGCGGTTCTTTTGTTGCATGCTGTTGCCATATGGCAACAACTCCATTAAATCTAAACTGGTTTTATTTATAATAAAGAAAATAGAAATTGTGTTTGAATTATACCCACGCTTTGTCATTCTGTACTTCTGAAAAAGAAGTACAGACTGCAAGACGAAGGCATGTGATCAAATAAAAGTATACCAAGTCACTCAAAAAGGTTTCATTTTGCTAAAAGAAAGGAAAAAATTAAATTATTATTAGCCTGTCATAGGTTGTCTTAAAAGAATGAGTATGTGAAATAAATCTGGTGGACTAGTTATCAAGCCAGATATACTGACTGTTAGCCCTTAACATGAACAGATAAAGAACCCAGCACAGTGAAAATCAGGTGGACACAAACTAGGACTGATCAGGAATCCGGGGATCGGCACTCACCTGCCAAAACACTGAGTGTAGTGCTTCTATTCTCACAGTATATCCCTCTGTACACCCACTTTATATTTTATAGCACTTTATATTTTAGTACAGGAGGAAATACCCAAAATCCTTGGAACTGCATTGAAGAACATTGTTTTTAACCTGTTTGTGCAGAAGCGCCCACTAGGCCTGATCTGGCTATGTCATGTGGAGTATTTGATAGCGTTGTATATTCTTAAAACACAGTCTAACACACCAACTCAAATTTCTTTGAACTAGTTAACTTACCCACATACCAATTTCCAGCCGTATACATGCAACCGTTCACCAGAAATCTCATACTGAATACACCCTGTCTGTCCTGATTGTTTACACATAGAGTACGTCTCCCCAAACACTCAGCCTTTTAACCCTCTATTGCACAATGTTGCCTCAGGGCAACAAACTCATTTTCCTAATTTTCAATAAAATTATACATATTTAAAGACAACAGTACGGGTTAACAATAAAGGGAAGAGTTTGAGTAAGTCAATATAACGCATGTACTTGGTCATACTGTCTCTTAGTGAGACCTCTTTTTCAACATTCAGTATCAATTTATTTGTTATGAGAATTTGCAGAAATATGTTTGTTGCCTAGAAGCTACATTGTGCGACAGTGGAATGGATTTAGCCAGTCACAAGCCAGGTCTCACCACTTCAGGGAACACGGCTCTGTATCATTTCTTCCCATTGTCGCACAATGTTGCCTTAAGGCAACGTATTCCAAAAGGACCTCCGCGCACATTATTTCTTTTAAATGTTTTTGAATTTAATAATCAAGGACCATTTTATGCAAGAAAAGTGTTTGAATATTTTTTTTTTAAATTGCTTTTATAATGCATTAAGTACAGGGTTAAAATATGCTTAGGATATAAGATAACTTCAGATTTCGTCATTGGAAATTCACATACCATCAAAGCAACTGTACGAAACTGTTGAACAGCACATTAAATGTCAACAAAGTTCTTTATTTGCTTGCTTACCTCTTTCTACAAAACATGCTTTCATTTCCATCCTAACCGGAACGTAATATCATCGAGCTCTTAGTGACAATGCAATGGCCAGTTACTGGCCAGTGAACAACTATTATCCTTGAGTGACAGTCTTTTGCACCTATGGATGCTTCTTTTATAATCAATCATAGTTGCATAATCTGATTAAGATCTTTAAGATGTTTTTTTCATAAGAAATCATGTTATGCGCTGAAGTGCAGGCCTAATTGAAGCCCCTTCAGGCTGATTCTCTGTTAATGAAGTGGCCCCAGCATAAATACACTGGAGTCAATACAGACCCTCCCAACCTGGAGAGGTGATGATGGAGATTAAAGAAGAGAAAGAAACCCCCCCTCCGCTCATCGCCGCGGGATACGCACCTCACCCACGCTCCCATAGCAACCAGCGAGGGCTCTGAGGTCATCAGGGCTGAAAGGTCACGGGTGGGGATGAAGTGAATGCGGATGATGAGAGCGGATGAGAAGAGCGATGGAAAAGAGGTAAAGAGTGCTTCATCCCTCGCTCCTGAGAACACAACAGCTCTCCATACTGATTACTCATTTACACAATGACTCTCCAATTATATAAAACAACCCTCTCTTTCGCTCTCCCTCATTCTCGCTCTCCTTTTAGATCTCTTTCTCCCTCCCTGTCCACTATTCCCTCTTTCCTACCCCCTTCACTCCCCTGTGTTCTCGGGTCGGTAATTTTGTCATGGTAACTTCAGTTGTAGCAGCAGTAGGTAGTGATGTAGACTACGGTGTTAACTTAGCTAGCTAGCAAGATTAAAGGGGAACTCCACCTCAACATGACTTAATCATTCAATGGTTCAGATGTAAAGAAAGTCGTTCAGAGTGGTTTGGTGTGAAATGTGCCTTTCTAGAGAAATTGACCAAGTCTGAATGGTTCACCATTGTAATGCTAGGAACTAGACATCGTTATGTCTACACTACAAATATCACCTTTTTATCCGCTATCCAAATTGACCAGTGAGCTTACACGTGTCTTATAAGGCTTCAGCCATGCTGGTTATGGTAAAATAGTGCTAAACCCTCTTTGGGTACTATTTTTTCCTTCCAGCGCCCTGCATGTACCTCTCCGCCCTTTGTGTTGTTTGGGTTGTTGCGCCGCACAGTGTCAGCAAAACTCAGAGCTTATGCAAGTAACATTATCCATCAGAGGAGCTGCGACAGACCACAGTGGCACTTCACTGGTTAGTTGTTCAGAGTGGCGGTGTTTCCAAGTACCAGAAGTCCTGAAGTTGTGGCTAATTGTTTTGAAGCTACACTCAAATACCAAAGTTGAACATCTCTACAAACTTGGGGTTTAGAGTGACCACTTCACCGACCACCGGCCACTGGCAGCTACAGACAGGTGTTCTAACTTGCTAGCTTTTGGTTGTGCTGGGTGAGCTTTAGCTCACTAAGTTTCCCAGACTTTGAAACTGTTTTGTGTGGGCGGGGCCAGAGACACAGCCTTGTGACTGGTCAGCGGAATGCTTACGGAAGCGTTACCCAAGATTAGGACCGCCCAGTTGACACTGAGGGGAGAGAAATGAGAATGTTTATTTTATTAAAAGCAATGACTGAACAATCAGTTTGGACATTACCAAAACAATCATAATACTACCTGAACTTTACCAAATGTTTCAGTAGTGACTGTTTCGGTGGTGACACTTTTAGCTCATTTTGAGCAGGACTCAAAAATGCCAGCCAGTACATGACCAGCAAACACAGCTTTGAACAGTTATACACATAAAATCATCTTATTTTTCATTAAAACACGAAGAGGTTTACTCAACTGCAGAAAATCTGTGTTTCAGTAGTGACAATTCTTATTGTTCCACACTGATTTTCAGACTTTGTGACGTTTACTTCAAAACAATGGGATCTAACTGCTCACCTTGTGGCCATGAGGGACAGGGATGCAGCCTCACTTCCTGCTCTAAACTGTAGGGGTGTGGCTAAAATAAGACCCCGCCTACAGACTAAGACTGTTTCGGTAGGGACATGAAAACATATAGCAGCACTTTTTGAACAAAGTCCTTTTATTTACAAACCAAACTCAAGATAAATCTAAATCTTTCGATTTCACCTTCAAAGAAATCTAAAAGATCTTTAAAAAAATAAAATGGAAAAATGTTTTTTCACAGGTGGAAATTTATACTTTGTTAGTGGAACCAACAAAAACTATGCAAATTCTTCTTTTTAAACTTTTAATATAGTGATTTTATCTTGCATGTCACAGGTGACTAAACTTTCAATTTCAATTTCAAAATTTTAAATTCAAATTTTACACTTCAAATTATAAAATGATATTGAACTTAACCATGTTAAAAATGATTTTAAATATGTAAATATAATTTTATTTTGATAATAAGACTTTTTTTGTCAGTAGTGTTACAGAAACATTCATTTAAAAAACACGATAAAAGAAAACAGTAACAGTAAGGTCAGACTTTTCTACACACAATGTGAGTTTGAAACTTTTAGAAAAGCTCAAATTTTTAAAAATTCTGTCAGTGCTGTTACAGTCAGTATTGTAACAAGTTAATCAATTTAAGAGACCCAGCTGAAAGATGGATGGGTCAATGAACTGGCAACTGTTGACATAATCTTTTTACTCCATCTTCCTCGTTACTGCACAGATGCTGGATTCAGAAAGTGCCCAGAAAGACACAGTGAGTTGTTTTGTTTTGTTTTGTTTTGTTTTGTTTTGTTTTGTTTTGTTTTGTTTTGTTTTGTTTTGCTCAGGGCACGCTGCCCTGTCCAAATGGAGAATTGTTATTCCATCACACACAGCTGAAACCACAGCCATCGCTAATGTAGCCTTAACGTCCGTTAGCACACATTCAAAGCTGAGCTGAGAATGCAGCCAAAATATTTGAGCATAAAAATCATTTATTCTCAAAACACATACAGAAACAGTAATCATAAGCAAATGTACAGTCCAAAATACATTAGTCACATGATTAAACTCAATTACTTAATTAAAAATAACTATTGATTAATCATTGACCTTCTTGATGTATCAGCAATAATTTGTTGGCAGTTTATGTGATGATAAAGCATATTTTCTCCTCCTGTTCTCTTACAGTAGGAAACTGAAGCTGATGGATACCTTTTTCCCCAAGTTGTTACATTATATATATATATATATATATATATATATATATATATATATATATATATATATATATATATATATTGTAGCATTGGCTGAAGAAAAAGCACAGGGGCGGCTATGATCTGCTGCAAAAAGTGTTCTTTGTTGAACTCACCAGCAAAAAGAGCAAATACAGAACACTGAACTGAATGTGAGGTCACTTTTGCCCACAGACTTCACCTTGACGGTGCCCCCCCACCACACGCAGTAGCAGTTGGGAGAGCAGAGAATCCCAGACGACCCTGTCCCGCTGCTTCCTCCAGCTCATTCCGGGGGACGCCAAGCCACTCCCAGGCCAACTTGTAGATATAATCCCTCCAGCAGGTCCTAGGATGACCCCGGGGTCTCGTCCTAGTAGGCCATGCCTGGTAAACCCCCACGAGGAGGCATCCAGGGGGCATCCTGATCAGATGCCCGATCCACCTCAACTGGCTCCTCTCAATGAGGATGAGTAGCAGCTCTACTCCGAGCTCCTCCCAGATGACCAAGCTCCTCACCCTATCAAGTAGAGTGTAGCTCATGACCACAGGTGAGAGTGGGGATGTAGACCGACCCATAAAAAGAGAGGTTTGCCTTATGGCTCAGCTCCCTTTTCACCACTACAGTCCGGTACAGTGACTGCATTACTGCTGCGGCCTGTCACCGATCTCATGATCCCTCTTCCCATCATTCATGAACAAGACCCTGAGATACTTAAACTCCTCCACCTGGGGCAGGTTCTCTCCCCTTACTGACACTAAAAAACACAAACAGCATGTACACATAACCCAAACTAACAGACACCAGTGCCAGCCAGTAGCAGATTGCTACACAGCTCCTCCTTCAAAGGTCAGCTTGTCCCCAGTGACCTACCAGCTCAAGCCAAGTCCTTGGGAACATACACAGTCCCGGCAAGAACAAATGCCGCAGGGCACTCGCTCCTTGGCAGCAAGCACCCCCAGTCCTCTCTCAGGGCCATGCTCCTGCTGCCACGGCTCCTTACTGTAGAGCTCCCAACAGCACAGCAACAGTGGCGCTCGTCCTGGCTCTTCCGCTCTCACCACCGGCTGCATCAGTGTTTGTGTGCACTGGGGTTCTGCCTCCACCACTGACCGTCGATTTTGCCACCAAGCCTCCTTGCACTGTTTGCGTCACCAGGCCCTCCCCGCTCCAGTCTTGCTACACCATTGTCACAGTCCTTCACCAGGCTCTGCTCTTCTCGCTGTCCGCCTTCGAGATCAGAATAGCAGCATTCTCCTCCAGGCCACTGGGGCATGCTATCCCACTTCTGACACCAGTGCAGCATCGAAAGATGGAAAAACACAGGGGCAGCCATGATCTGCTGCAAAAAGGTACTCTTTATTGAACTCACTGGCAGAAGAGGAACACATACAGAACACTGAACTCAAGGGGGGAGGCCACATTTACCCACCAGCTTCACCCTGACACACAAAACTCACAAACCTCAACATTAAATAATACAAGTCCTTTTTTTGGAGGGTGCACGCTGTCATGAGCCTTCGCGTGTGTTTCAGGCACCGGAGCCAGCCAGTAGCAGAGCGCTACAATATATATTCAGATAGTGTAAAAAATGTAATATAATTTTTTAGTATTTAGTATGTCCACTGTTTACTAGACTCGCTTTCAGTTTCTGGATATTTTTCCACACCTCCAAAGTTCAGTCTTAGAAAATGGCTGTACTTTTTCTGCTTCTTGCGATCTAAGTAATCCTATTCATTGATGTTGAGGTCTGGACTCTAGGGTCGTCAGTCAGTTGTTCTGAGATCACCAGCAGCTTCTTTGTATGAAAAGTCTTGATCATCTCAGCAGTGTGGGGTCATTATCTTTCTGTAGAATTAATTTAGTTAATTTAGTTTCCAGAGGTGGTTGCATGATCGTGCCTTGTCTGTCTTTTTTTTATTTCTGCCTTTGTTTTCTTGTTTCTTGTGTGCTTGTGTTGTTGTATTAGCTCCTCCCCTGTCCTGCTCTGTCTTCAGCCCTCACCTGTTTCTTGTTTCTAGCTCCGCCCTTGTTAACTGTGCTCAGCTGTCCCTTGTCTTGGTTTTTTATATAAACCCCTCTGTTTCTCTTGTTCCTCAGCCAGCATTACACTTGTGCTCTTTGTTCTTGATTTGTGGGCCCTGTTTGTTCTCTTCTAGTTTTCTGTTTCAAGTTTATGTACTAGTTCATTTTTGTGTTTGTACTTGTACTTGTTCGAGTTTGTGTTCATAGTGCTTGCTTTTCACTGATCATGTTTTCTTTGTATTTATCCACTCTCTCAGAAATAAAGGTACTAAACTGTCACTGGGGTAGTTCTCCTCCTGTCACTGGGGTGGTTCCCTCAAGGGTACATCTCAGTACTGTCAGGGACATACTGAACATAATCCACTGAAATGATATTTTCTATGTTGTACTGACTCCACACACCCCGTCTCGTCTCCAGGCTTTTCATTTTATTGTTCCTTTTTTAAACATTCGGTTATGAAAAGGTACAAATTTGTACTTTTAAACTTATTTAAATTTATTTTAAGGTTCACAATTGGACCTTAAAACCACTGTTGTACCTTTGAGGGAACATTGACATTGTTTGTACCTTCATGAACGAAACATGTACCTGCACAGAACCTTTATTTCCAACAGTGTAGAGTTAATGTTCACTGGTTTTCTTAGTCACTGTTGTTCTCAGTATTATCTTGTTTTCTGTTTTATTCATGGATCTGCACACAATTTATATTCCTGCTTGTTCTCTGGACGCTCACACCTGTGCTCCATCTCCTCGTCTGCCTCGGCAGTCCCTACGTTACAATGATAGAATAAAATTTATTTGTACTTCTCAGCATTCAAGATAAGAATCAAATAAAAAATAAAGCACCAACTCCAGATGTTTTTACATCCCCAAACATGCACTGATCCTCCACCATGCTGGACTGATGGTTGTAGACAATAGTCTTTTATTGCTTGGGTGGCGTTCATACTGCCTTCTACTACTTCCAAAGATCTCAGGTGTCCGGTTTGGATGCTGTAGTGCAAATGTTTTTCTTTTTATTCTATTTGCTTTTCTCAGGAAGGAATTCTTGACAGCTACACATCTTTTTAGACCCATAGCGTTGAGTTGTTTGAAAAGAGTAATAGCTGATGTATAATGTATAATGTATGTATAATGTATGATGTACATTGTCAAAAATGCTTATTATATATATATATATGTGTATATATATATATATATATATATATATATATATATATATATATATATATATGTATAGTAACTTTACAGGAGAAGGAAAAAACATACCAGAACCAGAATTTTTTCCACATCATTTTGGGCCGTTTGTTTTGGTCCGTTCATCATGAACTTTACACACAATGTAAAGGACAGTAGGCATTTTCAAATGATGTGAAAAAATGAAAAATGAAAAATTATAATTTTAATGAATTTTACAATGAATCAACAAAATAATCAGTAGATTACTTCATTAATAATATATAAGACAGTGCCAGACCGATTAAGAGTTCAGAGAGTTTGGTTTACATTCACAACAATGCA
This sequence comes from Colossoma macropomum, assembly GCF_904425465.1. NCBI lineage: Eukaryota > Metazoa > Chordata > Actinopteri > Characiformes > Serrasalmidae > Colossoma > Colossoma macropomum. Next base: position 30,951,118 of record NW_023494810.1, on the reverse strand, counting down.
ACACAAATGAGTCAGTGTGTGAAACGTGGAGGGTCAGTGGTGTTGTTTTCCTCTCTGCATGCAGCAGGATGTTATTATTACTGTACACTGTGCACACACTCTCTCCGCTGTGAGGTTTTTTTTTTCTGTCTGCTGTATTTTTCCATCGTTCTCTATAACTATGGCAACTGGCAACCTGGTAGAGTTGAAATCTGGGTCTGCGATGTGCAATGGAAAAAAAATTATATATATATAAAAACACACACACCCGAGCAGATGTGTGTGGAGTGACTTTTGGCAGTGAGGAACCAGCCCAGCTCACTATCTCTCCATCAACATCTCGCCCGTCAATGGACGGAGGAGGAAAAACCAGCAGAGAAAGAAAAAAACAAGGATTGCAGATGATCAGCCCACAAGCAGACGTCAACAGCGCCTGAACCGACTTCCTCACGCCGCTGACAGTGTGTGAGAGGCTGAGAGATGCTGGGAAATCTCTGCAGATCATAATTGCATCATCCGCTTCCACCTTGTTAAGGACTTTGCACAAAAAGATCAGATTGTGTTTGTGTCGATCCCCCTTTCACCCTGTTCTTCAGTGGTCAGGACCCCCACAGGACCACCGCAGAGCAGGTATTATTTGGGTGGTGGATCATTCTCAGCACTGCAGTAACACTGATGTGGTGGTGGTGTGTTAGTGTGTGTTGCTGGTACGAGTGGATCAGACACAGCAGTGCTGCTGGAGTTTTTAAACACTGTGTCCACTCACTGTCCACTCCTACCTTGTTGGTCCACCTTGTAGATGTAAAGTCAGAGGCGATAGCTCATCTGCTGCTGCACAGTTTGTGCTGGTCATCCTCTAGTCCTTCATCAGTGGTCACAGGACGCTGCCCACAGGACGCTGTTGGCTGGATGTTTTCGGTTCTCAGTCCAGAAGCGACACTGAGGTGTTTAAAAACTCCAGCAGCACTGCTGTGTCTGATCCACTCGCACCAGCACAACACACACTAATGCACCACCACCACATCAGTGTCACTGCTGAGAATGATCCACCACCCAAATACTACCTGCTCTGTGGGGGGTCCTGTGGGGGTCCTGACCACTGAAGAACAGGGTAAAAGGGGGCTAACAAAGTATGTAGAGAAACAGATGGACTACAGTCTGTAACTGTAGAACTACAAAGTGCTCCTGTAACAGACTAAAGCAGCAATTGGTCAATATAAACAGTTAATTCAATACAATTCTCAGAAAAAAAAACAACTCAGAGATCAGAAACACTTATGACGCAAAATGTCACTACTGTAGTATAAAAACACTCTTTAGGCTGAATCTGGAGAAACATCTCTCTGACTGCTTTGACAATCTGCAGAGAAGGTGACCAAAAGCATGTTCTACTTGAACCTGTTTTACCTCGACCCCTTTTGAAATAAAGATATTGGCAAGGAATTCTGGGAGTGCCCCTCTTTTTCAGCATGAAGAGCAGGCCCACGATTGGGAACTACAGTTCTATGCCCTATGGACTGCCCCAGACAGCGAGCACATATCGGTCCGTTAGCTTGATAAGGTCAGCACCCTGCTGACTGTTTGTCCACTCTCGGACCACCCAGACTACTGTCCTGCATACAAGCTCTACCCAGTTTTTAATCTCCTCCAACAGATTTCAAATGCACAGAGACTTTTTTTAGAAAACAAACTGGGACAAATGTTACAAACAACTGAGAGAAATAGAAAAATGACTGGGCCTGATATAAAATGATTTCACAGAAAACGTTGCTGACTCTGTGCTAAATTAAACTTATTTACTCAATTAATTTATAAAGTATAACTAAAGAAAGGAAGGATGGAAAAATTAGGACCATGAGTGGAAAATGAGCAATGGTAAGAAATTATTAAGTTGACCCATTCAGACCCTGCGTCCATTACAATGGACATCATGTGTTTTCTTCTTTTTTATGTTTTGTTGCACATAACTCCAATTAAGACCTGTTGTCCATCAGAATAGATGTTTACCAGCCAATCAAACAGCAGCTTAGCCCCACCCACTGCATTGGAAAACTAAAGAAAGACATGGCAGCACTGCAGCCAAGAAGGCAAAGTAAGGGCTCATTTTAACTAGGTTTATCTGATTTAGAACACTTTTTTCACCAGGTTAGGAGTTATTTTACTGTTTATGGATGGTTTGTGAAATAAAAAGTAAAATATCAGTTATACAGTAACACTGTTAAACACAGGATTTTTAAAATCTTATTGTTGATTACAGTGGACGGTGGGTCTTGATGTATATTGTCCAGACTAGTTTTTTTAGTGCTGCTGCTAAAATTTTACTTAGCAATCACAGTGTATACAGACAAATACTACATTAAATGCAGTGTATAATACGATAAAAAATATTCTACAGAGTGCACAACACTTGAAGTGCTTCAGTTAATTGACAGTGGAAACATCTCAGAAATTGGTAGCTTGGCTAGTGATGATGATAATGAAGAGGTATACAGTGCAAGACCCTCAAGAGTAGGTGAGTCTAACTATCTGTGAAAGTTTATTACTGTATAATAAAGTTTGTTTTTAAAAACATCTGTAAAAATTAAATACATAGATATATAGCTACTTTTTATTATTGCTTCCAGGAGATGTCAGGGATGAGGAGGTACCACTGATAGTACACGAAGTTGTTGTTGAGACAGTACATGATGATGATCAGGGCAGGAAAATGAGAAGAAATTGTCTTATTTTGTGAAGATGATCCTCAAGCTAGCCTGACGAAGAAGAAAGGCATCCAGTGGCATCGTACTCCTTACACTCCTGTGCTGTCTACTAGGGAAGATCCTATTACAAACATCTCTGAACCATTAATCTTTAAGACTGACTGTCCACTGCAATGGACATTTAAAAAAATAACAATAAAAATATTTGATTTTTTTTTTTTACTTTTTTTTTCATTTTGTTTTTTAGTTCATTACAGACAGAAAACAGCAATATTATATATATATATATATATATATATATATATATATATATATATATATATATATATATATTATTTTTTTTTTTCCATCACTGATCAATAAGTAAGGAATTTTGTCTAATACTCTGCTTGAACACTCCGCCCAGAAAACGCTAAGCAAAAACACCAGTGGACCGCCAGCTTTGGCATCAGCGGGCCAACAGTGGCCCACTGTCCTCTTGCTATCAGGGGTGTTTAACCAATCAGGTTTAGGGAAAGTTTAGAGAAAGTTCTCCTCCATTCACACTGGTTCATTTGGTTTATCACACTTGGAACATTGAGCTGCTAACTTTGGCACACTTGTGGTTGCTTTAGTTTGTTTGATCAGCATGGAAGGGATTTTACATCTCCTGCAGTCTGAGCAGTAAAATCAGCCCTGTTAAATTAACTGAGCTCTGCAGGAGGGTTAGCACTCAGAGAGCACGGCTGGGTCTCCCAGTGCTGAAGACATGCTTCGACCAGAGTCACCTGGTGATGCACATGGAAATCTACTGGAGTTTATTGTGAACTAAACTGGCTCAAATATTCAGATACTCCTGTAAACCTCGGTTAGATCTGTTAGCATTAGCAGAAAACTCTGCAGAGTGGTCAAATAAGAGGAGTAGACCTTGATCAAATCAGATTTGTTGGCCGTCTTCATTCTTTCAGACCTAGATTAAGGCTCTTCTTGCTTTTGATGAGGGATGGAAGTGGTCATTATTGACAAACGTAGCTAGTTGGCTAACTAGGAAGTTATCCCAGTATCTCTAGTTTCACAGGGAAACTGCATCTGTCTCACTCTGACAATTGTGAACTTGTTATGTTCTAAAAAGAGTTGGTGAATGAGTATTTGGTTAAATGAGATGAAGGAAAAAATAACGACATAAAATGTAAGTAAGCTTACTGTTATCGGTAGCCCATGGAGAAACACTGTAGTGTGTTCAGGGAATGTGTTTGGGGTACTTTGGGGTGTTTTGCTAGGAGACTTCTATTGTGAAGAGCGGCATTGGGAGCCGCCATCTTGAGCTCTGGCGGGAACAACAGTTCGGTCAAGGTGGAGCGCTTGAGCAGGCTGTTCAACGGCTAACTTAGAGAGCTAGCTGTTAGCACTCCAACCATGTGTGAGACAAGCTGTGGCCAAATACAGCCCAATGAAGCACCTGACGTGTAAATAGTTGAGTTCCTCCTTTCTTCAGTAGTGAAACTGCTACAGTACATTTAAAACATTTTGTTATTCAAAAACAGCCGAGAGAAAAAAGTAGGTTTGAGTGATAAAGGCTGCCTCTTCAGATGAGCCAGTGATCTAACAGTAACTGATCAATGATCATAGTTTTCTCCTCAGTCGACATGTGTTCCAATATGCTAGTTTGCCAGAGAAATATATTTTAGGTGCTTTTGGCCTCAGCTAACATCTGCTTTAGTAGTTAGCCAAGTTAGCAGTACTGCTGCATTATCACTGCCTTAACAATGGGCTCTTGGCAAAATGTTCTCATTTAGGCGTTCGTGTTTCATAGGAGCAAAATGTAGTGTATGTACTTAATCTGAAATACAAGCAAAACTGTGACCCTTTTTCCTTTTAAAGCATAAAATTAGTGTCTCACTGAATTAGTGAGTGCGTTTACATGCAATTAATGATCCGCTCATAATCAGATTTCAGCAGTTATCTGATTATACAAGTGGTCATGTAAACAGCATATGCTGATTTCTTAGATTGGATTAAGGCCTAGAAATCTGATAAAGAGAGTTAGATTTTATCTCAGTAACTGTGTTTTTCAGTGCGTGTAAGCCCTTACTCTGATTTCTTTCATTTCTCTCAGTCTGCGCATGTGCAAAAACAGGGCGCTGTCCCGGAAACAGCAAGCAGCATTTAACACAGCACCCATGAGATGCCGACAAAACACGTTTGGAGCGAGGCTCAAACCAACTATACTCTTGACAAAATTAAGAATTGGAATATTCTTCATCTTCTAGATGATGTATATTCAATTTTTCCACTAAAGTGATTCGATGTTTAAAAAAAAAGCTGCAGAATTTGCAGAAGGATGTTTGTTGCCTAGAAGCAACATTGTGAGACAGTGGAATGGATTTAGCCAGTCACGAGCCAGGTCTCACCACTTCAGGGAACATGGCTCTATATTGATTCTTCTCATTGTCCTCAATGTTGCCTCAAGGCAACATACTCCAAAAGGACCCCTGCACACATTTTTGTAAATGTTTTTGAATTTAATTATCAGATGTATTTTAGGCAAGAAAAGTGAATCGATTTTTTTTTTTATTGCTCTCATAATGCGTGCAGAAGAGGGTTGACCAAGTACATCCATAGTTAAAACATAATAGTGTAACTGATTCAACTTGCACACAAAACCTTTAACCTTAATTATGTTTTTTGGTTTCCATAATTTGTTATTAAAAATATTATATAAGTGAATTTTGAATTTTTATGCATATTCTATGAGCATGACGAGGGTGTCACAGGCACCAAAATGATTATTACGTGTCACACTGTATTAAAGTATGTGTCCATGAAAGTGGAGCTGTGATGCTGAACAGCGCCCCCACTGGGAGGAGAATGTACTGCAGCCTGGAATAAATCCCCCTGAAGGAGCTGCTGACTTTTCACTACGAGAGAGAGAGAGAGAGAGAGAGTGAAAGAGAGAGAGAGAGAGAGAGAGAGAGAGAGAGAGAGAGAGAAAGAGAGAGAGAGATAGAATTTTCCCACCTCTACCTCCCATCCTCCTCCTGACGAAGACCCCCAGGAACATGGATGCTGTCCTTGTTCCTGACGCCCACTATCTGTGGAAGAGATAGAAGGAGAGAGAAAAGGAGATTAGAGAGAGAAAAAAGAGAAAGAAAAAGAGAGGTAAAAAAGAAAAGGGAAAAGAGAGAGAGAAAGAAAGAGAGAGAGAGAGAAGAGAGAGAGAGAGAGAATGCATGAAAAAAGAAAGGGTGAGTAAAAGGAGAGAAAAAAGAGAGATAATGAGTGAAAATATGTATGACAGAATGAGTGAAAAAGAATGAGAGAGAGAGAGAGATACACAGAGCAAAAAGAGAGCGAGAGGGAGTGAATATGTGTACAGCAGAGAGAATGAAAAAAAGAAACAACAAAGAGAGTGAAAAAAGAAAGCAAGTATATTAAGAGGAAGAGAGAGAAGTGATGTAAAAAGAGAATGTGAGAGAGAGAGAGAGAGAGAGAGAGAGAACACTAAAGTGTGTGTGAAAGAATGAATGAAAAAAGAAAGAGCAAAAGATGCATGAAAAGAGACAAAGAGAGGAGTGAAAAGAGTATGAGAAAGCAAGAGAGAAAAAAGAGAGTGAAAGAAAGAAAGGGGAGAATGTTTATATAGGAGAGAGAGCGAGAGTTTGTATAAAAGAAGAGAGAGTTAAAAAAAGATATAGAAAGAAAAAGAGAAAGAGAATAAGTGAAAAAAGAGAGTGTGTGGAAAAAGAGAGAGAGAGAGAGAGCACAAGATAGTGAAAAGCAAAAGTGAATATATGTAAAAGAAAGAAAAAAGACAGAAGAATAGAGAGAATGAGTACAAAAGAAAGAGTGGAAAAAGGGGTGTGAGAGTGAGAGAGAGAGTGAGAGAGAGAGAGAGAGAGAGAGAGAGAGAGAGAGAGAAAGAGAGTATAACCTGACTTTTATGAATATGTATATAGTTTTTGCAAGTGGTGCTTTTAAAGCAAAAGCATAGATCTACATATTCAGCACCTCTCTCTCTCTCTCCTCTCTCTCTCTGTATCTCTCTCTCTCTGTATCTCTCTCTCTCTCTCTCTCTCTCTGTATCTCTCTCTCTCTGTATCTCTCTCTCTCTCTCTCTCTCTCTCTCTCTCTCTCTGTATCTCTCTCTCTCTCTGTATCTCTCTCTGTATCTCTCTCTCTATCTCTCTCTCTCTCTCTCTCTCTCTGTACTTTTCCACATTTGTGGATTACTCCGTTGTTTTCAGGAATCTCCTGCTCCTCGCGGACGTCGCTCTCGTTACTCTCAGCTCTCTCAGTGCTCTCAGTCAGTTTGGTGTGTGATGATGATGATGATGATGATGATGAACCTGCAGGCCGTTCCTCTGTGATCCTGTCTGAATGAGGAGGGTGTTAATCTGCTGTATAAACACTCTCCTCTCCGTCTCCGCCGGCGAGCTCTGTCATATTCATAAGCCTGTTATCTCTTCAGCTTATTTCAGCAAACAAATAAAAGCGCGATGCCGCAGCTCGAGCGAGGATTCACTCATTAATGTGTCACAAACGCGTTACTTTAAAGCCTTAACAGCTTCCGCTGTGTGTGTGTGATTGCGGTTGGTTCAGGGTGTGAGGTGGGTTCATCTAAGAATTACAGGTATTAGCAGAGATTTGTTCTCACAGTTACACAGAAACACGTCATTTTAACTACAAGATACGTTGTAGTGAATCTTTCAGCATCATTTCTCTGTTTCTAGCTCTGTTTCTGCAGTCTGTGTTTTGCATTCAGCCCAGTGTACTGAACGCAGTGGTTCAGTAGTGTCTGTAGAATATTAAAATTTCATGTTCTGTAGCTGTTTTTTTATTTTATTATTTTTTCCCTCTGCACTGCTGCTTTAAAATCATGGTCATGCACTGCCAACGAGCCTCATGGCTGGCAGTAAATCTGGCTTCATGGCAAACTGATAAAAACTAGTGAAAGAAGAATTCACAGTGTTAAAATAACTCAAAATTAAGCAAATATATCATTAAATTATAATGATGCTTTTTTGATATATATATGTCACTGCTGTCAAAAATGGTAACTTTACAGGAGAAGGAAAAAACAGACTTTACTTTTAATGTAAGTCAATGGAACCAGACTTTTTTCCAAGTCATTTTGGGTCGTTTCTTTTGGTCCATTCATCATGCAATTTACACACAGTGTAAAAGGTTGTGTAAAGATTCACTCATGTAAATCTGCAGCTGTGTAAAGATGCAGCTGTGTAAAGATGCAGTTGTGTACAGATGCAGTTATGTAAAGCTGTGGTTGTGTAAGTCTGAAGTTGCTTAAATCTTTGGTTGTGTAAAGCTGCAGTTCTGTAAATCTTAGTTGGATAAAGCTGCAGTTGTGTAAAGTTACACTTGTGTAAAGTTGCAGTTTGGTACATCTGCAGTTGTGTAAATCTGCAGAAATACTGAGAGGAAGCCACTGCAATGAAGAGATAGAAAGGCTGTGAGGAGTTCTGTTTCGCAGTGGGGGGTGGCGGGGGGGGGGTGTAAAAATGTCTCATGCAGACATCAATGAGTCACCAAGTTAAAGACGCTTAATAATGTCAATTTGTTAAAATGTGATGAAGAGGAAATATGTGTGTATCTGAGCTGTGAGTTTGAGTCAAGTCTTGAGTCTCTGAAGTATGAGTCGAGTCTCTGAGGTGCGAGTCCAAGTTGAGCCTTGAGTTTCTAAGGTATGAGTCTCTGAGGTGTGAGTCTGAGTCGAGTCTCGAGTCTCTGAGGTATGAGTTGAGTCTTGAGTCTCTAAGACTGTGAGTCTGAGTTGAGTCTCTTTGATCAAACTCACACTCTCCTGATGATAGGGCCAACGCATAGACGGCGCCACTTTGGAGTCTCTAGTCTCTTAAACATGAGTCTGAGTCGAGTCTCAAGTCTCTGACATATAAATCAAAGTCGAATCCAAGTCTCTGATGTGTGAATCCAAGTCGAATCTCAAGTCTCTGATTAATGAGTTTGATTCGAGTCTCGAGTCTCTGAGGTGCGAGTACGAGTCGAGTCTCAAGTCTCTGAGTTGCGAGTGCAAGTTGACTCTTGAGTCTCTAAGGTGCAATTGCAAGTTAAGTCTCAAGTCTCTGAGATGTGAGTCCAAGTTGAGTCTTGAGTCTCTGAAGTGCGAGTCCGAATCAAGTATCAAGTCCCTGGTGCACGAATTTGAGTCAAATCTTGAGTCTCTGAAGTATGAGTTCGAGATGAGTCTCAAGTCTCTGAAATGCGAGTTCGAGTTGAATCTTGAGTCTCTGATGTGAGAATCTGAGTCGAATATCGAGTCTCTGATGGGCGAGTCCAAGTCGAATCTAGAGGATCTGATGGATAAGTCTGATTCGAGTCTTGAGTCTCTGAAGTGCGAGTCCAAAGCGAGTCTCAAGTCTCTAAGGTGCGAATGCGAGTCAAGTCTCAAGTCTCTGAGATGCGAGTCCACGTTGAGTCTTGAGTCTCTGAGGTGTGAGTCCGAATCAAGTCTCAGGTCTCTGGTGTGCGAATTTGAGTCAAGTGTGAGTTCGAGTTGAGTCTTGAATCTCTGAAGTGCGATTTCGTGTTGAGTTTCGAGCCTCTTGTGTGTGAATTTGAGTCGAATCTCGAGTCTCTGATGGGCAAGTCCGAGTCGAATCTTGAGTCTCTGATGGGCGAGTCCGAGTCGAATCTCGAGTCTCTGATGGGCGAGTCCGAATAGAATCTCAAGTCTCTGAAGTGCGAGTTTGAGTTGAGTCTCAAGTCTCTGAAGGTGCAGGTCCTAGTCGAATCTCGAGTCTCTGAAGTGTGAGTCTGAATCAAGTCTCGAGTCCCTGGTGTGATGAGAAATCTATGGTGGGAGCCATCTTGCACATACATCATCACATTGCTGGTGCCGATGCACGACAGGAAAAAGAATCGCAACTGACCACAACCTTGTAACTGTGGTACGGCTGGATGTGATCAGGGCAAAAACACACTTGGAATGATTTCAAAGTGGCAAATAAGACTGTATCGTCACAGCTACTGTCTATTTGATCTGATTCCTGAGGGTCCAGTGGGTAAGCTATGAGGCGTGCAGGTTAAATGGGTTGATGTGGCTCCAGTGAGAGGAAGACTGATGAAGACGTTTGAGCGCTCAGAGGCTTAATGCTTCCATCACTCTGTTTTACAGCAGATTGAGCAGAAGTCTGGGATATCACTGTCGTAGGGAAGCGGGGTGAGAGTGTGTGTGGTGAATGAATGTGAAAGAGAGAGAGAGAGAGAGAGAGGCTGTAGATGATGGATGCTGTCACACTCGAGAGTATGAGTTAACGTCCTGTCTGATCTAAGCAGCGCTGCATTATAAACACTGTTTGCTGCGTTTATGGCCTGCTCAGTCTGCCGTATCTGAAGCCTCGCCAGCTCAGCACAAGCTTGCTGACAGCACGGCAGCAGCTCTATTCCCCAAATACAAACACATACTATTTCTATCACTGTCGTTATGGAGTTTGTTTTTAAAATGATATCCTATTTTAGCCCTGTTAGTGAATATGGATGTTATAATGGCGAAAGCAAAAACTAAATGTGGACTTGTGATGATACAGTGGTGTAACTACTGAGGGGGCAGAAGGGGCAATCACACTTGACCACGTGACCCTAAAATCTTTATTGAGCTCCTCATTTACAGTCATATGTGAAAGTTTGGGGGCTCCTGGTCAAATTCTATGTTTTTTTGGTCCTTTAAGTGAAAATAAGTGAACATGTCCTCTACAGAAAACACACTTCTGCACATTGTAATACATAATTACTGTTAATTAGCTGAATTTACATACAAGAAAAACAATAAAACATAAAATGAGGTATTTCATTTTTTCCAAGATGTTAAACTCAGCAAATAAAAATAAAGTGGGCATTAAAATGTGCACAAGTGTGTTATCTGTAGAGGATGTACATGTAATTCAATTTGCATGTGACTGTATTTATAAATATGAAATTCATCCCAGGGGCGTGGCTAAAATGAGGCTCCACCTATGGACCAAAACCGTAGTGACATGAAAATGTGAGACATTCTTTGTATACATTTTTTTTGTTTAAAAAATAAACTCATCATAAATCTAAATATTCAACTTCAACTTAAAAGAAATAAAATAAATAAATAAAAAAAACAAAAAACAGAAAAAGTACAAAAAAGTAAAGTTTTATTGTTACAAATGTTGAAATATAAGGGTTAGGCTTTGGGACAGACACTTCCCAATAGAAAGTTCCCTATAAATGATGATTTTGTATATATTTAGCTTATTATTGTCTCAATTAATGCCTTGGGTTTAAATAGATCATAACATCATCCTTGTAAATATTGCAGTTTAAAGTCATTCAGTAGAATGGTCCATATATATTTTGGGGATTTCCTTTGCATAACAGCACAGCAATTTTTATTTCTGCAATGAATTCTGAAAAGCTGAGTGGTAGATCCTCTAGCTAGCACCTCAAGTATATAAGAATATACAGCATATATTTACAAAGCCTTGCAGTAAATTAAACATTTCTGTAACTGAGTTGTGAAAGTGTTCAGAAACTTTTTAAAGTTTGAAGAACAACATGTAAAAGTAAAGGTTTTTCCTAGAACCCTATACCCAAGCCAAGAACCTTTAGGAACCTACGGGGAGTGTGGCCCCAGTACAGATTAGTTTGTCCCTAGCTCTAGAGCACCTTATTTAACTCCTTAGCTAATTATCAAGACCTTCATCTTCAGCTGAATCCGGTTTATTGGAGCAGGGCAGAATTTCCAGCAAACCTGACAGGGAGTCCCTCAGGGCTCAGTCTTAGGACCGCTGCACTTTATTACTTCATTGCTATAAAAGTGATAAAAATACATTAAATAATTAGTTCAAGTGTGTTTCACTTTCCTAAATGTACTTTTTCCAATTTTATGGAAATGTCTGAACTTCAGACTTCATAAGATATTCATTCCATGTGAAGTTACCTGAGAGAAGAAATTTGCTGTAGGCCTGTCTGACTTACAGGTTTTAATTTGTCTTTCAGAAGTGGCCTCAGATGGCCTTCAGAGTTCTTTAGATGGCTTGTGCTGTTGACAGTTCTTCCATAGAGAATATTTTATTATGATTTGAATTTGATGAAAAGCTATTGTTAGATGTACCGTCTTGTTTTGTGAAAAGAAAAAACATCCAGCACCTTTTGTTGACATGTTTTTTGTTAGTTTCTGGCATCAAAACAGACAACAAAACAACAACAAAAAAGACTTCAACCTGTTGATACAGAAAAAGAGTAAATTGAATGAGAAAGCTGTTCATTCATTTTACATATATATATATACACATTCACCAATCAGGCACAACATTATGACCACCTCCTTGTTTCTACGCTCATTCTCCATTTTATCAGCTCCACTTACTATATAGGTGCACTTTGTAGTTCTACAGTTACAGACTGTAGTCCATCTGTTTCTCTGCATGCTTTGTTAGCCCCCTTTTACCCTGGTCTTCAGTGATCAGGACCCCCATGGGAGCGTAGAAACAAGGAGGTGGTCATAATGTTGTGCCTGATTGGTGTAGATATGTTATGTTAAATATATGTTTTCTGCTTTTTTGATGCTGAAAAATGAATAACTTGGCAGTTTTATCTGTAAATTTATCAGTGCTGTATCCCTATTGCCATGAATTCCCACCTATGATCTGGGCTGTGGAGTTTGTGTTATTGCATTTCTTCAGTTCTTGGACTGTAGTTGATATGATTATTCACACACTGCTGATTTTTGTAGCCCTCAAAAAAACACTCTATACTGCTCAGACAGCGATTATTCAGCAGTGTGAACTTTCGCCCACAGCCGTCTTCTCCCTAATGAGTGTGCTCACTAGTCTGGAAAGGGTGCTCCTTTATGGCATTAGGACCTAGTCATATAAAGCTGGCCAGCTGATTTCAGCAAAGAACTGAAAGAGTTTTCAGCAACTAGGACAGGAGCTTTAATGCTATGTCACAGGTTTGGGGACATCTGGCTTTAAAAAAAACTGTTTGTAAAACAAATGAGTATGTTTTCTTTATTGGTTTGCATAACATATTTAATAGAAAGGTGTTTAGATCCAGCCTTTTTCTAGTCAAGGAACAGAATAAAGGTCCTACCTTAGGAATAATATACCTGTTTCATGTCCTTGTTGTCATATCAGCACTCAGACCTTTCAGATGTTTAAACCACCGTTGGGCTAAAAGTAATCCAATATGTGCTTTTAACGGAAGTTTGGAAAAGAAAACTGTCAAATCAACATCTATAACAGCTGAGTGTTGAAGATAAATACACCCACCAGTAGGGCAGACTGAAGCCCAGCTGCATCGTTATGGCCAGATGACTGGGTTGGAGCATCTCCAAATGTGTGTGGTCGTCAGTAGTGATCAGTTCCTAATGACAGTGGACAGTGAGGAGGGACAAACCACAGACTGGCAGCAGGGTCAACAAAGGCTATCTGGTCTGGTCTAAACTATCAGAAATAATAAGCATGCAAATGTCAGGAAGTGGACCTTGGAAACATGGACGTTCACCGTCTGATGAGTCCTGTTTTCTTTTACATCACATGGATGGCCAGATATGTATGCTCCATTTATCTGGAGAAGTGATGGCACCAGGATGCACTGTGAGAAGAGGACAGTGGAGGGAGTGTGATGCGCTGGGTGATGTTCTGCTGGGTCAATGGTCAAGGCATTCAAGTTGACACGTGCAGGCATTAAACTCTTCAGAAGGAGTGTATCTGACCTAAACATCGTCCTTCATGGAGATGGCAGTGGCTGCGTTCAGCAGGATAATGCGCCCAGCCACACTGCACATTGTTCAGGAATTGTCTGAGGAACCTGGTGAAGAGTTCAAGGTGTTGCCTTGACCTCCAAATTCCCCAGATCTCAATCTGATCCAGCATCTGAGGAATGTGCTGGAACAACAAGTCCACCTCACATCCGATGATGGCCGCGAGAGCTGGCTGGAAGGCGAGGCCCAAATCCTGAACAGCGCCAAGGGATGCAAGTGATGGCAGGAGAAGGACAATGATGACGATGATGACGGCCACGAGAGGCACGAAGGTGGGATGCAAGTCCCGAACACTGCCTCCCTGTCACCGTCCCTGCTCCACATCTCGGCCACCTCGAACGTGAGGTATAGTGAAGCGGCCTGGGTGCAGAACAGGAGGCTTGGCCTGGGCGGTGGGGCTTGGGACTTGCACGCCCCCCCCCCCTTGCGGTTCTCCTTTCCCCGCTGTCCTTGCGGGGCTTCGTCCTCACTTGGGGTTCAGGCCCTGCCTTCCTGCCAGCTCTCACAGTTGTCATCAGGGCCCGGGAGACGGGTGAATGCCACAATTTACAGGACTTAAAGGGTCTCCTACTAAGATCTTGGTGCCAGATAGAACGGAACACATTCATGTGTCTATCTTTAGGGTCAAATATGCGAAAAAGACAAGACAGCTTTCTGTTAGAACTGTTGGAGGTATTAAACTCCAGACGTCTGGGGTCGTATTACAGAAAACTCTTATCTTTTTGTCTCAACTTAAATCTGACAGGTCAAGATAAGATTTTTCACAAATTCATATTACAGAAGCAAATCTTATCTTAATTTAGGAATCTTATCTTATCTTACAGCATCTTTTCTGATCTCAGATTAGGAAATCTTAACTTACTTGAAGTCGACAGTCAACTGTTATCTCTGTTACCTAGCAACCGAACATACGCACACAGCTGAAACATAAACACGTAATCAAGTTGGGAGCCAGACAGCTAACGTTAGCTACCGTTACTGAAGTAAACAAGGTTAAGTAAAACTAAAGCATGATAAACTGAAAGTTAAGAGTATCTTGACAGGGCTTTGTGCTGTTTATCAGAACGTCGCCGCTCCACAGTTTCAGTTTCATTTCCCAGACACTTTAGCCGAGCGTGCTAACATTATTCCTCCTAACCTAATCCTAATGTGTCTAATTAGCCAGTGTCTTTGAAAAATAATGTGAATTAATTGAAAGGATAGTCATTATGTAATATAAATACATCGCTGATTAAAAAAAATAGAAAAATAGGACTGTTTTCTGGTTGATTTACTCGCCCCTGCAATTAAAACCCCAATTATCTGCTGTGCCAAACTGCTGTCTTCACTGCCTCTGCAGACAATCAAACAACTCCACATTTAAAACTGAACAGTTTTTTTTGTTATATTTATTTCAACTGTGTTAACGGACTGAAATTAGGCTCTTTCTTCACCCTCTCTCTCTCTCTCTCTCTCTCCTCTCTCTCTCTCTCTCCCTCTCCCTCTCTCTTTCACACACACAAACACAATCTCTCCTCTCTCTCTCTAACACACATGCACACTATCTTTTCTCTCTCCTTGTATCTCTCTCTTTGCTCTTTCTCACTTTCTCCCTCTCCCCTCTCTCTTTAGCTCTCTAGGTCCCTCCCCCCCCTCTCTCTCTCTCTCTCTCTCTCTCTCTCCCTCCCTCTCTTTTTCACACACACAAACACAATCTCACCTCTCTCTCTCTAACACACATGCACACTATCTTTTCTCTCTCCTTGTATCTCTCTCTTTGCTCTTTCTCACTTTCTCTCTCTCCCCTCTCTCTTTAGCTCTCTAGGTCCTCTCTCTCTCTCTCTCTCTCTCTCTCTCAGTTCTCTAGGTTCTCTCTCTCTCTCTCTCTCTCTCTCTCTCTCTCTCTCTCTCTCTCTCTCTCTTTCATTGCTTTCTATGCATTCTCTCTGTCTATTACACACAAACTTTCTTTTCTCTCTCTTTGTCTCTTTCTCTTTGCTCTCTCTCTCTCTCTCTCTCTCTCTCTCTCTCTCTCTCTCTCTCTCTCCACAAAGGACAGAAGTGTGGGAGAACAGGGGCCCCTGGGAGCCACCGCAGCTTCTTAATTACACCTGTAACTGTGTTCACTGGAGAGTTCTGTGTTTTTAAACATTACTTCTTTTTCCCTGGATAGCAGCACAGACCATTTTAGAGAGAGAGAGAGAGGAGAGAGAGAGAGGTGGCAGAATGGAAGGATGAAGGAGGAGGAGTAGATAAAGTGGTGTGGGGCTGATCATTAGTGGTATGTTTGTGCTGATTGAGCAGAGTTGTGAGCCTGTAGGCATCTACAGCAGAGCTTAATGAAAAACACCACAGAGAAAAGTTCTCAGATCCTCTCATTCGCTCATCTCTGCTGTAACGATCACTTTTAGCATCCAATCCGGATCTGCGACAACAGTCAGGCCATCAGGCAGATTTACATAAACGGTATGCAATGCAATTACGCTTTCTGTCCACTTACTTCTGCTCACTGGCCACTTTATTCAAAACTCCTATGTTGTACATTTACTCACTAGTCACTTTATCAGAAACACCTACCTTGTACTTCCACTCGCTGGCCACTTTATTAGAAACACCTACCTTATACTTTCACTCACTGGCCACTTTATTGGAAACACCTACTTTCTACTTCCACTCACTGGCCACTTTATTAGAAACACCTACCGTGTACTTTCACTCACTGGCCACTTTATTGGAAACACCTACTTTCTACTTCCACTCACTGGCCACTTTATTAGAAACACCTACCTTATACTTTCACTCACTGGCCACTTTATTGGAAACACCTACTTTCTACTTCCACTCACTGGCCACTGTATTAGAAACACCTACCTTATACTTTCACTCACTGGCCACTTTATTGGAAACACCTACTGTGTACTCTCACTCACTGGCCACTTTATTAGAAACACCTACCTTGTACTTCCACTCTCTATGGTCCTATTAAAGCAAAGCTTTAACTGTTTGTAACTGTACAAATATATAGTGGATCTATGAGGTAGGTGTTTCTAGTGAATGCATACGTACTTGTAATGATTATTTATACAATCAGTGAACTGATTATTATGCCATTAATTGACCAATTATTATATCTTAGTAGTATGTAGTTTCAAGCAATCTGTCTTATATATTTTATATATATATATATATATATATATATATTATATATATATATATATATATATATTTGATGCCTGAGTTCAGAGCTCTGAGAAGTTGTTTCTGGGTGCTGCTGACATGACTTTGCACTGTGTATGGTACAGTCCTAACTTGCATTTGTGCATGCAGTGATGGATGGTGTTTATTATCAACAGCTGAAACATGCTGGTTCTGTCTGAGGAGCTGTATTCAGTGGGTTTTCAGCCTTTTACTTTATGCACAGAGGGTCCTCTGGATTCTCTGAATCTTTTGAAGGTATTTGCAGAATAGAGAGTGAAATAGCTAAAATTCTTACAATTCCTGGCTGAAGAACATTATTTTAAACTTTTGTTCTTTGTGCTGATGCATTTTTTGCAGTAGCAAAAATGACTCCAAGAGTTAGGCATATATAATATTCTGGGAGATCACAAAGAACCCCAAGGGGAACATCTAAAGATCTGCAGGCCTCTCTTACACTGGCTAATATCAGTGTACATGAAACTATTTTCAGACACAGAATAAGAATATTATGAATGAAATTATAGCATGGAGAAAGCCTCTTCTCTACAGGAAGAACATTTCTGCCTGCTTAAAGGTTCCTAAAGACCACCTGGATGAGTCAGAAGATTATTCAAATAACGTTATGTGGAAGTATAAGACAAAATTGGACTTTTGTATCTTACATGAGAGATGCCAAACAATGCATTGTAGCATAAGAACCTCATCCCAACTTTGAAACATGGTGGTGGCAGTATCACAGTTTGGAGGTGTTTTGCTTCTCGGACCAGGATAGCTTGCCACCACTTGATGGATCTATGAATTCTGGATTGTATCTAGGAATTCTACAGGAGGATATTAGGGCATCCACCTGTAAACTGAACCTCAACAGAAGGTGTGTCTTGCAGAAAGACAATGACCCTAGAAACAGCAGTTAGTCTACAAAGAATGGTCAAAGCAGAAGAAATGTCACATTTTGCAAAGCTTAGTCAATGTCCACAACTTAATACAATACAGATGCTGTGGCAGAACCTAATGTGTGGTGCTCATGCAAGAAAGCCCAACAACAGACAACAGTTTGAGCAGTTCTTATGCAGGAACCGTTTGGTTAAAGTCACTGCTGCTCAAGGAGGTCATGCCAATTACTGAAAACAGAGGTTCACACACTTTCGCCATCAAATACTTTTAATGTTGAACTACTTAGTTCAATAAATGAAAGAAAAACTATATACATTTTATGTTATTGGTTATTTTGGTTCTTTTTATCCATTGTTCTGAGTTAAATTATCATATTTTGGGTAGAAATTCTCAAAATTCTCATTCATAAACTTTCAAGTCGCACTGAATATTTATAAAAAGCAACAAAGTTGATACAATAAAACATTTAATATCCTGCATTTGTACTGTTTTGGTTCAAATTCAGGTCAAAGTATGTTTATAAATTACTATTTTCTGTTTTTTATTTGCATTTTGCCTACTGTCCCAACTTTTTTTGGAACTGAGTTTGTGAATAAGTTCTGAAGAATTGCTGGAATGGACCCTTGTCAAACTGCAGGTCCACATCACTGTAGGTCAGTGTTCTCCTCTGCTCTAACACCTGTCTCATGACTCAGGTCATTAGCCAGTGGTGTGGTGGGTCAGCTGTACAGTGGTCCTGTGGTGCGTTCTGCTCCGAGTGGAGATGTTATAGAGATGATATGCTGCAGCACTTGTGTGGAGCTTCATTCAAACATCTTCTCCAAAGCAAAGCCAGGCACCTCTGAGCTCCTGAGCAAAGATCTCACTCTTTCATCTGCTGAATCAACCGCACTGTACGCTGCACCCACAGAACCGCACAGATGGAGCAGTTTAAGCCCGGATAACGACACGCTGCCAACCGATGAGCGACATATGAGAGGTAAAGATGTTCAGAAGCATCCCTGAATATAATGCACCCTAGACATGCTCAGAGCAGAATCTCCAGGGAGCGGAGAATCTAATTTAGTTCGATCTGCATCCCTTTGGCCTTGAAATCCCTTCAGAACGTTCTGTGATAAATACTGCAGGAGGTTTGCTTTAATAGGAGCGTGCAGTGTAACACTTAATTAGCCGTGACGTGGGAACGCTCGAATGACGGCCAATCGAAAGCGCATCAGAGATGGTTGTGTTTTTTTTTTTTCCAGCTGAATCGGTAAGTGGGGAGAAAGGCTGTACGGGCCTCTTTGCCCGGTTTCCATGGTTGCATATGTGGTGTTTTGCCAGCTCCTCATCCTGTTGTCAAAGCTCGAGTGTGCTCCAGCTCCGGCTGAAATTTTCCACCCTCCAAAAAACTGGCTCTCAGTGCACTCACATGTGGATGTAGGGCATGATACATTTTAAGACTGAACTGCTTTTTGAGGTGACCGTTCTTTTTAGCTATGCTGCATTAAAACATGCACTTCAGCACACTAACCTAACATGATAGACATCATTGAAGAAATATATTCGCAACACATTTAGCAATAATTTATACAAATTTGCACCCAAATGTAATTGGTCAGCCAATAACTCTGAAGCTTGCTTCTTTAGTTTTGTACTGAAGCTGCGAGGCTAATTTTGGCCACCATGTCACTCAAGCAGTGGCAGCTGGCCAATAAAGGGCGCTAGGGTGCCGACCTCCCTGGTGCAAATTTAATTTTTCTTTCTAAAATGCACATTTCTATAATAATTAATAACTACTCATTTGAAGTGTGTGTGTTACAAATGCACATCATGTGTAATATATAAAATATATTGGGGGAAATTAACTTCCTCATTCGTTCGCTCTCTCTGGGGCGATAGAAATATCGCCCAGTCAGGGCAGCAGTGCAGCCAACTGCTGACCATTGCTGACACAAGATACATACATAGCAGCATAACTTTAGCCAATCACCGTCCTCAAATTTGATGTCTAAAGCGTGTTTCATTTATCACCCCAAGCAGAGTCAGTCAGTGGTGGAGTAGGGACACCTGACCTTATTAACACTGATGACTCAAGACTCAGGATTTCAGCTGCCCTCAAATTCAATAAGATTTCTTCTCCAAAATCCATTTTAGAGGAAAACTTTGGTGGAGAAAACTACACGAGAAAGAGCTTGGCCCAGATACACCCGCCATAAAAACCACACAGCAGGCTGGCGAAAAAGGTAAAGTATACGTGCAAGGCTTCTCTCGTAACTGGCACAGCAGAAAGGCTTGGCTAGCTGGATGCAGCAATGTAAACACATCATTTTGCTTCCCCATCTAGAATAATCTTCACCAGCCGCCACTGAACACAAGTGCACTAATCTTAGGCTGCGTTCACACCGCAGGTGAAAGTAGCCCAAACCTGATTTTCTCACAAAGTCTGATTTTTTTGTTTGCCAGTTCACAATATCTTTTAAATGTGATCTGTATGTGACATCAGTCTGAACTGATCAGCTCCTAAACTGACCTGCATGCACAAAAGAACAGAGTTTCACGTTGCTTCACGGCTCATCCAGAGGTAAACAGTCATAACTGCCAACGAACGCCAGTCGCTCCCGGAGGATCAGCTTCATCTTCACCAGCATCACAGGAGCCATCATGAAGCTTCACTGACTGACAGCTGGGCTCGTCACCCAGAACGTGTTCGAGCTTGAAGTAAAAAGGGCGCGGTCACTTCTATGATTGGTGTCTCCGAATTCTTTAAACTTCGTTTTCAGACTTTTAACTCTTTGCCACTGCAGCCTCGTTCTCCTCCGGCCTCGTTCGGCCATTTCTTTTGAAATCTCTTTGAACACAGAGGGTTTTGGATGCGTCTTCTCTCATTTTTTGGTACAGAACAAATGGCAGATTCAGTGTGTTTTTGCTGTTTTTGTGGATTTGGGCCACTTTTACCTGCTGTATGAACAAAGCCTTAAAATCTGAGTTCTGTTTTATCCCACATGTAAACACAGTCACAAAACTAGCTCTTTATCATTTGAGAAAAACGGCTAAAGTCTGGCCTTTTCTCTCAGAGTGATGCAGAGAAACATTTAATGCAATTGTTACAAGCAGACTTGATTACTGCAATGCCCTTTTTACTGGGGTTCCTAAGAAAACAGTCCATCCTCTACAGGGCTGGCGCATGCTAAGAAAACAGTTCTGTATAGAACCATGAACACTCAAAGAACCCTTTTGCACGATTAAAGGGTTCATTGCATCATGAAGAGTTCTTCAGAATGATAATGAATGTGCTGTAGGTGGTTCTATTTGGAACCTTTTTGAAAAGGGCTCTAAATAGCACCAATTGCTACTAAGTACTTGAGTAGAAACTGAACACGTGTGTTTGCATAACCTGTACTACTGTAAAACTTCAGTGAACAGTGAACACAGCATTGTTACATATGGATTACATTTGAGACCAAATCTTTACAGGGTGGCGTTACTGCACCAAGAGTGATGAAGCTCCTCTACAGTCTAGGGGAAATAGGTCAGGGGCTCAAGCCAGTCCTGGGGTCTGTCTCTGTGCCTGCCAACCAGTAATGGCAGCTTATACCCACCAATTAGCACAGTGCTTAAATCATTGACCACTTGCCTCAAACCTCATTGTTTAACTTCAAACAGTGTTAATGTTTATAGATAACAGTGTCAGAAACCACATAATCAAGTCTACTAGAGATGACTGTGCATCTCCATACAGTTTGAGGCGAGCGTGATGACTTAGACATGATGCTAACTGATGATTTTTAGCTTCCATTAATTGTTAGCTACTTGGCTGATTGACTACATTTCTGTTTAAGAGGGGAAAACTATATATTTTACCGTGTTGCTTTAATGTTTGCATGTTTTATTGGTTCTGAAAATGAAAACCTGCTGTTCGATTAGAGACACACTTTCCAGGAAAGCAGTTTTGTGCATCTCTGCTCTACAACATGAAAAAGCCAGGCTTGAATGATGAACCTGGCGCCAGTTCAGCTCATATACCAGATCTGGACGCGTCAGCAGATGACCACTTGCTCTCTGACCCATCCTGCTGCCCACACAGCATGAGAGCTGACAAATTGTCCCAGCCTGAATCTGTGTCCAGCGTTTGTTATTTGTTTGGTACAGGCCTACATTCAACTTACACTGCGTAGTTAATATTATACATGTAATTATATACATTACATACACTATATAATTTACATTATATTATGCCTGTCGATAGTGCATATGATGAACATTATATACTTGTATAATTATTACATAATTATACAGTAACTACATTGTAATTATTCAACATTTGAGTTACATTCAGTATGGGCAGCTTCCAGCTTTTATTTGTTTGTTTTGTTGTCAAAAAATGACAAAATAAGGAAGAAATGATTGAAAAAAGTGTAAGAATCAGGGTGACTTAGGAGGGTTAAACTTGTCTCCTCGTTGGTGGAGTGGACCTCGGCTGGCCACTGAGAGTCTGACGTCATTTTGGCGCCGGAGCCTGGCCTTCTGGAGTCCAGCCGAAAGGACAGACGCAATCTAAAAGCTTCTGTTTGGCAGCCGAGGCGGACTTTTTGGTCTGGAGAGGTGTTGGAGCTTGACTCTGTAAAACACCAATTTGTTTAATTTACTCCAGCGCTTTGTGGAAAGCTGCTGTGCTGCACTGACTCACTGGATACAGCCTCAGTGGAATTTAAATCATCCTTGTACGTGAGCTAAAAACATACAGGACACACAAACAGCTCATAGACATTGTAAGAAATTCTCTGCGAACTTCATAGGAGACAGAAAAACATTCTGTTTCAATGTAACCAAATTTATCCCATGCACTTTTGGACCATTTCTGTCCATTCTGGTCCATTTGAGGCCATATGTTGGAAACACATCAAGTCATCCATGTTTTCCCGTCTGAAATTGGCCCAGATTCTTACTTAAAGCTGTTGTCGGAAGAAAACCTTGTATCTCCAAACTCAACTTTACAGGAGAAGGAAAAAACATACTTTACTTTTAATGTAAGTCAATGGAACCAGACGTTTTTTCAAGTCATTTTGGGCCATTTCTTTTAGTCCATTCATCATGTAATTAATATACAATGTAAATGGTAGTAGCCATTTTCAAATTATGTAAAAACATGGAAAACAACAAAAATGGAGATAAAAGGTTTTCCTCTGACAGCAGAGATGATGTATGCTAACATGTAAGCAGTGAGTTCTTCACATTATCACGTCATGGCCGAGTCAAAACCCATGAAACAGAAAAGCAAATTCGGAAAACGCTGCTGTAGTCCATATCCAGGGTCATGGGGGCGCAAATGGGGCTGCGGCATCCCTGAATTTCAGAATTCTTTAACTGTGATGAAATTAATGATTACATATTGCAAACTATTGTTATCTGATGATGTAATATTCTTCTTTTTCTTATTTGCTCTGCGATAACTTGTCCCGCAGTCTTCAAGATATCAATACTGTTTGAACTCCGGGATGTTTGGTCTGTTTGGGAACGGTGTGCTTGGATACAGTTTCTTCATCTGATGTTTTGTTTTTGTACAATCATCATCAAATTCCTCTTTTTTCCCCTTAGAAATGAACAGGGGTGCAAAAGTTTGTACACTCAGTAAGTAAAGGTTGCTGCCTCTTCAGATGAGCTAATGCTAACCTCTTACTTTGTCAGAGAAACACGTATTTATTGTTTTTGGATCTAGATATCTTCAGTTAGCAGAAAATGCTATCTCTACCTCCTCAGTCACGTTCTTAACAATGTGTCCTCAGCGTCAAGCTCACATTCAGACACTCGTATTTCATGGCAGGAAAGTGTAATACTCACTCGCAAAACTGTCTCATTTTACAGTCTGTTTAAAACACAAAATCAGTGTTTCACTGAATTGTTAGCATGTTTGTTTACTCTTTCTGACCATGATGACCCCTAAAAATACACAAATACTGTTTGTCCAAACTCTAGTACCCATGCACATCCCTACACACTTAAAAAGGATTGTTCATCAAGGGTTCTTTAGTAAAGGCAATGGTTCTATTCAGAACCATGAGTTCTGTATATAAGCATTTTGTGCTTAAACGGTTCTTTGCATGGTAAAATGGCTCTTTAGATTGATGGAGAATGTGTTGTATTTGGTTCTATATAGCACCAAAAAGGATTCTTCTATTGTTACAAGCTTGATGTTGGAGAAGCCTTAACTAAAAGAACCTTTGAGGAACCATCT
Source organism: Colossoma macropomum (assembly GCF_904425465.1). NCBI lineage: Eukaryota > Metazoa > Chordata > Actinopteri > Characiformes > Serrasalmidae > Colossoma > Colossoma macropomum. The sequence continues at coordinate 30,927,405 of NW_023494810.1, read as the reverse complement.
TTAAGAGCATAGAATATTGTTTTGTGTGTCATGTAGAATCATTTTCAAAAAGGTTCTATATAGAACCATATACAACACATTCTTAATCAATCTGAAGAACCATTTCACAATGAAGAGTCCTTTAAGCATGCAAAGGGTCTTTGAGTGTTCATGGTTCTGTATAGAACCATTGTCTTTACTAAAGAACCCTTGAAGAACCTTTTTTAAGAGTGTAGAAGAACCCTTTTGGTGCTATATAAAACCATTTTCATACCATATACACACACTCTCCATTAATCAGAAGAACTTCACCATGCGAAGAACCATTTAAGCATGAAATAGAACTCATGGTTCTAAATAGAACCATTACCTAAAGAACCCTTGAAGAACCTTCTTTTTGAAGTGTGTAGTGTCAATGCTCCAAAATCAGTCATAATTCATTTTTACGTGACCACTTTCCAGCCTCTCTTTATCCCTTAGAACTAGGGTGTTTTTGTTACTGTGTTTTTAAAACTGATGTATGTTAATGAGCTCTGTTCTCATTGGCTATCCTTGTTATGCCTGGTTCAAAGCAGTCTGGGCTGAAACATGGAACAAACTGTTATGTTTGGACAAAAGAAGAAAATAATAAACTTCAGCCCCTTTCGGATGTGTGGATTTTTTGGAAGGCTGCAAAGATCCATTTGGTTCCTGACAGCCAGGAACGTTTAATCGTTTTCCCACATCTTCCACTCTACAGACTATCTGCAGGGACAGTGGCCTTAAAAATAAGGGTTTCTAAAGGGTTCTCCGCTTGGATGTAGAGTTCCAAGATAATAATTTAATTGGTAAAGAAAAATGTACGGACTGGAGGCTTAGTATCATCATAGATGAAGAACATCATATGTAATTATTCCAAAAAAGCAGACAAAACCTCAGTTTTCCAGGCTGGTTTTAGACAGGCTCTTTAATTCAGTGCTTTGTTGAAGGCCGTGGCCTTCTGACTGCTGCTGGAGAAACATGTGAGGGATCAGGGGCAGCGTGAAGTAAGCAGAGTGAAGTGAACTGAACCTCATTACTCAGACAGCCTGAACGCAAGCAGTTTCTGACCATTAAAGCACTTCAAGTGTGCTTATGTAACTGGCTGATGGCAGGGATGAGATGCTGTCTTTTAGGATAAATTTGCTAGGCTGAGCAAAACTGTGTAGCGCGGATGTGTTTGAAGAAAAAACCTTACGCCTCAAAAAATGAAGTCAGGAATCCAGAACTTGTTTGATTCATCCTGAGGTGGTAAAATCCTCAGGTTTCTGAACTTTCAGTGGGGAATATACCAACATTACATGGAGGGCAGCCTTAGATTATAGCTTTAGAAAGAGGACGTGTTGAAGTTGGACATTTGAAGACTGGAGACCGGACGTGGACAGGACCAGAGATTGGAGGAACAAGAGGCAGATTAGGCAGGGTTGGGACAAGAGAATGGAGACTGGATGGTAATTGGACCAGAGACAGGAGATTAAACAGGGATGGGACCAAAGAGGAGATTAGACAGGAATGGGACAAGAGACAGGAGATCAGACAGGGATGAGACCAGAGATAGGAGATTAGACAGGGACAGGATGAGAGCATGGAGATGGACAGGAACTGGATAAGAGACAGGAGATTAGACAGGAACAGGACCAGAGACAGGAGTTTATACAGGGACAGGACCAGAGACAGGAGATTAGACAGGGATGAGACCAAAGACAGACGATTAGACAGGAATGGGACAAGAGATAGGAGATCAGACAAGTACTGGATCAGAGGCAAGAAATTAGACAAGAACGGGATCAAAGGCAGGAGATTAGACAAGGACAGGATCAGAGACAGGAGATTAGACAGGAATGGGATCAGAGACAGGAGATTAGACAGGGATGGGACCAGAGACAGAAGATTAGACAGGGACAGGATCAAAGACAGGAGATTGGACAGGGACAGGATCAGAGACAAGAGATTGGGTTGGGACGGGACCAGAGACAGGAGATTAGACAGGGACGGTATCAGAGACAGGAGATTGGACAGGGACGGAACCAGAGACCGGAGATTAAACAGGGATGGGACCAGAGAGGAGATTAGACAGGGACGGGACCAGAGACAGGGAATTAGACAAGGATGGGACCAGAGACAGGAGATTAGACAGGGATGAGACCAGAGACAGGAGATTAGACAGGGATGGAGACTGGATAGTGACGGGATCAGAGATTAGAGACCGGACAGGGATGAGATCAGAGACTGGACAGAGACAGGAGATTGGAGAGGGAAGGAACCAGAGACTGGGGACTAGAGAAATGATTGGACATGGGACTGGACAAGGACAGAGCTAGAGACCAGCAGAGACAGTTACAGGAAAACAAACTCAGATGGTAACCGAGATGGGCGCAAAGACAGAGAATGGGACACTGACAGGGAGGGGAACTGAAACTGGACCATGGTGGGGACAGAAGCAGGACTGGGAACTGGAGATGACCAGACAGGAGACGGGTCAAACTGATACAAGAAAATAGTCTTTATTTAACTCATAATGTCCTTCTTTACATTTAACAGCTTTTAATCTAAATCTCTACACATAATCATTTCAGCAGTTTAAAATGATATAAAACATGGAGCTACACTGACTCTGTAGCATCTGCTGCTGCATTTTAATGTAGTCTTAGCTTTCAACTCAGAAGTGTGTGTGTGTGTGTGTGTGTGTGTGCGTGTGTGTGTGTGTGTGTGTGTGTGTGCGTGTGTGTGCGTGTGTTTTCACTATAGAGCCTCCAAAATCCTCACTGCTAGTCTGCTAGTCTCAGCTGTAGATGAACTTGCAGCAAAGCACAGCACGGCAGGTTAGATGTATCTGAATTCCTCACCACAAGTTTACCTTAGAAGCTTGAAGTTGAAGTGAGCTTTCAAAGCAGGAGGGTTTGTTGAAGTGTTATCACAGGGACTGCTTTAGCAGGGCAGACTGAGGTAAGGATCTGGTCTGCATTCATAGAGTTTGAACTGAAGAGTTGAGCTAAAACCTCTGTAAAAAGGCTGGTTAAAGCACAGCCTGAACTATATGTGCACTAACTATAAGGGCTAATGTAGGTCTTCAGAGCTAGGCATACATCTAACCATATTATGACATAACTTGACAGGGATTTTTGATTGTTTGCTATTAAAATGTAATGATAATTCCATATTTAGTAGCTCAAATCTGCACTTCTGGCCTTTTTTCTGCTTGTTTCGATGTCTAGCAAAAGTGTTGTTTTCTGCAAAACAATATTATCTACGTCGCAATAACTTTTCATTAAATTCAGATTCACATGTAGCAACTACACCTATAACCATAGGTATAGATCTATGGTCTAGGTATCGATTTAGCAACTATATATGACTATATTTATTCATAACCCGTAATTTTATGGGTTCTACTATTCGCATTCATTTAAAACCAGAAAAAAACAAAACATGCTAGCATAATTAGCCAATAATTAAACTAGACTCACTAGCATGTTTCATAATATCATTAAAAGATTCAGAGAATCCAGAGAAATCTCTGTATGCAAGGGACAAGTCTGAAAACCAATACTGGCTGGCCATGAACTTCGGGCCCTCAGGCGGCACTGCATTAAAAACAGACATGATTCTGAAGTGGAATAACTGCATGGACTCAGAAACACCTCTGAAAACCACTGTCTGTGAACACAGTTCATCACTGCACCCACAAATGCAAGTTAAAACTCTACCATGAAAAGAAAAAACCTTATACAAACAGGATCCAGAAACACCGCTGACTTCTCTGGGCCTGAGCACATTTAAGATGGACTGAGGAGAAGTGGAAAAGTGTGCTGTGGTCCAGGAAATAAAAATGTGAAATCATGGATGCTGTGACCTCTGGGCTAAAGAGAAAAGGGAATATCCAGCTTGTTATCAGTGCACAGTTCAAATGCCTGCATCTGTGATGGTATAGGGCTGCATTAGTGCAAATGGCATGGGTGACTTGCACATCTGTGGCACCATTAAAGCTGAACGATATATACAGGTTTTGGAGCAACACATGCTGCCATCCAGACGACGTCTTCTTCAGTGAAGGCCTTGCTTATTTCAGCAACACAATGCCAAACCACATTCTGTACATATTAAAACAGCATAGCTCTGTAATTAAAGAGTCCAGCAGCAGATGCTTAAACTAAACTAACCATTAACCATTGCTCCACCTGTTTTCCCCATTGTTTACTACAATACCTTATACTAACAATGTTTTGCTAACCGGTGTCGACCAGAGGAGGATGGGCTCCCCTTCTGAGTCTTGGTTCCTCTCAAGGTTTGTTCCTCCAGCTCTTAGGGAGTTTTTCCTCGCCACTGTCGCCACTGGTGACGCTCATGGGAGTTTGGACCCGGATTTCTTCTTATTGAAAACATTTGCCGCATTATAAAGCAAAAAATACGACAAAAAAGACCCCTCAACTTTTGAGCAGCTAAAATCCTTTATCAAGCAACAGTGGGAAAGCATGTTACTTTCCCAAATGCTAACTCAAATGCTTACAGACTGTTGCTAAAAGAAGAGGTGATGCAACACAGTGGTAAACATGCCCCCACCCCAACTTTTTTGAAACATGTTGCTGGCATCAAATTCAAAATGGGCATATATATTTCAAAAACCATTTAACCGTTTCATTTGATATGTTGTCCTTGTACTTTAAAATTAAAATATAGGGTTTAAATGATTTGCACATCACGGCATTTTGTTTTTATTTACATTTTGCACAGCATCCCAACTGTTTTGGAAACGGGATTACAAATATCCTCAAATTAAAGCTGTAAGTCTGCACTTTGAGCTCAAATTCATCATTTAATTTCAACTACAATATGTATAGCCAAGTGATGCTCATTCTAGCCATTTCATTAAACCTAACTGATTAAACTCTACTTGTGAAGCTTGTGTTCACTCTGTGTGAGAGTCAGGTGCTGTTCACTCTCATCTCACCAATTTGTTTTAACTTGTGTTTGATGGCAGGCACAGCACGAAAGCTTTGAAAGCATGTAAACAGGATGTGCAATTGAATTTGTTCCCCATGAACACCTAATGACCCTGACTGCGAGTGCTAAAGTAATTCACTGAACTCTCACAAGGAACTATGCACCTCTAAGCATTGGAGAGCTTATACACTGTGAGCTATATACGTATGTATATAATGTGCCTCTATTTTTGGCAGTGAGACAGTGAATCAGGCTGAAGAGACAGGTTAACTGAGCTGTCAGAGTGAAGGGAAATGCTAACAGCCTGAAACATCCAGGCCTAATCGCCCCTAAAACTGCTGCGACAACAGCCTAACGTAAAGCATTTGGAGGCAAATGGGAAACTAATTGAAGGTATCTATAAGAAATGGAGCCTCCATCGATGACTAACAGCAGTCTTTACAACATGTTTTTGTCTTCCAAGGTCAGAAAGTGTTGGCAAAACGACATTGATATGGTATTTTCAATTACGCTAACAAATTCTAAAAATACTGCTGGGCCAAAAACTTGGCTCCGGGACGCAGGGTAATGATACGGACAGTAAAAGCTGTCTTTGAGCTGGTGCGTTTTGCAGGCTTGTTAAGATTGGAGTGTCTCGTCCTTGCCAGAGTGCCTGCAGTGAGTGAAGGTTTCCATTTGCACTTGTTTTGCAGGCTGAAGGGGTCTCATTAGAGAGTGGCTGACCCAGCCGGACCCGAGAGGAGCTCCAGGGGGCTAAACTGGACCGCTTTCTTCAATCTAAAACTAAGATTATAACTCAGGAGTGAAAATGGCAGTGACTGTACTTGAAATGGTGGGAAAAGGCCAGTATGGGACCATCTTACACCCTAAAAAGTGTCAACTTTAATAATGTGTTTTTAAAGTGTAAAGAGGGTCAGGTGTTAAAAAAAAAACAGCTAGAAGGAACAGTCCAGTGCTTTTTAACCTAATGTCCAGCTGCCATGTCTGTATCATATGGCTGATTGACAATAACATGCATGCAATGTATTTTCCTATAGTTAGCAAACATAAAAACAGACTCAAAGCACACTTAGAATAGAAGCCAAAGGGCAGTTGCCTACAACCTGTAATACGTTTTAGATGATGTACTCCATTCATAAAGCATTTCAAAGTTTGTCTTTGTTTGTAGCTCATTAAAATCTGCCCCCACTAGTGGGGAACCCGCCTAATGATTTCCGGGAACTAAAAAAATATATGTCTGTAATTTTTAGTTAATCACTTTTGGTTGGAAACGAAAGGGTTAAAATCTTAAAAAGCTGAAAGGAAAATGAGGCGATCAGATTTTTTTCTCTGTGGTGTCTAAGCAGATAAAGCCAAGCGAGCTCTCCCATTGGTTAGGACTTCAGGAGCTGAACTGAAGGCCTCACATATTAAATTGACTACCAGCATAATTAGGAAGTAACAGAGGGATCAACCATGTTCTGATTTACAATATGTGGGACCAATTTTCTGAGGGAAAACATCACTCTAGGCCTTGTGGAAGTTCTAGATATGTCACTGAATACGAGCTGTAGTGTAATCAGGTTTCAGTAAGTTGTTATGAATGGAAAACAGCAGTGACTGGCCTCTTAACATGCAAGCTAAACAAGCTTTAAAGAAAAGAAAGGGAATGTTTTGACTGAATTTCACATTTATGGCCCAAAGTGAAGGCCTAGGTTAATGTGGTTCTCCACTAGCCCTCAGAGTAATTTGTGAACATCCATGCTGATGATAGTAAAATGGATCAGCATGTGGAATTGGAGCTTTCTCTGTGCTAACATGTTTCCTATCACTGCATAAAAGAAGCTCCATGCTGGCTATACTGTTGGAGGCACTGTGATTGCTATGTGAAAGGAATATTAATCACTTGTTTCTATTAATAAATCAATTATTTTTGGCATTGTTAGATTGTGTTGGTTATATATGAAGATAAATGTGCAAACAGGACTGATAAATTACATTATTAAAGGCGACAAATAGATTAAATGTCAGAAATAGACACTTTTTTTACCTCATTATTATTGGGTTGACTGATTGGGATCAACCTGAACAGTCCTTTTTCACCTTGTTAGTTCATGTCTGTGGTCATATTAAGCACAATTCATCAAATCATGCCATTTAAAAGACAACATTCTTGTTTTTCTGTAATCCTCCAACAAAATTCAATGACTTTTGCCCCAAAATGTCAGATTTTACTGATTCTCATTTTTGATGACATCTCAGTGCATCGGCAGGTGGGGAAAGAAGATAATAACCCATAACATCATGTTTCACCTCCACCTCCCACCACCCCCACCTATTGAGTGAAGATGCGTCAAGGTACAGAAGAAAAATGCGTTATGATTTCTGATTCATATGTACTGTAAGTGTAGAAAGCAGGTGCTTCAGGGTTTTCTCCGGTTTGTTGTTCAGAAATTCCATGTGACAGCATTCCCATCCTGTTATAAATGGTAACTGTTGTCTCAGAAACCCAATCTCAACCCTGCAAAGACAATAAGGGACAAATGTGGAAAGAAAGCAGCAACGCCTCCGAAATATCTGGACAACAGTGGTCCTGTGGTCAGAAACAGAGGGCGGCTGATGAACTGTGCAGCAACAGATGGACTACAGTCTGTAACTGTACACTTACAAAGTGGATCTATAAGGTACAGTACTGTACAAAATTCAGAGACCTCCCTTTATTTATTTATTTTCCAGTAATATTTCTGAGGATATATATATATATAATATATAATAAAATAATCTACTTGCATAAGGAAAGAGAAAGGCAGTTTTCAAAGTTTCCAAAACTGGAGAAAATGGGACCTGGAAGCCTTGGTAGACCAATGACACTGACGTGTTTTGTTAGTGTGTGTTGTGCTGGTACAAGTGGATCAGACACAGCAGTGCTGCTGGAGTTTTTAAACACCTCAGTGTCGCTGCTGGACTGAGAACCAAAAATATCCAGCCAACAGCGTCCTGTGGGCAGCGTCCTGTGACCACTGATGAAGGACTAGAGGATGACCAATACAAACTGTGCAGCAGCAGATGAGCTATCGTCACTGAATGTGGGTTCATAATTAGGCAACCAACAGGTCAAAAAATAAAAAAGCCAATACTGACATGTCGTTTGCCTAATAGTGAACCCACATTCATTTATACTGTTAAACCTCATGTTTTGATGTTTACTGATCTTTCTTTGTCTCCATCAGTCACCATTAAACTGCCAGCTACATCACATATTCATATTTATCAGATATAACAGTTCACCTTTTTATTAATGTGTTATAACTGCTTATTAATTATTTATTACCCAACAAATAGCCATTAATAAACTCATTTTAAACTATTCATAAAGGCTTTATAAGGGTAGTCTTATTCTAAAGTGGTACCCACATACTCCTATATGTTAAGTGGAGCTGATACAATGGACACTGAGTGTAGAAACAGCGAGGTGGTTTAATGTTATGATCTGTTATGTTATTACCTACTACTAACCATTAATAAACTAATTTTAAACCATTCATTAACCCTTTATAAAGGCTCTCTTATTCAAAAGTGGTACCCAAAGTGCTCCTCTATTAGTGGAGCTGATAAAATCGACAATGAGTGTAGATATAAGGAGGTGGTTTTAATGTTATGATCTGTTATGTTACGACCTACCAATAACAATTTATAAACTAAGTTTAAGCCATTCATGAGCACTTTATAAGGGTAGTCTTATTTTAAAGTGGTACCCAAAGTGCTCCTATATGCTAAGCGGAGCTAATCAAATGGACTCTCAGTGCAGAAAGAGCGAGGTGGTTTTAATGTTATGATCTATTTTGTTATGACTTACTAACAACCATTAATAAACTAATATTAAATCATTCATTAACACTTTATAAGGGCTGTCTTATTCTAAAGGGGTAACCAAAGTGCTCCTATACTCTCAGTGGAGCTGATAAAATGGACTGTGAGTGTAGAAACAGGGAGGGGAGCAGTGTATATTGACAATACTGTACTTCTTACTACTGTAATCAAGTGTGTCATACACTGTTTGTCACTTATTGATTTATACGCATCTCAGAAATTCATTTCGGTTCAAACGAAGCTGCTGATCTGTGTCAGGGACTTCATCAAAATCTTCCCAGGATCCCTTTTTAAACCCCTCCCTTCACTGTGCCCCCACTCTTGCTCGTCTCTGACAGCTGTTGGGCAGCTCAGCTGGTGGTCCGTCGCTCAGTGGGCTGCGTGAAATATTCATCCCCCTTCAGGCTTCCTGTCAGTGCGGATCTGACCGCAGCCGTGTCCGTGCCCTCTCCTTCTTATCAACAGTGACTCCATTAGAATACACATGGTGTAATTGCAGGGATCGTGCACCTTTACCAGGATAGCAACCCAGGTGAGGGGGAAAAAATCCATTCAACAGACAAGAACATGCATAATTCATAAAGTGTACTGGCTTGCTGAACATTTCACTGAGGCTGTAGGTGTTAAAGGGATAGTTTGGCTATAAATCTTATTTATGCCCCTCTTAGCCACAGTGTTGTTCATCAGCCAAGGCAGATTTGCTGTCTGAAGTTTGATTCTTTAATTTTGCACTGGAGCTATGAGGCTAATGTAGCTAACAAGTGATGGAAGCTTGTACAGCGGTAATTATCACAGTGCTAACAGCACTCAGAAAATTAAACTGTTGTATGAACTTCAATTATGCCACACATTTCCATTCAATCGAAGTGAGTCAGTATGCACAGACTTCGTTACCTCAGTGCAAATGGATGGAACAGCATTGAAACATTTCAGTGAAATTTGTTTGGAATTTCACTGGAATTAGATTCTCTAAACAATAAACAGTTTTCATTCACTGAAATGTACTTTTTGTCCATTTTATATAAACCAGTTACATAAAGACAACACAGTTCGATTCAGCGTCCACATATTTTCAGTTTGTAAGTCTAACATCCCTGTTGGTTCATGGTTTAATCACAGTTGCCTCAAACTGTTGAGTTGTTAGGCAGTCTCTAATAGACTACCTTGTGGTTTCTGACACTGTATGACATGGTGTTGTCTACAAACATGAACAGTTTTAGTACAGACAAATATCCGGCCTTACTTTGTGCAGGGATTCAGGGAGCAGGGGGTTCTGAGGGGGCTAAGGTTATTTAACTCCAACCAGTGTGTCATGTGACTAGCCTTAGTTTCGTTTATTTAGCGTTTCCTGTGCATTACTCTGTCTTATTGTGTCCCGACTGCGTTTCTTGATTTTCTGACTTTGCCTTTTTGCCTTTCTCCTTTTTTGGATTTGGTTGCCTGATGCCATCTTTGTTATGTCTATCCTTTTCTGTATTTTGTCTTTTTTGGACTTGACCTACATTTGTTCACCGAATACAATTCTTGTCAAACCCTTTACAAGTAAAGTCTCATTTCTTGTTTTTTTACTGCGAGTGTCTGGCTGGTTCTATCACGTTACAGTAATTAGCTATGAGAAAACAGAAGTACAACCTTCTGTTTCAGAAGTTCCAGGCATGAAATTCACTGTTGAAACAGTGACGTCCTGATAATCCAACAGCCTAATATGCTGGAAAGCTTCTATCTCAAGCAACATCAGCACAAGAACTTTGCATCAGGAGCTTCATGAAATGGCCAAGCAGCTACACACAAGCCTATGAGCAGTGCCAAGAGTTGACTGGAGTGGATGGTTGGTGGATGCCAGGAGAATGTTACCTACTGGAATACGTAGTGCCAACAGTAAAGTTTGGTGGAGGAGGGATAATCAGTCGGTTCCTGAATGTTACATTTAATACATTTCCAACATTATATAAACCATGACTCATGTTACTAAACCCACGTTGTTGTTTTTATCATACACATTCATTGTTTTTTTCCTTCTTAAGGCCTGACCCTAGACAGGGTTTTGCACATGCTAATTGTACTGTGGCAGAGTGGGTAGCGCTGTCGCCTCACAGCTATAAGGGCCTGGGTTTGACTCCTTATGGCTCATTATGTCTATCTCTACATAAGAAGCAAGATGCTATGCGATTTGTCTTTGACTCTGCTTAGACCACTATTGACAAGACCATGATACAAACAATATAAGGCCCTAGATATGTGGACATTCCTTCTAACTGTAAGTTCAGATGTTTCAGCCACACCAAATTGGCTCTGGGAGCAACATTAGCACAAGAACTTTGCTCCGAACAGCTGCCTAAGCCTAAGATCACTATGCGCAATGCCAAGTGTTGGCTGGAGTAGTGTAAAGTGGTCTTCAAGTAATGGGCGATCAGTGTCCTTTCTGCATGGAGTTTGCATGTCCTCCCTGTGTCCGTGTGCGAGTTGGAGATACTAAATTGCCTTAGGTGTGAATCTGTGTGTTTGTCCTGTGATGGACTGGTGTCCTGTCCAGGGTGTTTCCTGCCTTCTGCCCAATGAGCGCTGGGATAGGCTCCAGAACCCCCCGCTACCCAGGAAGAGAAGTGGCTTAGATGATGCCTGAGTAATCGTACTGCTGAACAGCCACGGCTGAAGACCACTTTCTCCTCAGCCTGGTTCTCCTCTACATCAGCTCTGGTGCTTTTCCTAGGTGAAGAGTTTCTACAGTGATGGCCACAGAACCGTCTCTCATTCCATTTCCAGTTGTGTCCCGTATTTATTAGTTATATAAATGTGCCAAAAAAATAGGCTTTTAATCAGAGCTTTTCATGCTGTTGGCTCATAAACATTTAAACAAAAATTGTTGCAGCTGTTGTGGCTGATGAAGTGGCCATATCAGCGGAATAACAAACTTTGGCTTTATTATAGCAGTGAAAACAACCCATTAGACCATAAGCAGCCACATCAGATTCAGTTTACCCATTTGTTTTGTACAAAAGTGTTTTTTGTTCCTTAATATTCAGAGCTTTTAGGCTTCTAATGTTAGTGCTGAGCTCAGAGTGATGCTCAGTAGCATGTACAGCACTCTTATACATGCGTTCTCTGTTCTCGTGTTCTTATGAGCTCCTTTTTCCAGAAACATTATGCTTAGTTAGTTCTTGCAAGGTAACAGAAGGTACCTCCCAAGAACGCAAGCTTGTTGTTGTCATTTTTGGTATTGAGAAACTCTCACTGTTTTCTAATAGAGGTCAGCGTAAAACAGGACATTTACAGCATAAACAGAGGCACTTTCTTTACATGGGCGGAGCTGAATAAGGTGAATATTAGAGTTATAATTTTTTTGTTATGACAATACTTTGACACCCTGGGGTCCACACACTCGCCCATGTGTCAAATTCAATGCTTCTTTATATGTTTCTCTATCTTTGCAATAATACAGCACAGAAACACAGTTCAAACACTTCCTGAATCTGCAGAGTCGCCCTTTCTATTCCACCTTATCATGAGATCATACGAGACTCACATCCGGAGTTATGAGCCTATGAAGAGGGGCTGAGATACACGTCATCTGCCTCTCACCATGTGTAATTGGTGGATTCGTGTGTCTGTCTACACTTTGTGAGAAACTGACCAATGGACACTGAGGAAATCACTGAGGACTGACCATCACGCCGGAAACCCTTCTTTCTTCATTCAGTCCACATCGGAGACACATGTGAAATGGCGTGCAGAGAGTTTACAGCTGCTGAAGTTGCCGCGGCACTTTTGAAAAGCAGTGAAAAAGATACTGGAGTATTGTGACATGAAACAAATGGGTGCCATGTTTTATGCAAGAGCCTTTAAAGGAGAATTTAAGGAAATATGAAGATATGCAAAAATTGAGAAAATGCCCTCAGGCCCCAGAGGGTTCATAAGCACTCTCATTTCTAGTAAAAAAAGGACAGCACTGAGGGCAGGATGGTGACCACATACCCATGACCAGCACTGAATAGCTCTGTGTCAAAGTTTGGAAGATTCCAAAAAAAAAAAAGTATTTGGTTTAAGCTGAACTTGCTATAACTAGCCATTCCCACTGGATTCATTATCTCACAGTGATTGTTTCATACTGGAGCACTCTACTGAGGTTTCAGCTGCCGGGCAGGGAATTAAAATCTTGCTCACAGATTTCTCCCATATTTCCTCCCACTTTTTTAATGGGGCCGAGCTCTGTGCTATAAATCCGTCCTTTATAATGGCTCTGCGTTTGGTGAACGTAGCTTTGGCTGCCAGGGTCTCTCACATACACAGATTAATCAGATGTAATTAAAAGGATTCTGCCGACATTCTGTTCTTGCATGCTTTGCTAGACGAGCGGTACGAATAAATCAACTCCCGATCAGCTCCTATAACTGCGAAATGACAATAAATTAGATGCCTGTGGCCATCCGGGAGCTAATAAAGCTGCCGTTCTTGTAAACAGTGTGCTGTATGTCAGCAGAGGTCATTACCGGTCCCGCTGGCCTTCATGTGTCACCTGTAAACTTTTACACAAGCAGTGACGTGAGTGCTTCAATGTTTTAGCATTGAGTTTAAAGCTGGGTGGCTGATTCATTGCATCCCGTTTACTACTATGTCTCATTAAGGTTAAAATATAATGTATAAATCATAAAACAGCATCTGTATTTTATAAATCTAAGAAAACAATGTGCTGGATCTAGATTCTGAAATACAAGGAACCCCACCATAGTGCACCAGTGCAGTAAGAATATAAAAACTAGCCAATCTGCCATTCAGGATACTTTTTCGATTTGTACTGGTTTTACATTACAAAATCAAACTAATTTAAATGACTAAAATGTAGGATTTTTTTTCCCAGTGGAATTGGTATTTGAAAGTTTAGTGTGTGGGTTATTTTAAAATGTCTTTTTTTGCATTATATTTTTTTGATTTAGGATTGTAAACCAGTTTGTTTGTTTTTTTTTTAAGTGAAAAGAAGTAAAAACAACCTAATTTAATAAATAGAAAACATTAAAAGTGTAATTGTGGCATTTGCAAAGGTTTGGACATCATACTAAGTCAGTACTTAACATCTTCTTGGGCAGATATCACAGCTTGCAAATGTTTTCTGTGGGCAGCTAGGAGTCCTTCGATTCTTGTTTGAGGAATTTACCCACTCTTCTTTGCAGAACGCTGCTACTTCCCCAGTATGTTTGGGCTGTCTTTTGTACACAGCAATATCTACTCATAGATTTTCAATGATGTTCAAGTCTGGTGACTGTGAGGGTGAAGTTTCAGCTTGAGTTTCTTGAAGCAGTTCATTGTGGATTTTGAGGGGTGTTTGGGATCATTGTCCTGTTGTAGAAGCCAGTCTGTTTGCAGCTTCAGTTTCTGGACTGACTGTGTTTCCATCCAGAATTTGTTGATATTTATTCTTCTACCTACTCATACAATGTTGGCTGTGCCACTGGTTGTCACAGAACTTCAAAGCATAATAGCTCAACCCTCATGCTTAACAGTTGGCAAGGTGTTCTTTTCATCATATACTGCTCCTTTGATTGTGGCGAAGGAGTTCCATGCTTATTCACTCCACAGTACGTCTCTGGTTTATCTAGATGTTGTTTTGCCTGCTTCAATTGTTGACTTATGTGATGGAGTCATGGATGACTCTTCCATGAAGATCATGTTTATTCAGGCAACACAGTGCAGTAGAATGCACCACCACTGCTAAAACCATCCTGCAGGTTCTTTGTTGTTATAAGGGGTTTTGCTTTGCCTTTCTGGCCAGGATGTGAGCAGTTCTATCTGAGAGTTCTCATGGTCTTCGAGATCTTACCTTGACTTCCACAGTTCCCCTTAACTGCCATTTCTGCTTCTCACTTGTTGTGCTTTAGATGGCTACAGTAGTCCTTCTGTGTTTCCTCCTTTGGACTAAACCTCTAATCAAAACATAAGATTCCGATTCTAGACTGCCCTCTGGTGTATACAGTTCAGAAGTCTCCTACTTCTAAAATATGATAATGTGTAATGTTATAGACAAGCTAATCTATTATCAAAAATTCGAATTTACTATTAAGTTTTTAAACTTTCATTACAATTTGTAAATTCTGACTTATTCCTACTCTATATTTCATCAGACAGAATTAAATGATTATAATTTTATTTCACCAATTTATAGCACGTTTCACTTTTGACCAAATGCCACATTCATTTCTTATTTGAGTCACTGCAGTGTGCCATTCTGAAAATAGCGACCCTGGGGTGCTGTAACCACTTTGGCTTGAACAGTGATATACTGTGTGTGTAGTCATAAAGGACAGTGTTCCTGAAGCAGGTTTTGCTGACCATGCACTTTGAGGACAGTCTGGACAGGTTGGTTGGATTTTCTTCTTGACTTCCTCACTATTTGAATCCTCGACAATCAAACTCTGGACACATGGGAGGACGATTAGACCTCATTGATTCACTGCTGAGGGCAGCGAAGCTGCTGTTAGCTGTTCCTGAAGTGAAGCAAAATGGCATGTCTGAAAGACGGATTAAACGTATTTGTAGACACTGCGCCAGTATATTTATATATTTATACAGTTCCAGTAATCATTTTGACCTTTTCAGTCCTGCACTGCTTGCATTTTTAGTTCCTGAACTGTCTCCATTGTTCCGAGAGGAACTTCTTCAATATTCCTAAACTACTGCTTTCATCATGTTCTGTCAGAATTAGTGTTATAGACTTAAAAGTTACACACAAACATCCCTTCTGTTCATAAATAGTGACACAGTGGCGACTTCAGGAACAATTCTGCTTCCTCTGACTTGTTACCCTTTCATTATGATGAAGGAAAGAAAAATCTCAGCAGCCAGTGGTCAGCAATTCTTAACTTTTTTCAATGTAGTTTACTTTCAGTAGTAACAATTAGTCTATAGATATTTATATAGCGTTTATAAAGAGTTTATATCTGTACTCATTGGTTGCTTTATGTTAATTTTACTGTTAAAGAAAATTTTAGGAAAACACCAAAATAAATCTAGCTCAGCTAATTAAATAACTCACATTAGCAGTGCATTTACCAAATACTTAGCTAGCTCATTTTTCTGGTTTCCAAGTATTCCAAGCATGTAGAAATCAGGAGTGAACTCCAAACCTTTGGACTCAATTCCACAAAGTAACCCACACATACAAATGAGGAACTGAGGAACCACTGATGGAAGTATACTGAGTTAATAGATCTCTCATCATTTATACCATCAATCATAATGTGTATTATATGCATCATACTGTATGCTTTGTATCTGCCAAATGTTCTTCCTTATGTCTTGGTTTTTTAATTAAGTTTATTGTGTGAAATTTCAAGGAAACAGCCCTATATTCCCAGGGTCCTATGCTTCTCCATTGAAATTTCCATGGGGAATACCTGTACACTACTTCAATTATATTCCCTCCATTCCCATGACGAAGTGTTCTCAATCCTCACCGCCACCCCATCTCCTCCCTGTTCCTCAGTTCTACATTAGTCCTATTACAGCTTTGAGGGGTGGTACAGCCTTCAGGCAGAAGCTGCCCAGAACTCCAGCCCGAGTTCTCAGAGTTCTCCCCCTCCCTCAATCAGTCTTCCCTCATACTACCACCACCATGTTGAAGGCATGGTCTGAACTCACAAACACACAATCTGACTGAGCATTTCAGTGAACAAGACTGGGGGCCTGTTTACTGATAAATGTCATTTAAATGTTTTTAGTCATAATTTGATTAGAACTTCATAATATTAATATATTGCAAAATAATATCTGCCTTGCATTTCAGCACTGCGAAGTGCATTCCTATTGAAAAATCTCCTCCTCATTGTTCCCTGTATGGCTTTTGATGACCCATCAACTTGACCTTGGGAACCCTTTCATAGGTTCTCATAATGTCCCATATTTGTTTAAGGATGTATCATATAAAGA
This sequence comes from Colossoma macropomum, assembly GCF_904425465.1. Lineage (NCBI taxonomy): Eukaryota > Metazoa > Chordata > Actinopteri > Characiformes > Serrasalmidae > Colossoma > Colossoma macropomum. The sequence goes on along the minus strand of NW_023494810.1, from coordinate 30,910,701 downwards.
ACTCAACATAGAACCCTGGGAAGTTAGAACATTGAGAGAACAGGACCATGGGAACCTAGGTACACTCTCGAATTGTTGAAGTCGGAATAGGACTTGACTACAACATTCCTGGAATCGAACAGCCCTCTGACAGGCTAGCTAACTAGCTAATGTGTATGAAAAACAGATCAAGCTAGCTAACTAGCTAACGTACAACAAAGCCGATCAGGTAGCTAAAGTAGCTAACATAAATACAAGTTGAAGATACCAAACTAGATCAGCCTACCTATCTGCATTAACGTAACATTTGCCAAATAGGCTTGGCTGGCAAATTCGGCATGTTTCTGACCACAAAGCACTTCATAAATCTGACTATATATAGAGAAATAGGACCAATATATCGAGGGAGAATTGATTCCAATTATCTTTAAGAAATTCTAGAGAAAAACAAATTGTTTTGTCTGCTTCTTTTTCATTAAAACTGAGTCTATGGTGAGTTTTTAGACCTCACAGCTGTAAAAGCACCCTTAAACTAATACAGGGCCTACAGAAGGAGCTACAAATGCCACAGCTAATCCACGGTGAGCACGTCTGTCACACTCACATGACATCGCAAGAATGAGATTGGAGTGGATCTGCCGCTCGGCCAGGCGCTCGTCGTTCGAGAGAGCGACAAACTCCATCATGTTTTAAATATTCAATACAAACAAGCTTATCTGCAGCAGCTTAATCAGCTTTGGTGAGCTCGAGCTGGGAAGTGCCAGCGGTCCATCTCTTCAATTTGCTAGCAGCTGCCTTCTCCGAAATACTCTCCACATTGTGTGAGCTCCATCAGTCTGTAAATCATCCCGGATTAGCTGGCTTTGTACTGTAAGATTTGAAATGGAAAAGAAAAATAATAGCCGTCATTGAGCATCGACTCAAGCGATGGGTGGCTGCTGCTTTATACTGTACAGTGACAGTCTTTATTTGTTGAGGATGGCTGTGACAGTAGAGTAGAATAATACAGCGTTTCTCAATCCTGTCGCCTCTTCGCTGCAATGTTGGAGTGTTTTCTGGAACCTCAACTCCTCAGCTTATCACCATCAGCCTTTTATGAAGTGAAAATGGATGTATTAGCACAGGAAATGGGGGAAACTGTGGTCAAGAGTTTAAGATTGCTGTTAGTAACTAACTGGCACCTTTTGAATTTTAAAGACAGTTAATTTAAAAAGACAATTAAAAATTTCTGTGATACACAGATCAGGCATGACATTATGGTTCTACACTCATTGTCCATTTTATCAGCTCCACTTACTATATAGGTGCACTTTGTAGTTCTACAGTTACAGACTGTAGTCCATCTGTTTCTCTGTTCTCTACTTTGTTAGCCCCCTTTTACCCTGTTCTTCAGTGGTCAGGACCCCCATGGACCCTCACAGAGCAGGTACTATTTGGGTGGTGGATCATTCCCAGCACTGCAGTAACAATGACGTGGTGGTGGTGTGTTAGTGTGTGTTGTGCTGGTCTGAGTGGATCAGACACAGCAGTGCTGCTGGAGTTTTTCAACACCTCAGTGTCACTGCTGGACTGAGAATAGTCCACCAGCCAAAAATATCCAGCCAACAGCATCCTGTGGGCAGCGTCCTGTGACCACTGATGAAGGTCTAGAGAATGAACACAAACTGTGCAGCAGCAGATGAGCTATCGTCTCTGACTTTACATCTACAAGGTGGACTGACAAGGTAGGAGTGTCTAATAGAGTGGACAGTGAGTGGACACAGTGTTTAGAAACTCCAGCAGCACTGCTGTGTCTGATCCACTCGTACCAACACAACACACACTAACACACCACCACCACCTCAGTGTTACTGCAGTGCTGAGAATGATCCACCACCCAAATAGTACCTGCTCTGTGAGGGTCCATGGGGGTCCTGACCATTGAAGAACAGGGTAACAAAGTATGCAGAGAAACAGATGGACTACAGTCTGTAACTGTAGAACTTCAAAGTGCTCCTATACGATCAGTGGAGCTGTATATACCATATTATAATGAAGATCCATCCCCAAAACCAGTAAAACAACCATTCATTCATGCCATATGGTGCTTTGTATTCCTGTATAAACGTTCCAGGCCCGTCTCTGTGAGAGCTGAGTCTCCTCTGTGTGTCTGACTCACCATTTCCAAAATAACGTAATTGGAGGACGTACACCAATTGGATGAAATGCAGTAAGAGGTGAAGTGCGGCTCAGTGGATAATGTGCAGTAATTGGTGGATAGTTATTACAGTAATTGGTGAATGTACAGTAATTGGAGGAGGTACAATTTGAGGCCTTGTGGTAATCAGAACATGTTGAAAAATTAGGAGTTCAGTGATTAAAGCGAGCAAAGAAATGAGTTAATCACTCTGTCCACTGACAACAGGATGCAGGATTAGGATTATTATTTGCCCTTAGAAGCTGAGAGTTATCACTGTTGTTTTGCTGTACTATTCAGTTATAATTATGTAAATATGTATTTCATTATTTAGTGAGCTACGCAATTAATTACGTTTTCCTTCTACCTTTACTTCCAATTTCTGACTTAAAATAATTCTACATCAAATTCAAATTGTGATAAAAATATTGTTCTACTTACCAACACAGATGTGGACACGCAGTAACTTTATTGGGCGTCCAGTCACATACCCACGGAACGATGGACGACTGACACACCCAAGCATGACCTTCTATTCCTACTGCTATTATTTCATGTGAGCTAAACTGCAGTTTGTTTTTATTTCATTAATGGTTAGTAAAGACTATGGTTCTATTTAGAACCATGAAGACTCAAAGAACCCTTTGCATGATTACATGAAAATTTGAAAATGGTTCTATATAGCACCAAAAAAGCTTCTTCTATTGTTACAGGCTTGACTTGACATCGTAACAATAGAAGAACCCTTTTTGGTGCTATAGAACCCTTTTTAAAAATGTTCTATACAGAACCATCTACAGCGCATTCTCCATGAATCTGAAGAACCATTTAATGATGCAAATAACCTTTTAATCATGCAAAGTGTTTTTTGAGTGTTCGTGGTTCAATACAGAACCATTTTCTTCACGAAAGAACCCTTAGAGGACCATCATTTTTAAGAGTGCATCACTTGGCTTGGTTTATTCTCTCTAAATATATAGAACCATATAAAGAACCATGTGTTGCGTATTGTTGTATATGGTTCTATATGGATTATATAGTTATACATAGTTCTATACAGATGTTGTATGTGGTTCTATATAGAACCTTGTTGAAATGTTACGATACAATAACAATAGAAGAACCTATTATTTGGAGCTATATATATATATATATATATATATATATATATATATATATATATATATATATACCATAAAACAGTATATAATACATTCCATGAAGAACCACTTCACAATCCCTTTGAGAATGCAAATGGTTCTTTGAGTGTTCATGGTTGTATATAGGACCATTGTCTTTGCTAAAGAACCTAAAGAGTATAGGAGAACTCATTTTGGTCCTAAATAGAACCATTTTCAAAAAGGTTCTATGTAGAACCATATACAACACATTCTCCATCAATCTGAAGTATAATTTTACAATGCAAAGCACCATTTAAGCATGAAATGGTTCTGTATAGAACTCATGGTTCTAAATAGATCCATTGCCTTTTCTAAAGAACCCTTGAAGAACCATCTTTTTTTAAGAGTATAGAAGAACTCTGTTTGGTGCCATATAGAACAATTTTCAAAAAGGTTCTAAGTAGAACCATATACAACACAATCTCCATCAATTTGAAGAACCATTTTACAATGAAAAGAGCCCTTTAAGCATGCAAAGGGTTCTTTAAGTGTTCATGGTTCTAGAGGAATGATTGCCTTTACTAAAAAACCTTCAAAGAACTATTTGAGCCCTTTAAGCATGCAAATGGTTCTTTGAATGTTCATGGTTCTGTATAGAACCATTATCTTTACTAAAGAACCCTTGAAGCACCCTCCTATTAAGAGTGTAGAAGAACCCATTTTGGTGCTAAAAAGAACAATTTTCAAAAAGGTTCTAGGTAGAACCATATACAACACATTTTTCATCAATCTGACGAACCATTTCACCATTCAAGGAACTATTTAAGCATGAAATGGTTCTATATAGAACTCATGGTTCTAAATAGAACCATTGTCTATACTAAAGAACCCTCAAAGAACCATTTGAGCTCTTTAAGCATACAAACTGTTCTTTAAGTGTTCATGGTTCTAAATAGAACCATTACCTTACTAAAGAACCCTTGATGAACCATCTTTTTTTAAGAGTAAAGAAAAACTCTTTTTGGCGCTATACAGAACCATTTTCTAAAAGGTTCTATGTAGAACCATATACAACATATTCTCCATCAATCTGAAGAACAATTTCATCTTGCAAAGAAACATTTAAGCATGAAATGGTTTTGTATAGAACTCAAGGTCCTTAATAGAACCATTGCCCTTACTAAAGAACCCTTGAAGAACCTTCTTTTTAGGTGTATAGTTGCTGTTCACCTCTCCAGCCACTTGGCCTGGTTTGTTCTCTCTGAATGGGGCACTAAAATGAATGTCCTCTTGTTGGTCCAGATCTGAATGGGTTTTAGAGAGAAACTCAGAGGTAAAATAAGATGTTTTTCCAAGAAATAACATGGAAATGAATCCCATGCAGATTAAAAGAAGTGATCAATAATCTGTAATGGATTATTTTTTGAGTAACCACCTCAACACTAGGCATCTCAGAGCTGAATATTTCTTAAGGTTGAAATTTATATTCCATTCAGATATTCCATTCATTTCACTGGAAGTTCTCAGGCTGGTATTGATTTTGAGAGCAACCTAAAAAAGTGCACGTGGGGGGCAGTTTGAATGGGTGTTCTGCTCTGAGGGTCAGTAATTGGCTGCAGTTTGGAGAGGCTGACTAGAACTGTATGCTGTAGCTTATTACAGTCTAATATAAAAGCAACATGGATCTCGCTAGTTTGAAGGAGTCCATCGCAGGTTAACAGCTTCTTTCCGGAGCTGGCTGACCACAAAAGTGGCTCGCAGATGGAGAGATATGAACTCCTTCGTCGGCTGGAAGATGAAGAGGAGAGGAGGGAAAGGAGGGTAATGATGCTTCGACTTGCAAAACCATATTATTAGTTTTTTTTGCGGCGGGCCTATCTCTGGCAGGAAAAATGGGCCCACTCAGAGGAAATGGTTTGGCGGAGAGGGGTGCTATCAGATCAGCTGTGGATTAGAGAGAGTGAGAGAGAGAGAGGGAGAGAGAAAGACTGAGAGAGACCGAGCCAGAGTGTGTTTTCTGAAATGGGATTTCACGAACCTGAAGGATTACAGGAGTGAGTAATGTCTGTAGTACCTTCAACTGTACCCCCAATCTCAGCAAGCACATAATGTTCCACTTTAGCTCGCTCACCCGCTGCATTCTAATGGATGACGTTCACTTCTGTTTCCAGGAAAAGCACCTCCACCGAAGTCTCAGGGGAGGTTAGACTGGGAAAAAAAGGGAAAAGGAAACTTAACAAAGAAGTTTAATCTCAGAAAAGCAGAAAAGCAGGGCCGTGGCCTTCTGCACGCTTAAAATACAGGTTCTTTAATGGTTCTTGGCTTGTACATATGGTTCTAGGAAAAACCCAGAGCCCATCAGGCATCCAAAATTATAATCAGTGCCTCACAGTGTCCCCAATGGGGATGCAAATTTTGGCCAGAACTTTTGAGCGATGACTGACCGTCATTAGCTGGCAATTGATCGTAAAACAACAAGCCCAAAATCAAGGGCACAACCCGTCAAACCATAAAATGGATAGTTCAGGTTCTGAAATCTGATTGGTCACGTTGAACGCCACTGTAAAATACTTGATACACAGTGGGGAAAATAAATATTTAAAAAATCATTAAAGCATGAAAATTATTATTTATTTTACTGTTATTTTATTGCACGATCAAATAGTGCAACAATTCAAGAATAACGTTTCTCAGCATAAAACAGCAAAGAACTTCTACTTTTCATCATCTATGGTACATAATAACATTAAAAGAGTCAGAGAATCTGGAGAAATCTCTGTATGCAAGGGACAAGGACAAAAACCAGTATTTGCTGGCCGTTCAGAAACACTGCTGAAAACCACTGTCTGTGAAAACAGTTCATTACTGCATCCACAAATGGAAGTTAAAACTCTAAAACACAAAGAAGAAACCGTGTATAAATAGGATCCAGAAACGCCAGCACCTTCTCTGGGCCTGAGCTCATTTAAAATGGACTGAGGGGAAGTGGAAAAGTGTCCTGTGGTCCAACGAATCAAAATTTGAAATTCTTTTTGGAAATCATGGACACTGTGTCCTCCAGGCTAAAGACCACTCAGCTTGTTATCAATGCACAGTTCAAAAGCCAGTATTCATGATGGTTTAGGGGTGCATTAGTGCACATGGCATGGGTGACATGCACATCTGTGAAGGCACCATTAATGCTGAATGGTATATAAACATATGCTGCCACCCAGATGACGTCTTTTTCAGGGAAGGCCTTGATTATTTCAGCAAGACAATGCCAAACCACATTCTGCATGTATTACAACAGCATTGCTCTATATTAAAAGAGTCTGGGTGCTAAACTGGTCTGCCTGCAGTCCAGACCAGTCACCACTGAAAATATTTGGTGCTTTATTAAATGAAAAATATGAAAGATGAGCCCCCTGAACTGTTGAGCAGCTGAAATCCTGTATCAAACAAGCATGAGAAAACATTTCACTTTCAAAACTACAGCAGTGTCTCCTCAGTTCAAAAAACGCTTACAGAGTGTTGTTAAAAGAAGAGGTGATGAAACACAAATCAATAAAATTGTTGTCTTTGTACGATTTTCAATGAAATACAGGGTTTAAATGATTTGCACGTCATTGAATTTTGTTTCTATTTACATTTCGCACAGTGTCCCAACTTTTTTGGAAATGGGGTTGTATTATTGAGTAGCTACATGGACTTCAAGGCAAACTAATGGAGCTATCCTTAGGTTATAGAAGTGTATAATAACACTTGGGCCAGCCGGCTGGCCCATGGCTTGTTAAGGGGTTAAACATACTTCCAATGCAGCTATTCACATGACATTTAGACCAGACACTGGTGTTAACTTAGTAAAGCTACACAGCTTAAGAAATTGTAACTTTACAATCCATTAAAAAGTTACATGCAATAAAGTGGAAGGACAAAGGCAAAAAACAGCTGATTCCACTAGTTAGTTCTCTACATTCAGCTGGGTTAGTGCAAGCTGGTCAGTTAGTTCTCTCACTCTACGAAAAAGGGGAATCCATCTGTGAATTTAAGCAAAGAAATCATTTGTGACAAAGCTGTCACACACAAAATGTCCCATGATGGATAGAGTCGAAAAGCTCTCTGGAGTCTTCGCAACAAGACAGCTGAGCAGCGGAGCAAAGGCTCTGTTTGCCGACCTAAATGTTCCTATAAGTACCAATGACTCCATCATTAAGCGGAAAGAACATCACTTGACCATTGACTGGCCACATGCAGGAGCTCCTCGTAAGAGTTAGTCAGAATAGTAAGACAAAAGCCAAGGCCCACTCAAGCTCCCGAGTGGCTCAACTGTCTAAGGTTGGCCCCATCACTGGGAGATTTTGAGTTAGATCCTCAGTGATGCTACATGGACATCCATCCATGGCCAGGGGTCCAAGAGAGCACAGTTGACATTGATTCTTTTGGGGTAGGTAGGATGGGCACCCCCACCCTCCATCGCTTAGTGCAATGCCAGCCAGCGCAGGTGTGTGTTAGCTCACGTAACAGAACTGCAATTTAGCGCTCTCCTCCAAGCGCGTTTAGCTGTCCATTGATGTTGTGTTAGTGACCGTTTGAAAAGATATATCGTTGTTATTGTGCTATCATCCTCTCGAAAAAAGTGCTCTTGAGCACCTTTATTTTAGGTTGCATGCTTCCTTTTTCAGTGGGCCTGTCCAACGACTCCAGCTGTTTATTATGGCCTTATGCAACAATTGCTTGCAACTGTTAATGCTTAATCGGTTAATCATTTACTTCCTTATTGCCAAAGCCACACATCACCCATATGCTGTCCATAACTGGAATTATGAAACCATCCCTCAATCCACACACAGTGTTTACTGTTCATTTTTACAATTTATAATGTGATTATTATTAATTTTCTTAACAGATTTCCAATTACATAAAGGTTATGTCGGATAAAGCTTAATAACTGTTAGAAGTGTCTCAGGCTACGTTTACACAGCAGGTAAAAGTGGCCCGAATCTGATTTTTGGGTTTGGCTGTTCACAATATCTTTTAAATGTGTCCTGTATGCGACATCAGTCTGAACAGATCAGCTCCTAAACTGATCCACATGCGCAAAAGAACAGAGCTTCATGCGGCTCATCCAGAGGTAAACAGTCATAACTGCCAACGAACGCCAGTCTCTCCCGGAGGATCAGCTTCATCTTCACCAGCATCACAGGAGCCATCATGAAGCTTCACTGACTGAAAGCTGGGCTCATCACCCAGAATGTGTTGGAGCCGTAAAAAGGGCGCGATCACTTCTTTGGTTCGTTTCCTCGGATTCAGTAAACTTTGCTTTCAGACTTTTAACTGTTCTTTGATGCTGCAGCCTCGTTCTCCTGCAGCCTCGTTCTCCTGCAGCCAACTTTGGCCATTTCTATCAAAATCTCTTCGAACACGGAGGGTTTTGGATGAGTCTCTTCTAATTTTTGTACAGAAATATCAGCCCAAATGTTTCTGAAGTCTCAGCAGCGCGAAATTATGATGAGTATCATTTTGGATTGACATAAAAGCCGCATGAATTCCGATCTACCTGTTCAGACTGAGTCACATTGCCGCAGATCGGATACGTATCGGACTTTCAGTACCACATATGAAAGCGTCTCAAATCAAATTTCTTTCTGTTCACACTGACACACAGACACACATCTGTGTCACTTATGGAGAAAAAGATCAGATTTGGGCCACTTTTACCTGCTGTGTGTACAAAGGCTAATCTGGGCTTTACTAAACAAAGAACTAGATCTTAACCCCCAATACGCATTTCTTAAAATAATATGATACCAAAATTTCAAACAGCCCATCTGCAAGCATCAGCCTCAAAGTTAACTACCTTTATTTTCATTACACTTGCATAGTACAACAAAGTTCTTTTCACTTCCCAGTTCAGAAAGCTGGGGTCAGAGCGCAGGGTCAGCCGTGATATGGCACCCCTGGAGCAGACAGGGTTAAGCACCTTGCTTGAGGGTCCAATGGTTGCAACTTAATAGACTCAAGTATTGAAACAACCACAACCCTGTGATTAATCACCCACAGCGCTAACCGCTAAGCTGTGTCCCAATTCAGGGGCTGCATTCTTCGGAGGCTTCGAAGGCCGCTTGCATCATAACAGCGCTACTAGGCTGTCCCATTTCGAAGGCTCCTTTTCCATTTCAACGAAGGATCCAGCAGGTGGATCCTTCACCAGCCAACATATCCCGAGGTTCATTGCGGGGCGGGGAGGATTCGAGAACATGGCAGCGTCAGCAGAGGAGCGAACGGCAGCTGAAGAGACACTGTAAATGTAAGTATTGGGTGTAAACTGAGTCAAATGTTTCGTTTTGTTTTAGGGAACAAGAAGCCGACAGAGCGAAGCATCTCCAGCTCTAATAAATGAAAAAAAACAAAAAAAAACAAAGTTTCTCCATCTTTAAAGAACTTTAAAAGAACTAGACAGGAGCAGGGGTTTCGTGACGCAGAGGTAAGGGTGGGAACAGCCCTGCGGAAATCCGCCGTAGAGCAGACCATCTCATTTTGGTTCAGCCTTCGCGGGTCTGCCCAGCCTTCGAAGGATGCAGCCCTTGAACTGGGACACAGCAGTAGTGCTTCAAAAGTTCCACTTACCTTCAAGATGGTCATTTTTCTAGTCTTTCAAGTGGAAAAGTACACTCTCTGGACTATTCACTGTGCATCACTGTATGAAGTAGACGTGTTTACAGAGGTTAGATGTTTCATTTTTCCCAGAGAGCCCTTTTAAAGTCAGGATATTTACCATGTTAACTTCTGAAGTTAACTTGCTAACTTTAGGGAGTTCTGTGATTCTGATAAACCAAAGGACTCTTTATCTGAAGCCTAAAGCAGTTTCTTATATTCCAGACCATCATACACCACTAATGCTTCAACACTGCACTGTTTAGATTCCATCTTACGTCATCTGTGACCGCTAACGTGGCTAACGATTAATAAATGTTTACAAGGACTAATTAGCATGACTCACTTTCATAATACAGCAAGGTTGCTTGTATTCTAGAACATGACTACTTCCCCTTTTCAGGAATGCAAAGGGTGAGCAACACATTTCATCATAGCTTTCTGGAACACAGCCGCAGTGCAGTGTGACCGCACATGGAGCAGATGCAAAGCAGTTATTATTATTGTTATCATTTTTTTATTACACTCCAACTGTACCCCTAGTAGGACAATTACACCACCGTTAGCTGCTGTTCAGTCCTGGAAAACAATCATTTTCTGCTTCTCATCCTCGTGTTCCACCGGTGGAGATCCAAGCTGTGCATATTTGCCAGTAATAATCTGTAACCATAGTAACGCTGGCTTGTGTAAGGCAGTGATGTTTCAGTGCATCAGCGATCGCTGTGATGTCACCGTCTATCTCTGTCATCAGTTCGGGAGCGGAGTGAGGAGTGTGATCGTCATGAATGTAAAGGTTCTACAGATCCTGGCTGTTCTAGAGGGACATGAAGTTAAATCTCAGATGACGTTCTTTTGTCCTTTTCAGAAACAGTCGAAAGGGGCGCTGAGGTCACCAAAATCATGCATCATACTGGGAAGAGTGCTGCTCTTGCAATCATATCAGAGTCAGAGTTCACCAAAATGAGCTTCTTTAGAGAAGAGACACCTGTAACTGTTCTGACCTTAAAGGGGAACTCCACCCATCTGTCAAAAATTCTGCATAATTAAACGGTTAAGATGAAAACAAAGTCATTCAGAGTAGTTTGGTGTTAATTCTAGATGCTTAATTCTAGAGAAACTTAGTAAGTCAGTAAGTCAGATTTGTTCACAGTGTTAGTGATAGGAACCAGACGTCTGAAGAGCTAACGGCCTCTAAAAATACATCACAGAAAGTTATTACATTAAATGGTTATGAATACTCAGCCTGATGTCTGAGACATCGTTTCACAGTAGTTTTGAGACAACTTTTGGCCTAAAACACATTTTAATTTGTTCTAATCTGTTCATGGTGGAGGGATACATTAAGGCTGTTCTGAGGATTTACCACTATTTTACCATCATCAACATTATATAGCACCCAAAAGGGTTCTTTTGTTGACACAAGCTTGACATTGTAACAATAGCAGAACCCCTTTGGATGCTATATAGAACCAAACCAAAAAGGTTCTATGTAGAACCGTATACAGCACATTCTCCATGAATCTGAAGAACACTTTAATGATGCAAAGAATCCTTTAATCATGCAAATGTTTCATTGAGTGGAACCTTGAAGAACCATTTTTAACCCTTGTATGGTGTTGGGGGAAACGATTTGTAATTATTTCAACCTCAGATTTTTGGTCTTTGCTCATTTTCTGTGAAGGACATATAAAATAACCCATTTTCAGTGTCTTCACTCTGTTCACCCCCCACACATTTATATTACACATGTGGTGTTGGGCTGAACCTGCGGGGGGTGAAAGTGTGGAGGTGCTGTGTCCTTCACTCTGTTCTCCTCTTACATGGCCTGCTGTTAGTGTGTGTGTGTGTCTGTGTGTGTGTGAGGGTGGACACCATGGACAGGCTGCTGACTGGCTACAGCTGCTAAAGGAGAACCCTACGCTGGCCACTTAAGAAGTGTGTAGAAGTGTGTAATAAACTTTGGGCCCACTGATGGGCACTGGCCATTTAAGGGGTTAAAGGAAATGAGAATAAACAGAGACACTGTGGTTAAACAGAGTACAGCTCAGTCCATTAAACCAATGACTAATATTAGACGAATGTGAAAGATTGCTAGAAGATAACTTCCATAAACACAGCCCAACAAAGACTGTCAGAAAGCGATCTAGTGGACTCGCAACTGTGTTTAATATAGTGCTGTAACTAAAGGAGCAGAGCTGCTGTCTATCACATAACCCCAAACTGGAGCTGTGATAAATGCAGCAGAGAGCATGGCTGCTGGACTACCAGCTTCTGGATGCTTCCACACTGGCTCTGGGCAGATAGCCCCTCTTGCATGCCTGAAATCCTCTTTTACCCCTGCAGAACTGGACTCGCCCAGCCAGACACGCAAATCATGGCCTTGAGCAACCAGAAACGTTGCCCAGAGCGACAAGTGGCTGTAATAGCCAGTGTGGACGCACTCCAGATAGAGATGGAGAAGCTGGTGCCTGTGAAGAACCTCATCATGAAGACCTCAAGCCATTGGAAGTTCTCCTCATGGCTGGAGGGATCCGTCATCACATGCCTAAGCCACTTCCAGCACATGTGGATGAAGATTGGACAGTAGAAGGAAAATGGAGCCTGCAGAGGACTTGCTCAGTACAATCAGAGTAGTAGGTTTACATTTAGATCGAAAGTTGGTGTTGCCACTTTCTGGAGGCCCCCTAGTGGTCATTCCACCAGAGTAAAGGATATTTAATAAATGCAATCTAGTAGTTTTTCCATGTGACTCTCTGTGTGTGAGTTGCTGTGACTGTGTTGAGCTGCTAGCGAGCAATGAGGAGTGAGAACCCCTTGCTGTGAAAAACTATTTACACCTCTCCACAAAGAGGGCAATGCCCGAGATAAAACGGTCAACTGCAGCTTTCTTCATATCAAACAATCCTAATCCTGTCCAACTGACGCAGTAATAATCAGCATTCAAACACAATAAAAACACTTCTATAAGTGCTGATGTACTCGCTCACCTACAACACTGAAAATAAACTTAAAGTAAATCATGCATTTTTCCATCATACAAATCATTTCCATCAATATAAATGAAGTATGAACATACACGCTTCCACAAAAGGTGCCTACATTTAAACATACTTATGTATATAAAGGTAAAAAGTAAATGTTTTACCATATAAATTGGATGTTTCCTTTATTTGGTGGTGTGTGATGCAATGGGCAGACAGTCCAAGTCGTGCGCGAAGATGAATCAGCACAGTCGTGGGCAGTTTCATTTTACATTAATATGAATTTGGTATTAAAAAATCCATTAAAATGTGTGAGAACTTCACTGAGAAAAACCTCATAGCTTTTGAAATTAATACATGAGTAAAGTCAATATCTTTAAAATATTACTTAACATAGAACAATTATATATATTTTTAGTATTTATAGTATTTCACCACCCACTGGTTTGAGCTTAACTAAGGGGAATTCCACCGACTGACAAAATTTCTCCATAATTAAACGGTTAAGATGTAAACAAAGTAGCACAGTAACAGCAGAGGATAAGGATTGACCATCAGTATAAGATATGGAAAATGGGAAAAGCAGGAGTAACAATGTGTATTATTACAATAATGCAGCTGTGTCGTCAGGAGGGTCAGTTCATGCAGGTGAGGTTTGCACAGTGTTGTACAGCAGAAGTTCCATGGTGGTCAGACTCGTCCAGTGGGCACCTAATCAAAGCAGATGAAGAAACAGCATCAGACCTCACAGGATAGGCAGTTATTCAGCTTGGCAAAGAGACACACAACAGAAAGAGAAACTTACAGAGTCAGAATTATTCACAGTGGTGGTGATAGGAACCAGCCGTCCACCTCTAAAAGCTCCCTCACAGAAAGTTATTACATGAAATAGTTATGAATTCACTGCCTGATGTCTGAGACACTCTTTTGTGATAGTTTTGAAGAAGAGTTTGGCCTAAATTATATATATTTTAAAATTTTGTATCTCTGTTATGACCCGGTTTAGGGTCAGGGCGTAGAAGAATGGCGCAGTGTGAATGTATGCTTTGTGAATACGTCCAAAGTGTATCACACGAACGCCAACCCTAGTTTGTCTTGAGGTTTGGCCGAGGCCAAAACAACAAGCAAAACCCACACCAGCTCCAAGAGAGACACTAACTAACCTCAGCCAGACAAAATAATAGACAAAAGACAGACGGTTTACCTAACTCCCCTCACAAAACACAGACAAAAACCCAAAACACAAATTTAATGTCAGTTAAATCCAAACCGGGGCACGTTCAACCTCAAAACATTGTGCACCGTTTTGCTATGGTGTCCAGGTTGAACGAGTGGTTTCATGGAAACAGTGTGAAACAGGCTTTGAAGTGTTTTTTGTCTTGTTACCCAATCAGCAGTGCTACGTGTGTATAAACCCTGCCATACTGAAAAGGCAGTGCACACAACGGATTCTAAAGAAGTCCTCTACACATGTAGCTTAGTCTGCGCAACAGTTAAATACGTCATGAGATATTTGTCGTAAGTATTTTATTGTAAAGTCTGAAAATACTTTAAAAAATAAGCCAAGAATGGCCTTCTGAGCTGCCGTAGTTTCAACATTTGTGTGATCAACGCACCACCGTTTCCATTCAAATCAACGCTTTGCTATGTGTTGTCAGGCCTGAATGCAGCCCAGATTAAGCCTGAATGCAGCCCAGATTAAGCTCTTTATAAAAATACACGAAAAGAGTGTGTGTGTGTGTGTGTTCGTTTGTGGGGTGTGTGTGTGTGTGTGTTCGTTTGTGGGGTGTGTGTGTGTGTGTGTGTGTTCGTTTGTGGGGTGTGTGTGTGTGTGTGTGTGTGTGTGTGTGTGTGTTCGTTTGTGGGGTGTGTGTGTGTGTGTGTGTGTGTGTGTGTGTGTGTGTGTTCGTTTGTGGGGTGTGTGTGTGTGTGTGTGTTCGTTTGTGGGGTGTGTGTGTGTGTTCGTTTGTGGGGTGTGTGTGTGTGTGTGTGTGTGTGTGTGTGTGTGTTCGTTTGTGGGGTGTGTGTGTGTGTGTGTGTTCGCTTGTGGGGTGTGTGTGTGTGTGTGTTCGTTTGTGGGGTGTGTGTGTGTTGTGTGTGTGGTGTGTGTGTCGTTTGTGGGGTGTGTGTGTGGTGTGTCGTTGTGTGTGTGGTGTGTGTGTGTGTGTGTTCGTTTGTGGGGTGTGTGTGTGTGTGTGTGTGTGTGTGTGTTCGTTTGCGGGGTGTGTGTGTGTGTGTTTGTGGGGTGAGTGTGTGTGTGTGTGTTCGTTTGTGGGGTGTGTGTGTGTTCGTTTGTGGGGTGTGTGTGTGTGTGTGTTCGTTTGTGGGGGGTGTGTGTGTGTGTGTGTTCGTTTGTGGGGTGTGTGTGTGTGTGTTCGTTTGTGGGGTCAGAAGGCCAAACAGTCAGAAATAATCAGGTGGGAAACCAAACAAGCAAATGTCACTGTGAGTAGTGCAGCTTAGAGATGTGGAGCGGAGTGGAACCTGTGGTGACGAGTAGAACACACAGACTGGATCATGGGATGCCGCTGATAACTGGGAAGACAGAACAGGAGGCGCAGTTAGACCGGCTGCCTGTCTTCTTTTACTGGGTTATGAATCTATTAATGGATTAGCACCTACATCTCGGAATGCCTGAGAGAACATGTTCCACATCGTGCTTTGAGATCGTGAAGTGCTGATTTATTGAAGCACAGTAAGGCTGGAGAAGCAGCGCTCTGTGTGGAAACTACCAAAGAACATTCGTCAGGCATCCTGTGTGACCAGCTTTAAAGCTGTGTTTATTTAGCTTAGCCTTCTTTTATTCAAATTCACACCTCATTTTATTCATTTTATTGTTCTTATTTTTCATTCTCATTCTATGTTCATTTTATTCTGTTTTCTTTCTTTCTTTCTTTCTTTCTTTCTTTATTACAATTTTTATCAAACAAGCACTTCTTTCAGTAGTTTTTCTTTTTATTTTTGCTGTTTTACACACATAATTTTGATATTTTATTTGATTTCATTGTGAAGCACTATGAGCTGCATTGTTATGTATGAAAGGGTCTGTGTAAATAAAGTTATTATTATTATTATTATTATTATTATTATTATTATTATAAGAAAAACAGCAAGACAAAAAATGAGCGGAGAGAAATTGTTAGACAAAATAGTCCCCAAAGACAATGTATATTTTCAGATTTACCACAATCATCATTACACATAAAAGCCCAGAAGACAGTGGAGGTTCCCAGGTGGTTTTAGTAGTAAACAAAACGGCTATAATAGTAAATAATCAGCAAAATCTCTTGCACCTTTTTACATCAAACCACTCTGAACTGACTCCATCTCAACCACTGAATTCGTTCTTAAATTTTGAAAAATCGGTGGAGTTGTCCTTTACGTTCTAAAAGACTGGTAACAGTGTGAATTAACCAGTGCGCCGGTATGCAGAACGCTGAACTCGCGTTCGCCAATCGGAACGCAGTCTGATCCTTTAGGGGCGGGGCTTTGTAAACACGAGCGCGTGCTGGTGCGCAGCCTCGCGGACTCCTCGCGTGGCTAAAAAAGTAGCTGGAGCGTCTGTTTCTCCGCGCTCAGTACAGATGGGCGAGCAACAGCGGGATTAGGCAGCGCATCTGCACCGAGACTTACCGCCCGAACTCCAGCAGAGCCGAGCTGAGCACCCAGCCGTCCGCGCGGAGCCCTGGAGGACTTTGGGGGACAGCAGAAGCTCCACAGACCGCTCAGCGACCGCAGAAGTAAGTTTGCCCAACTGGAGGATGCGGTAGTTCGGACACAAAGCCTCCGAATCTCCGGCGTTACCGTCTCTCTGAGTTGATCGGGTTTAAAGGTGTTTCAGCGCTGGAGATGCGGCGCCTGCGCACTTTGCAAACTTTAAAGCTGAATCCAAACGGGAAACTGTCTCTTCTGCAAAACTGCCGGTTTTCTTTGAGCCGCTGTGTCTAAAACCAGCTTCTATAAGTTTAGATCTGAAACCACACCGTTAAAAAAGAGGGTTCTTTAGTAAAGGCAGTGGTTCTATTTAGAATCATGAGTTCTAGGACCATTTGCATGCTTAAATGGGTCTTTGCATGCTGCATGATTCTTCAGATTCATGGAGAATGTGTTGTGTATGGTGGTAAATAGGAGCTTTTTTAGAAAATGGTTCTAGATAGCACCAAAAAGCGTTACACGTTTGACACAGTAACAATAGCTGAACTCTTTTTGGTGCTATGTAGAACCATTCTTACATTGTCCATCAATCTAAAGAACCATTTAAGCATGCAGATGGTTCTACATTCTCCATCAATCTGAATAAACATTTTACCATGCAGAGGACCATTTAAGCATGCAGATGGTTCTAGATAGCACCCAAAGGGTTACATGTTTGACCTAGTAGCAATAGTTTTTGGTGCTATAGAGAACCATTCTTACATTGTCCATCAATCTAAAGAACCATTTAAGCATGCAGATGGTTCTAGATAGCACCAAAAAGGATTACATGTTTGACACAGTAACAATAGCTGAACCCTTTTTGGTGCTATAGAGAACCATTCTTACATTCTTCATCAATCTGAAGAACCACTTCTCCAAGCAAAGAACTTATTTAATCATGCATTTGGTTCTAGATAGCACCATAAAGTTTGCTTCTTTGACATAGTAACGATAGCTGAACCTCTTTTTGGGGCTATGTAGAACCATTCTTACATTCTCTGTCAGTTTTGAATAACCATTTCACCATACAAAGGACCATTTAAGCATGCAGATGGTTCTAGATAGCACCAAATAGGGTTACATGTTTGACACAGTGGCAGTAGCTAAACCTTTTTTTGGTGCTACGTAGAACCGTTCTTAAATTCTCCATCAATCTGAAGAACCACTTCACAGAGCAAAGAACCATTTAAGCATACAGATGGTTCTAGATAGCACAAAAAGGGTTATGTTTGACATAGTAACAATAGCTGAACCCTTTTCGGTGCTATGTAGAACTATTCTTACATTCTTCATCAATCTGAAGAACCACTTCACCAAGCAAAGAACCATTTAAGCATACAGATGGTTCTAGATAGCACCACAAAAAGGGTTACACGTTTGACACAGTAACAATAGCTGAACCCTTTTTGGTGCTATGTAGAACCATTCTTATATTCTCCATCAATCTGAAACCACTTCACGAAGCAAAGAGCCACATAAGGATGCAGATGATTCTGGAACTCATAATGCTAAACAGAACCACTGCCTTTACTGAAGAACAGTCTTGTGTAGTGTTTGGAACGTGATTGGAGGAGCTTCATGGCAGAACGTTAGTGTTTGTTTTCATTCCAGCTGTTAAACTCTGTTTTCCACCCCTGATGATAAAGGAACCCGTTCTCGTCTGCTGAGTGTGGTGCTGCTGAGAGATTTTGTGAATGGCGCTGGCGGTACCTGCTGCAGTCGTGCTTCAGGAAACTTATATAACCCAGCAGAACAGAGCAGAACAGAGCAGAACAGCGCAGAACAGCGCAGCAGCGTTTGAGCTCAGCTCCGTCAGTGTGAGGGGGGTTAGAGGTGCTGGAGTCGGGAGGTGGACTTGTTGAAAGCAGACGTGTTTGAAACTCTCCTCCGTCACGGAGATCCGTCAGCAGAGCGCGCAGAAGATGCGCCGGTGGCGTGAGTCTCATTCACGCAGGCTTTGGAAAGACGCTGAAGCTCGTGCTGCATGGCTGTGCTGCGCTGCGCTGCGCGGGTGCAGATGCTGCTGAGTGCTGTTGAGCTCGAGCAGAGCGTCAGTCGGCTCTGTTTGGTGCGACAGTGAGAAACTCTGCACTGGAAAAAAGTCATGCACTGAATTTCATTGTGTTCATAGTCCTGCATAGAACCATTCTGCATAGAACCTTTGAACCCTTAGAACCCTTGAAGATCCGTCTTTTTTAAGTGTGTATGGCAACTCAACACTCTTAGAAAAGATACTGCAAATGGGTTCTTTTAGCTGTGTCACACAAGAACCACTTTTGTTTCTCCATAGAACCGTGTTTGGAAAGATATTTGTGAGTGTGAAGAACCCTCTCAAGATTTGAAGAACCTATAATGCAAGAGTTTATACCAGTTTAAGGGTTCTTCCTACCTTGACATTATGTGGAGGTGCTTTTAAACTTTCTACACACTGACACATCTCATTCACAGAAATGGTTAACCACTGAAAGGTTCTTTAAGGAACCAGAAGTGGTTCTTCTATGGCAACCCTTTCTGGCACCTTTATTTTAAGATTGACAAAACATTTGAACTTTTAAATGGTTCTGTAAATGGAACCTTTTGGAAAAAATGGTCCTGTTTAGCACAAAAAAGGGTTCCGCTATTGTTACAAGTCAACCCTATTATGGTACTAAGTAGAACAGTTTTTGCTAAGAGTGACACAAGTACTATATATTCTTTTAAATAGTCGCCCAAAAGTAATGGTGCCATAGAAGAACCATTTCTGGTTCCATAAAGAACTCTTTAGTGGATGGTTCTTTAGAGAACTTTTTTGTAAATAAGAAGTCTGAGTGTGAAGAACTAATGTTAGGGTTCTATAACATTTAAAGGTTTCTTTTCCTAGAACTGTACATCCTTTATTTTCGAGAGTGGATCACCATAAGACAGTCCAACAGCACCTGGAATTACACATTATATCATTTATATCATATCATATATATATATATATATATATGAAATCTGTGGTTTCTCTCTGTTTTCTACAGTTATTCCTCATAAAGGTGATTCTAGTCTGCACATCATTTACACCTCAATACAATCACATCAATCATGTTTTACCTTAAATATGAATATAAATATTATCTTAAACAGAAATATGAAATATGTATCTGAATGGAGCTTTTCTCAGTGTGTGCTCTGAGCTGAAGTGCTGAACACACAGAGCTGCACTGAATCAGCGCTGTGCTCCAGTACGTTCTCTCCGTCTGCGTCAGTGATGCGCTCGATCTGCAGCAGCTTAGTCTTCACTCCTCACCAGCTAACAGACCCTTTAATCAGGCACTCATGTCACTGATCACACCAGGACTCTCTCAGTAGAAGGCAGGAGCTCCAGTGGAGCATCATCACCCATTATTACCTAGTCTGTTACAGATTAC
Organism: Colossoma macropomum; assembly: GCF_904425465.1. Taxonomy (NCBI): domain Eukaryota; kingdom Metazoa; phylum Chordata; class Actinopteri; order Characiformes; family Serrasalmidae; genus Colossoma; species Colossoma macropomum. The sequence goes on along the minus strand of NW_023494810.1, from coordinate 30,890,720 downwards.
ACATCTGGAGGGGTTGCAGATGTTAACGGGGAAACATTTGCAAGTTTTATGAACACAGCGGGACTGACTGAGTGATTGATTCACTATTACGTGTTTATTTATTGATTTGAGTTCAGTGAAAGAGTCTTGTGCGTTAAACTGAAAGTTTGGACAGAAATGCTAACAGGATTAACAGTGGGTTAATACAGTATAGATAACTCTATAGATAAATAACAGTATAGATAACTCCGTAGATACATAGGTAACAGTATAGATAACTATAGATAAATAGGTAACAGTATATATAACTCTACAGATAGATAGGTAACAGAATAGATAACTATAGATAAATAGGTAACAGTATAGATAACTATAGATAAATAGGTAACAGTATATATAACTCTACAGATAGATAGGTAACAGTATAGATAACTATAGATAAATAGGTAACAGTATATATAACTCTACAGATAGATAGGTAACAGAATAGATAACTATAGATAAATAGGTAACAGTATAGATAACTATAGATAATAGGTAACAGTATATAACTCTACAGATAGATAGGTAACAGTATAGATAACTATAGATAAAGGTAACAGTATATAGAACTTACAGATAGATAGGTACGTAGAGTAACGATAGTAACTAGGTACGTATAATACTCTACGATGATAGGTACAGATAGATAACTAGATAAATAGGTAACAGTATATATAACTCTACAGATAGATAGGTAACAGAATAGATAACTAGATAAATAGGTAACAGTATATATAACTCTACAGATAGATAGGTAACAGTATAGATAACTAGAAAATAGTACAGTATATAAACTCTACAGATAGATAGGTAACAGTATAGATAACTATAGATAAATAGGTAACAGTATATATAACTCTACAGATAGATATGTAACAGTATAGATAACTATAGATAAATAGGTAACAATATAGATAACTATAAATAAATAGGTAACAGTATAGATAACTATAGATAGATAGGTAACAGTATATATAACTCTACAGATAGATAGGTAACAGTATAGATAACTATAGATAAATACATACATACATACATACATACATCATCTAAACCGCTTATCCTTCTGGGTCGCGGTGGGGTGCTGGAGCCTATCCCAGCTGTCATTGGGCGGAAGGCAGGATACACCCTGGACAGGTCGCCAGTCCATCGCAGGGCATATAGATAAATAGGTAACAGTATATATAACTCTACAGATAGATAGGTAACAGAATAGATAACTAGATAAATAGGTAACAGTATATATAACTCTACAGATAGATAGGTAACAGAATAGATAACTAGATAAATAGGTAACAGTATATATAACTCTACAGATAGATAGGTAACAGTATATATAACTCTACAGATAGATAGGTAACAGTATATATAACTCTACAGATAGATAGGTAACAGAATAGATAACTAGATAAATAGGTAACAGTATATATAACTCTACAGATAGATAGGTAACAGTATATATAACTCTACAGCTAGATAGGTAACAGTATAGATAACTATAGATAAATAGGTAACAGTATATATAACTCTACAGATAGATAGGTAACAGAATAGATAACTAGATAAATAGGTAACAGTATATATAACTCTACAGATAGATAGGTAACAGTATATATAACTCTACAGATAGATAGGTAACAGTATAGATAACTAGATAATAGTAGTAAGTATAGATAAATAGGTAACAGTATATATAACTCTACAGATAGATATGTAACAGTATAGATAACTATAGATAAATAGGTAACAGTATAGATAACTATAGATAAATAGGTAACAGTATATATAACTCTACAGATAGATATGTAACAGTATAGATAACTATAGATAAATAGGTAACAGTATCTATAACTCTGTTGTTAGATACGAAACAGTATAAATAACTATAGATAGATAGTTAACAATATATGTAACTATAGATAGGTAATAGTGTATGTAACTCTATAGGTAGTTAGGTAACAGTATATATACCCCTATAGATAGATAGGTAACAGTGTGTATATAGCTCTGTAGATAGATAAGTAACAGTGTAGACAACGCTATGGATAGACAGGTAACAGTATAGATAACTCTATAGATGGAGAGGTATCAGTGGAGATAACTCCTTCACTTTCACAGTATGGATAACCGTTTTCATAAATGAGACGTTTTTAAAGTTTAAAGAACCTCCATGTAATGTAAAGGTTGTATTCCAGTTAAAGGTTTTACATCCCGAGTTTCTTTTGTTCAGTCTTTGTTCTCGGACCGCGGGGGGTCTGCGTTCTGTGTCCTAAGAGCTCGTCCGAGTTGTGCTCAGCTGTTAGAGAGAGTGGTCAGAGCAATGCTCGTTCTACCATTTTAACCTGCTTCTTTAGCCATGATGTTTTTGGGCTGTGAGGCTTTGAGCACTGGTGTGTGCTGGTGATCCAGCCAAGAGTGCAGTGCAGCAGAACTGTACGGTGCCGTAGTCTTTGCTTTCAGTCCTTTTACTTGTTTGTATTTTTTTGGTAGCTTTGTTTATGTACATTGCACATCTCATGTCTCCAAAATGGTATGTATACGATAGACATACCATGTTTATCTATTTATATGATAGAAGGGGAAACAATGTAATGTTCTTTTTAACTTAGACTAGTGATGAGTGGTAAATGTAACATTAGACCTTCAGAATATGGAACTTTCAGTATCCCATCATTATATATTCCAGTCATTTCATCAACTCTCTTAGTTTTTGATCACATAATCAAAAACTCATCATATTTAAAGGGTCCGTATTCTGGAAAAGCTCATTTTCCTCGCTTTTGTAAAAGAGATTAATGTAATATATAAACAGTGTTCGTGCTTCTAAACATACAAATCACTCCTCAGTCCATAGATGAGAAACCAAGCTGCAAAAAACAGGCTGTTTTGAATTCACTGTTTCTGTGATGTCACAAAAATCAAAGCATTTACATAAACCCACCTGTTCAGCCATCAGGACTAGTTTCGCCCATTCACATTGAAGTTATAGGGAGTGTTTCAGCCTGGATAGTTTTTTTTTCAATGAAGTGCAATACAGGGCAGCCAATCAGAACAGAGCTCATTTACATATATCAGTCTTAAAGGAACAGTAACAAAAACAGCCTGTTTTATTCTAAGGGGTAAAGCGAGGTTAGAAATTGGTCATGTAAAAATGAACTGTGGCTGTTTTTGGCACATAACCAAACAGGCATCATAGGTGGGCCTCTTAAAATGTAATAAAATGTCAAATATGGGCGCTTTAATGAAGGGTTAGCTCCGCCTTCTTGTGTGCATATCAAGTCTTTTACAGTGGCTTCAAATGTTGCTCAGCCAATGAGATTTCAGAACCAGAACTATGGGCTTTATAATTGGTAATTTGATGGGTCACGTTCTTAAATTTAGGCTTTAAAGTTAATTATTTGCAGACTAATTTTTGCCGAAATTTTGCCCAATAATGTAAGCGAATGTATTCTGAAGTCATTTTGGAGCATTTCTATTGACCCATTCATCATAAAATGCTCACACAGTGTAACAATAATAATAATATTAATAATAATATTTATTTATATAGCACTTTTAATGCCAGTGGCAGCTCAAAGTGCTTTACAGACAGGTGATAAAACATAGTTACACAAGAAATCATTAGCTGCTCTTTACATGCATCCTAGAGTGCATTCAAAGAGCAGCTAATATTTTCATATAGTCAGAAAAAATATTTATGACAAGATTTATGTGACAGCAGCTGCATTGAAATTCATCATAATACTTGACAAAACTAGAAGCTGCTGATTTTACAGTAAAAGTGTGATAGCAGACACAAAAGCTCCACCAGTGGAACAACTAGAGGTCCTAAATTCTTCATGATGAAAGCGATGAGGCTTTGTCTGAAGACACTGCTGCATTTGCAGCCATGCATGATTCATTCTATCATGTTTGAGCACCTTGAAGGCACGTAGCCTCCTAGAGTGCATGCAGATATTAGGTCAGCTGTAACGTTAGATGTGACAGAAGGGGTCCTATACTGGGACCCAGGTGGCCTTAGGAGCTGCCAGTGGGAAAAGTCTGACCTCATATCACATGGGTAGGCAGAGTGTACACATATAGCTCAAAGGATAAGATGCGTACATACATTTACAAACTGAATATTACAGATAGAGTTTAGATTGTATATCACTGCTGTCGTATCAAAACCTTGTAACTTTTTTTTATTGTTTTACCCCATTTAAAAGCGTTAGATGCCCTTTACATTAAACATTTAGAGATGAAATGTAAAGTAGACACGAAAACTTAAACCCATTTTTTCAAAATTGCTGAATAATTCAGTGGTTGAGGTGTAAACAGAGTCATTCAGAGTGGTTTGGTGTGAAATGGTTGATTGTAGAGGGTCAGGTTTCTTTACAGTGGTGGTGACAGGAACCAGGGGTCACCATGACTACAACACAGATATAGCTATTTTATTTACTATCCAAACCCACCAGTGAACCTGAGTTTTATATGCAATGTTGATGATGGTCACACAGTGATAAATCTAAAATAATATGTTTTCTTTGGGGGCTATTTTATCCCACAGCGCCCTGCATGCATCCCTCCACCATGAATGGATTTTTAAAAACTCACACCACCACTGTGAACAATTTTGACTCTGTAAGTTTCCCTAGAATAGAGCGTTTCACACAAAACCACTCTGAATGACTTCGTTTACATTTTAGCCATTTAATGAACATTTAAAAATGAGTGGAATTCCACTTTTCAGGAACAGCAAGAATGTATGACATGGTAAAAAAGTAGCAGAAACACTTTCTGTTGGGTACAGTTCATAAGGCTACATGACATACATAAGCTCATCATGACAACTCTACACAAATGTTTATAAATGCTTATTCCAACAGGCGTAATTTGCTGTAATGGTTATATTTGCCAATTTTGATCAAAGTTAGCAAAAGTAGCCTTTATGACAGATGATGCCTACTGGAATAAGCATTTATAAACGTTTGTGTAAGGTTATGTCAGTTGTCATGACAAGCCTATGTAGGTGTCATATTAACAGAACCCTACAGTAAAGTGTTACCAAAATAGCAAATGTTATTAAACAGTAAACTGTAATTGTCCCATATGTAGTTCAACAGATTCATGTTTACTTTTTATATCATCAACATTATACTACATTTAAAATTATGTGTTTTATTTAAAAAATTCATTTGTCACACAGATTTTGGTCACTGGTGTTATCAGGACCCTTATATTACATTTGAACACAGTATTTTCAGCTCTATTAAGCTGTTTCTTTGAGTCGAGGCTCATCAGAGAGGAAGCATCTCAAGGCATGAGAAGGCGAGTCACACTCACTCACTATATTTCATTCATTTATTAATAATTTTGTATATCAGGCAGCTCATAACTTCTATTTGTCACCGGTGTTATGTGCTCTAATGGCTGGGTAATTAAGATTTTGTTAAAATAATGCTGTATATCATGTTTATTACTGATTTATTACTGAAATAGTTGCAGAAGGTCACCTGACCACCAACGAGTCAGCCAGTTTGTAAAATCCTCAGTTTTAACCAGAATGTCACTGGAGTCACCGTCACTGGTGTTACACCATGTTCATACAACACCAGTGACTGTAAAATATGTTTGAATTAAGCTCTCATTTCTGCATATATGATAATAGGAGATGTTAATGGACATATTAAAGTGATTTAGTTTTGGGATGAAATAGATTTTTGGAAAATGTATCCACCTCAATTCTCACTCCAAATATATGAGGAGAATGACCCACCTGTAAAATCTCTTCCATTCATTAAAGTTAAGCATGTTTATTTTTTCCTTCTCCTATAAAGTCACCAGTTTCAGAGATACAGGCTTTGTTACAGTAGCATGATATTTATCTTGCTATAGATGGACTCATCTGTCTGTCAGTGTTACTGCAGTCTGGGCAGAATGTCAAATTTGCTTTTCTCTCCCAGGGGTGTTGACCCAGCCTTGGTAAGCGATAATGTGTAGAAATTGCCTCATGCGTGTTCGTGTGTGTTAGAATCTGGGCCAGATCCAGACTGGAAAATGTGTGGATCATGTGTCAGTATGTGGAAATCATCTGTTCCCATTATGTGACTCTGAATCTGCTCTGTCTGTCTAAATGCCGGCTGTCTGTTTTATAGATCGGCTTCATATGGACAAACTAGAGCTGCGCTGATACTGCGATTAATCGTCCAGTTGTGATTTTTATTTCTCTTTGCATCCGTATTTATTTATGCACTTATCTGTGTATTCATTCTCATTGATTTTAACATGTCTGCTATAAGATGTAAGCAGTGTCATTCAGAGTGGTTTGGTTTGAAACATTCTAGAGAAACTCAGAGAGTCAGAATTGTGGTGGTGATAGGAACCAGACGTCCACCTCTAAAAGCTCCCTCACAGAAAGTTACTACATGAAGCGGTTAATAGACTGAATGCTGATGCCTGAGATATTGTTTTATGATATGTATGTTTATATGATGTTATTTATTTATGATATGTAAGATTATATGTATATATAAACTTTTGGTATTTTTAAAATACATTAATTCAATACATTCAACACAGAAGAAGCGTACTTTGGATAGCTGCAAAGCAGTCATTACTTCCAGTAATTGTGAAAAAACTGTGCAGTTATTACAAATAAAATATCACAAATGCTTCTCCACCAGTCAGTTTCTGCCGTCTGAAATAATTATTGTAAAATTAAGCAATAAGCCATGAGAGGCCGTGTATTACTGAGGTGTTTATCACAGGGGAGTGGTGTTCTTAGGCACGATATAGTGGCTTTTAGAAAACAGTGTGTGACATAAAATATGATGAAATACACAATTTCTCAGTAAATAACTAGTTCTTATTAACAATAATCAACACAAACAAGTAGTCCACCAAGAAATGTAGTTCTTGTAGAGTATGGTATTGTTGCCAAGCAACCATGGGCTGCTGAATGAGAAGCATGTTTGGTCACCCATCACTGTTTATTGTGGTCACTTCATGAACTTTTTAATTTTTTGTTGTATAACATATCAAAGTCAATGTTTAATGCAAAAGTCTTCGCTTCATAAGTAATCACCAAATTACCCCCATAACAACAATGCTAATTTCCATTAATGCCTCAATGAGAATAACAGCGCCCTCTTCCCTCACTGGGGCTGAATCTCAAATAACTCCCTGCTCCCTACATAGTGCACTATGTAGGAATTTGACTCCTGCATTCCAACAGTGCATAATCTCTCTTAAAAATAGCCATTTTGGTTTCAGGCACATCCGTTCTGGACAAATAGTGCACTATTTAGCTGTAGAAGCTAGAACCTACATAGATAGCACACTATTTAGGGAGTACAGAGCCATTTGAGATTCTGCCTGGGGTTGATACTAACACTACTTAAGGCAGATTGACTGAAACACAGACATTGAATCATGTGAGTCATTCAGGTGATATTATTTAGTCTTTCATACTGCAGTTTTATAGTGAATCATATATGTTAAATACTTTTAATCAAGCTTGAGTTTAGCATGTTTGTTCTGATCTTTCATGACATGGCGCTGTAATACAGATTTCTGTTGTTGTGAGGCTGTCAGTGTGCATACATTGAGTACTTTACTTCCAAAGCGGCTCAGCCAATCAGATTTCTGAACCGGATCTGTTTTATAAGACTAAACAAAACCTGCCATTACAACTCATGACAGCATATGACATCTGCCATGACATGTTTATGGCATTATTATGTCAGTAATCCGATCATAATTGGATTTCTGCAGTTATCTGATTATTCAAATAGTCTTGTAAACAGCAGACTCTGATTTCTTAGATCGGCGTAAGATGTAAAGATTAAGAAATCTGATAAAGAGGCTGGATTTTAGCTCAGTAATCAGATTTCTCAGTGCATGTGAACTCTTACTCTGATTTCTTTCGGATTTCTCAGTCTGCGCATGAGCGAAAACAGACCGCAGTACCAGAAATAAGCAGTGTTGCCACAAGATGGCAGCAAAACTTTTTTGGAATGATTCTAAAACCAATTACATGCTTGACAAAATACATACATACATCATCTAAACCGCTTATCCTTCTGGGTCGTGGTGGGGTGCTGGAGCCTATCCCAGCTGTCATTGGGCGGAAGGCAGGATACACCCTGGACAGTTTGCCAGTCCATCGCAGGGCAGACAGACAGACATACACAGTCACACACTCACACCTAGGGGCAATTTAGCACGCCCAATCAGCCTGACTGCATGTTTTTGGACTGTGGGAGGAAACCAGAGTACCGGAGGAAACCCACGCAGACACGGGGAGAACAGGCAAACTCCACACAGAAATGACCCTGGTCGACCCGGCCGGGAATCAAACCCAGGCTTGACAAAATGAACGATTTAAATGTTCTCCATCTTCTAGATGATGTATGTTCATATTTTCAGCTAAAGTGGCTAAAAAGCCGTGCCATGAAGTTTGAGTTTTACATTACGTTTACGTCGTGTCTTCTTCTGTGAGGTCAATGGCTGGTTGCAAAGCAGAAATCTGATTACTGCCCGACTCATGTAGAGCCGGATTTTTCACATTATCTGATTACTCAAGTGCATGTAAACGTGTTGATCAGATTACTGACAAAATCTGATTTTCTGCAGTTATTGGATTATTGAGTGCATGTAAACACACGCAGTGCTGTGTGGCAGGGTAAAATCTTTTTACAGTCTTTTTTAGTCTCTTTCCCATAAAGTATTGTAGAATTGTTCAAAGCCCCTCCATGGTTTGTTATTGTTAAGTCTCTTTTGATTAGTTTGGCCTTTTTTACTCAATTAATCCTGAGAATAATCAGTAGATTGTTTGGTTACTAATGTAGTCAATGGCCACAGCGCTGATCATGATGTATTGACACATGTATGGTGATGAGAATCGCATTGTGAGCTAGTTGGAAACACCCAGCCCCAGTATAAACACCGATTCATTAGAGATGTGTTGGTATTGGAGGTCAGTTTGAGTCCATGGTGCTTAATGCGGTCAGTAATGTTTTATTTCGGGACAGTGGTGCGTCTTATACTTTCCCCCTTCAGTAGCTGTTTGAGGCGAGTGGAACTGTCCCAGTCAGCGGGCTTTGGTAATGATAGACTGTCAGCCTCCATCAGTCTGGCAGACTTCATCGTGTGGGCCGCCCTCTGATCAGCAAGGGCGTCCACGCCGGCTCTCTCGGGATGATGAATTGTGTGCTTTTGCCACTCGATATAAAGGCTGAAAGACAAAGAGCGCCCAGCGTCGCTCTGGCACGCAGCCTCAGACGCCTCTTTTGCCCGATTGAAGTTTGAATGATGAGGGCAGCCATGCGTGCTTGGAGGGAGTCGCACAGGTGAAATGAAATCTGGGGAACGTGCCACGGAACCCTTTCGACTGGGGGATTTAGACGAGCCTGGATGATTAAGAACATGCTGTTTTACTAAAGATGCTTCCTGGATTAAGCAGCCATTAAGCAGAACTTAAGCATGAGACACTGATTGACCTGTTTTGCTGTCAGTAGATTTGTAGGCCCATCAGTGGCCATCAGGTTTTGACCTGTTTGTCCAAAATTGCTGGGGATGAAGACTTTAGGATCTGTGAGTCTGGAAGTCGTTTGGTTCCATGCTTAAAAATCCACTCAGCAGAACACTACAAAACACTGACAGACTGCATGTTTTATTAAAGAGAGCAAAATTATTTATTTACAACATTATTTACTGTTTATTTCATTTTAACTGCAACACTGCTGGTGCATTCTATCTGTTCCAACTCATCACCCCTCAGAAAAAGTAAGTACTGTCATCAGAGGTGGAAAAGGCCTGGTTCTACTGAGGGAACCCTACTTATTTATTGTTTATTCTTTACATATTTTTATGGGGGAGGGACTGTGACACTGAAATATACCTTATGATTTATTAATAAACCAACAAATCCATGAATGCATGTCCTGCACTCATAATAATATCAAGTAGTCATAGAACTTTTGATTGGTTTGGCAAATAAATCAGTTTAATCGCTTTAAACGTAAACCTCAGTCCTTAAATCTGTTTATTTTTCTTATGTAGAGGAGAAAAGTTTATTAAAAACAATCTAGAAAAAGAAAACATATTTCGCAAAACTTGGCAGAAGTGGTTATAAACTGTAAAGTGTAGCCATTATGAATTATATCCATTACCATGATCAGCTTCAACACACCTGATTCAGCTTCAACACACTGCCTCATTAAACACACCTGATTTAGCTTATCAGCTAATTAGCAAGGCCTTCATGAACTGAATTGGCCTGGATGGTCCCCAGTTTGACATGTCTGGACTAAAGGTTAACGGAATTTTCATTGTAACTACTAAACAAGAATTTAATCAAGGCAGACTACAAGGAACCTAATCAAAACAATTCCAAACTATTATAAGGTGTGATCTACTTAGCTGGAAGGTCAGAAATATCTGCTCCCCTTTAGGTTACATTTCCATATATTTAGATGTCAAACATGCAGTCTGGCACCACGACCCAGAAGGATAAGCGGTTTAGATGATGTATGTATGTATGTATGTATGTATGCAGTCTGGCTGACATTAACAGGCTTGTTAGCTCGGTACCATCATCATTACTTCCCCTTCGGATTATTTTGGCTAGTGTGCTGATTTATCATGGACATTTTTAAATGAGCTCACTCACTGAAATTTTCAACAAACATATAAATTAGTAAAAAAATATGATATGCATAAGGTAGACTAGACATTTAAATGACATCACTAAGACTTGAACAACTTATTTTATTATTTCCAGCATTTCAGCATTCAGTTTCCATTGGCTGAATGGGCTGTAGGCTGGACTAAACTATTACTTAGACCCTGTGTGTCAAAAACAAGGCCCGCGGGCCAAGTCAGGCCCGTGGAACAATCCTATTCGGCCCACAAAATTATTTTAATTTTCTATTAGTATTGGCCCTTCTGCACTACAGTTCCCAGCATGCACTGCAACGTAATGTGTGCTCCCACCCCCTCCCCAACAGGTTAAAATCTGGCACATTCAAGACCAATCAGAGCGTCTGTAAATGGGATCTACTGTTATTCCAACAGCCATACCTACTACACCGTTACTACTCTAATGGACCGTAGAGTAGTAACTGCTGCTACCGGTTCTATTGAAATGAAGAGGCGATGTTTATGAGATATGGCAGATAAAGGAGGAGGTCCACTGGCAGTACAAGCCAGCTTGGCCAGGCTTGGCTGTCATTATATGCATTGCATTACGAATTGCATCAAGACACATTTTAGAATGCAACAACATTCGAAACGTAGCTTGAAGCAGTTGTGTTAGCATTCTCTGGCCTTATCCTCCGCCTGGCGGGAAGCTCAGTAGTAAGGTTCCTGACAATGTCTAGAGGGTTTATGGAGTGATCCATTTGGATAAAATGATGGGATCTCATGGGAAACTGTCTTTGTACATTGTACATTGTACAATAACATTTGCTATTCAAGTGAGCTCCAGTGGGCCGTGTCCTCAATATGGTTTCCAGAGATGGAGTTCATGCTCGTGACTGTATCCCGGCCCGCCTCCGAGAGCCGCCAGCGTCCCTGCCATTAGCCCCCCTGGTTGTCATTTGCCATCACTCGAGTCATTTATTTGGAGGAGCTCAGTCAATAGGTGAGCGACTAGCAGCTCTCTGTGTTTACGTCCTTTGATGTTCCTCAAGAGATAACAACTGAGGTTAATCATTTTCCCCCACTCTTTAGCCCCCTCTCTCAGGGCACGTATCGATTTGGCAGCACGATAAAAAAGGAAACGGGAAAGTGGGGGGGGTGGTGGTGGGAGAAAACACCCGCCGAGCTGAAAATGTCACACCATCAGCAAATGTGGTGGAAGCAGCAGCTTTTTGTCTGGCGGAATGATCTTGTTTGTGCTAACATCATGGGGTTATCACTGCAAATGATGGAGGGAGCTTTTTGGGTTTTTTTCTGTTATTGTTGTTTTTTTGGTTCCATTTGCTAAAAGCAGCTGCTCTCAGGCAGCACCTGGATTTGTTAAGCTGGTCTGGGGTTAACCTGGCCTGAACCTGTTTATTCGCGCTGTGCGGCTCTGGAATTCTGTGTTGTTCTACGCTGTAAAGAAATTCGCTGTAAAATTACAGTAAATTACTGTCTACTGGTTTTGTTGGTTTAGTAATTTACTGAACCATATTAACGGTAAATAACAATAATAAAATTGGCAACTTTCTCTGTGACTCTGTGGTCACCTGCACTATACGATTACTGTGATATAGCTCCATTCTGCTGCACACTTACAGTAATACACTGTTAGTAATTAACTGTAAATATTTATCCACCATATTTTGTGCTGTTTATGCACAGAATATCTTATGCTTTTATAACAGACAGTTTAACTTTGCTTAGAGTTCGCATAAACATTACCACAAACATATATCTGAAAAAAAGATAAACAATAACATTTGTCAACACCTCAGTGTTGTGGCATTTAAACAATAAATTAATAGAAATTAAATAAAAATACAAAAATCAGCATAAAATATGTCTAAAAAAAGCTTTAAAACACCAAAACCTGAATCGTCAGAATAAAGAATGCTTCAAATGTTTTTATTAAAATGTTTATACCTTTTTAACTCTGCTGTCAAATGTCACAGTAAGCATTACAGCTGGGCAATATGATAGTATATATTGTTATCATGATAAATTATGTCACAATACACTATGCTATTCTGATCATTGAACACTGACCAACTGCATGTTTCATTACTATAGACCAAAATTGAACTGGACGTAGTGGAACACAGTATGCCACATATTGAATAACAGTCACTGTATGTAAAGCACGCCGCCACTGGAAAAGTGGAAATGTATTTAGAGTGATGAATCATGCTTCTCTATCTGCCAGTCTGATGGACGAGTCTGGGTTTGGCGAATGCCAGGAGAACGTTACCTGCCTGACTGCACTGTGCCAGCTGTAAAGTTTGGAGGAGGAGGGATGATGATATGGGGCTGTTTGTCAGGGGTTGGTCTAGAACCCTCAGTTCCAGAGAAGGGAAATTTTAATGCTTCAGCACCAAAACATTTTGGACAATTATATACTTCTAACTTTGTGAGAACAGTTTTGGGGAAGAACCCTTTCTGTTCCAGCATGACTGAGCCCCAGTGCACAAAGCAGCTCCATAAAGGCCTGACTGGGTGAGTTTGGAGTGGAAGAACTTAACTGGCCCTCACAGAGTTCTGACCTCAACCCCATCAAACACTTTTGGGATGACCTAGAACAGAGATTGTGAGCCAGACCCTCTCATCCAACATCAGCGTCTGACCTCACAAATGCTCTTCTGGATGAATGAGCAGACATTCCCACAGACACTCTCCAAAATCCTGTAGAAAGCTTCCCAGAAGAGTGGAAGCTGTTAGAGCTGCAAAAGGGGACCATCTCCAAAATAATGCCTATGGATTTAGAATGGGATGTCATAAAAGCTCCTGTAGGTGTGAAGTATAGGTGTCCCAATACTTTTGTCTATATAGTATATCGTGCATTGTTAAAATTTCTTGAAGAAAAAAAAAACAATGAAGTTATTTAGTTAAAACACTAAATATCTGTATCTATATCTGTAATATACCGTTTTATATGATTTATTTATAAATCATTTTCTATTGTTTATTTATTCATTTAGTTTTTTGATTTTGTAGATTTATGTTTTCTCTTGCTTCTACGTCCTTTTTCTTTGCAAAGAAAACCCTGAGAAGTACGTCAGTTCCCTCAAACCTAAGGCTGTTATTGCAGTATTAGCCGAGGGTGTTCATCTGTTGATTTCTTCGTCTCAAAGGAAAAATTTGCAAGCCCCCAAACACCTTCATCATCCAAATGCGCTCAGCTTTAGAACCGTGTCACGTATTTTGTGAAAAATGTCGCTATTATGAGGATCTATTGACCCTGCAGTAGCACAGACTTTATTTCTTTCTCCCTCTCCCCTGGTCTTTCTCTCTCTTTCTCTCTCTTTCTCTCTCTCTTTTCTTGTTGGATCCGTCAGGCTGATGCGGCAGAAAGGCCTTGAATAAGCGAGGGAAGATTAGCTTTGATAAGCTCAGACTGAAACAGCCTTTGCCGTAGCAAAGATTAAAAGCTGAGGCTGAATTTGCGCTACGTTCCGGCTGTTTATGGCCGGGGATTAAATCTGATCAGTGTAACAGAAGAAGGTGCGAATCTGCAGATAAGATACTTTGTTTTTGCATTTATATTGTTTACAGTTTGTTTTTTTTTAATCTCCAGTTTTCGGAACAACAGACTGAGCTGGTAATCTTTGTTAGAAGTTGTGTAGCGTTTACGTTTGATGCTTTTATGTCACTGAAATGGACTCATTGAGAATAGATCCTGCAGGGTGAGTTACACTGAGCATCGGGTTTTACTGCTTACACGAGAGAGAAAGAAGGAAGGAGAGAAAGAAGGAAGAGGATGATAAGCCTTGATTTATGCATCATATCAGACGCGGCACGTCAATCATTCCTTTGAAGACTCTTCACGACAAACAGAGCTGAAAGACTCTGACGTTCGTCACACCAACTGAAAGAGTTCAGTCTCTTAGTCACAGTGACATTAATCCCCCTGTTCACATTCGGAAAGACGAGAGAGAGAGAGGGACAGAGAGAGGGACAGAGAGAGAGGGATAGAGAGAGAGAGGGACAGAGAGAGGGACAGAGAGAGAGAGGGATAGAGAGAGAGAGGGACAGAGAGAGAGAGAGAGAGAGAGAGATTGAGAGGGAGGGAGGGGAGACTGAGTAAGAATGTGTAAAAGAATGGAGAGAATGAGAGTCGTACAGAGACGAAGGAAAGAAAGGTAAAAAGAGCGATAATGAGAAACAGAGATAGAGAGAGAGGGTGAGTGAGGGAAAGAAACGGAATGAGAGACAGTGAGTGACAGATGGAGAACGAATGAAAATGAGTGAGAGAATAAGAGAGTGATGAGACTGCGTGTGTGTGTGTGAAAGAGAGAGAGAGAGTGAGAGAGAATAGCAGATAGAAAAAAATGAGAGAATGAGGGTGAGAGAGAAATTGAGAGGCAATGACAGTGAAAATGCATAAAACAGAATGTAGAGCATGAAAAAGTGATGGAGAAAGAAAGAAAGGAAGAAAGAAGGAAAGAAAGAAATGAAGGAACAAAGAAAAAAGGAAGAAGAAAGTAAGAAAGAAGGAAAGAAAGAAAGGAAAGAAAGAAATGAAGAAGGAAGGAAAGAAAGGCAGAAGGAAAGAAAGAAGGAAGGAAAGAAAGAAACAAAAGAACAAACAAAGAAACAAAAAGGAAGATAGAAAGAAAGAAGGAAAGAAACAAAGAAACAAAAAGGAACAAAGAAAGAAAGGAAGAAGGAAAGAAAGTAAGAGGGAGAATGAGGGTGAGAGAGAATGTGAGAGAAAAATTAATAGTGAGAACACATAAAACAGAATGTAGAGCATGAAAGAGTGATGAAGAAAGAAAGAAAAAAGAAAGAAAGAAAGAGACAGCAAAAAACTCAGAGAAAGGATAAGTGAGGGGGAGAAACCGAGAATGTGTGTGTGTGTGTGTGTGTGTGTGTGTGTGTGTGTGTGAGAGAGAGAGAGAGACAGAATGAGAGTCATAGAGAGACGAAGGAAAGAAAGGTAATGAGAGAGTGAGTGAGAAACAGAGAGAGAGAGAATGAGAAACAGAGAGAGAGAGAGGATGAGTGAGAGAAGGAGAGAGAGAGAGGTTGAGTGAGGGAGAGGGAATGAGAGACAGTGAGTGATAGACAGAGAAAGAATGAAAATAAGTGAGATAATGAGAGAGTGCTTGTGTGTGTGAGAGAGAATAACAGAAATAGAGAAAGAATGAGAGGGTGAGAGAGAACGAGAGAGAATGAGGGAGAGATGGAAAGTGAGAGAAGGGCAGAAAGAGAGAGGTAGTGGGAGACTGAGAGAGAAAGAAAAGGAATGTGAGAGAAATTGAGAGACTGATAGAGTAAGAACGCATAAAAGAGTGACAGGAAGAGAAAGAGAATGAGAGAAAGAAAAAGCTAATGGGAGAGACAGCAAGAAACTGTGAGAGAGAGAGAATGAGTGAGGGAGAGAAGCCGAATGGTAGAGAGTGTGACAGAGAGAGAAAAATGAAAATGAGTGAGGGAGAATGAGTGATAGAGTCTGTGTGTGTGTGTGTGTGTGTCTGAGTGTGTGTGTGTGAGAGAATAATAGAGTTGGAGAAAGAATAGAGAGAACGAGAGAGAGAGAGAGAGAGAGAGAGTGTGAACGAGTGGCTGAGAGAGAGAGAGAGAGAGAGAGAGGCTCAAAGGTTTACTACTGGTGGCGTCGGGAGACTTCAAAGCCCGGCTCCAGCTGATCCCCTCCGCAAATAGCGAATTTGAAGGAGAATTTTAAATCAAAAATTGATTAATATTTCACCTCCGTATTGAATCGCACTGCCACTGCAGACATTTCCATGCCTTTGCTGAATCGTTGATGCTGTGATTCTGGTGATTTTTGTTCCTCGAGGTTTGAGCGACCGTGTCCTCTCTTTGCCACCGATGACGGGGTCTTTCTGTCTGGCTTTAATGATTACTTCATTTCAGTTCTGTCGTTTTTACTATGTTGATCTTTCTGTTGTAATCATGAGAAAACATGGGAAATTGGTCAAAGAGAACTCCAGCCAACAGCGAACGGATACAGCAGCCTCTGTTAACAAAGAATACTGTGGCAGCTTACTAACAAACAATACTCCAGCAAAGTGCTAACAAACAATACTCCAGCAAAGTGCTAACGATGAATACTCCAGCAAAGTGCTAACAATGAATACTCCAGCAAAGTGCTAACAAACAATACTCCAGCAAAGTGCTAACAATGAATACTCCAGCAAAGTGCTAACAAACAATACTCCAGCAAAGTGCTAACAAACAATACTCCAGCAAAGTGCTAACAAACAATACTCCAGCAAAGTGCTAACAATGAATACTCCAGCAAAGTGCTAACAATGAATACTCCAGCAAAGTGCTAACAAAGAATACTCCAGCAAAGTGCTAACAATGAATACTCCAGCAAAGTGCTAACAATGAATACTCCAGCAAAGTGCTAACAAAGAATACTCCAGCAAAGTGCTAACAATGAATACTCCAGCAAAGTGCTAACAATGAATACTCCAGCAAAGTTCTAACAAAGAATACTCCAGCAAAGTGCTAACAATGAATACTCCAGCAAAGTGCTAACAATGAATACTCCAGCAAAGTGCTAACAAAGAATACTCCAGCAAAGTGCTAACAATGAATACTCCAGCAAAGTGCTAACAAGGAATACTATAGCAGCATGCTAACAATGAATACTCCAGCAAAGTGCTAACAAGGAATACTATAGCAGCATGCTAACAATGAATACTCCAGCAAAGTGCTAACAATGAATACTCCAGCAAAGTGCTAACAAACAATACTCCAGCAAAGTGCTAACAAGGAATACTATAGCAGCATGCTAACAATGAATACTCCAGCAAAGTGCTAACAATGAATACTCCAGCAAAGTGCTAACAAAGAATACTCCAGCAAAGTGCTAACAAAGAATACTCCAGCAAAGTGCTAACAAACAATACTCCAGCAAAGTGCTAACAATGAATACTCCAGCAAAGTGCTAACAATGAATACTCCAGCAAAGTGCTAACAAACAATACTCCAGCAAAGTTCTAACAAGGAATACTATAGCAGCATGCTAACAATAAATACTCCAGCAAAGTGCTAACAATGAATACTCCAGCAAAGTGCTAACAAAGAATACTCCAGCAAAGTTCTAACAAGGAATACTATAGCAGCATGCTAACAATAAATACTCCAGCAAAGTGCTAACAATGAATACTCCAGCAAAGTGTTAACAAACAATACTCCAACAAAGTGCTAACAAAGAATACTATAGCAGCATGCTAACAATGAATACTCCAGCAAAGTGCTAACAATGAATACTCCAGCAAAGTGTTAACAAACAATACTCCAACAAAGTGCTAACAAAGAATACTATAGCAGCATGCTAACAATAAATACTCCAGCAAAGTGCTAACAATGAATACTCCAGCAAAGTGTTAACAAACAATACTCCAACAAAGTGCTAACAAAGAATACTATAGCAGCATGCTAACAATAAATACTCCAGCAAAGTGCTAACAATGAATACTCCAGCAAAGTGCTAACAATGAATACTATAGCAGCATGCTAACAATGAATACTCCAGCAAAGTGCTAACAATCAATACTATAGCAGCATGCTAACCATGAATACTCCAGCAAAGTGCTAACAAACAATACTCCAACAAAGTGCTAACAATGAATACTATAGCAGCATGCTAACAATGAATACTCCAGCAAAGTGCTAACAATGAATACTATAGCAGCACGCTAACAATAAATACTCCAGCAACGTGCTAACAATGATTACTATAGCAGCATGCTAACAAAGAATACTCCAGCAAAGTGCTAACAAAGAATACTCCAGCAAAGTGCTAACAAAGAATACTCCAGCAAAGTGCTAACAAAGAATACTCCAGCAAAGTGCTAACAAACAATACTCCAGCAAAGTGCTAACAAACAATACTCCAGCAAAGTGCTAGCAATGAATACTATAGCAGCACGCTAACAATGAATACTCCAGCAAAGTGCTAACAATGAATACTATAGCAGCATGCTAACAAAAAATACTCCAGCAAAGTGCTAACAAAGAATACTCCAGCAAAGTGCTAACAAAGAATACTCCAGCAAAGTGCTAACAAACAATACTCCAGCAAAGTGCTAGCAATGAATACTATAGCAGCACGCTAACAATGAATACTCCAGCAAAGTGCTAACAATGAATACTCCAGCAAAGTGCTAACAAACAATACTCCAGCAAAGTGCTAGCAATGAATACTATAGCAGCATGCTAGCAATGAATACTCCAGCAAAGTGCTAACAAAGAATACTCCAGCAAAGTGCTAACAATGAATACTCCAGCAAAGTGCTAACAAAGAATACTCCAGCAAAGTGCTAACAAACAATACTCCAGCAAAGTGCTAACAATGAATACTCCAGCAAAATGCTATCAAACAATACTCCAGCAAAGTTCTAACAAGGAATACTATAGCAGCATGCTAACAATGAATACTCCAGCAAAGTGCTAGCAATGAATACTATAGCAGCATGCTAACAATGAATACTCCAGCAAAGTGCTAACAATGAATACTATAGCAGCATGCTAACAATGAATACTCCAGCAAAGTGCTAACAATGAACACTATAGCAGCACGCTAACAATGAATACTCCAGCAAAGTGCTAACAAAGAATACTCCAGCAAAGTGCTAACAATGAATACTCCAGCAAAGTGCTAACAAAGAATACTCCAGCAAAGTGCTAACAATGAATACTCCAGCAAAGTGCTAACAAACAATACTCCAGCAAAGTGCTAGCAATGAATACTCCAGCAAAGTGCTAACAAGGAATACTCCAGCAAAGTGCTAACAATGAATACTATAGCAGCATGCTAACAATGAATACTCCAGCAAAGTGCTAACAAAGAATACTCCAGCAAAGTGCTAACAAACAATACTCCAGCAAAGTGCTAACAATGAATACTCCAGCAAAGTGCTAGCAATGAATACTATAGCAGCACGCTAACAATGAATACTCCAGCAAAGTGCTAACAATGAATACTCCAGCAAAGTGCTAACAAACAATACTCCAGCAAAGTGCTAGCAATGAATACTATAGCAGCATGCTAGCAATGAATACTCCAGCAAAGTGCTAACAAAGAATACTCCAGCAAAGTGCTAACAATGAATACTCCAGCAAAGTGCTAACAAAGAATACTCCAGCAAAGTGCTAACAAACAATACTCCAGCAAAGTGCTAGCAATGAATACTATAGCAGCACGCTAACAATGAATACTCCAGCAAAGTGCTAACAATGAATACTCCAGCAAAGTGCTAACAAACAATACTCCAGCAAAGTGCTAGCAATGAATACTATAGCAGCATGCTAGCAATGAATACTCCAGCAAAGTGCTAACAAAGAATACTCCAGCAAAGTGCTAACAATGAATACTCCAGCAAAGTGCTAACAAAGAATACTTCAGCAAAGTGCTAACAAACAATACTCCAGCAAAGTGCTAACAATGAATACTCCAGCAAAATGCTATCAAACAATACTCCAGCAAAGTTCTAACAAGGAATACTATAGCAGCATGCTAACAATGAATACTCCAGCAAAGTGCTAGCAATGAATACTATAGCAGCATGCTAACAATGAATACTCCAGCAAAGTGCTAACAATGAATACTATAGCAGCATGCTAACAATGAATACTCCAGCAAAGTGCTAACAAAGAATACTCCAGCAAAGTGCTAACAATGAATACTCCAGCAAAGTGCTAACAATGAATACTCCAGCAAAGTGCTAGCAATGAATACTATAGCAGCATGCTAACAATGAATACTCCAGCAAAGTGCTAACAATGAATACTATAGCAGCATGCTAACAATGAATACTCCAGCAAAGTGCTAACAAAGAATACTCCAGCAAAGTGCTAACAATGAATACTCCAGCAAAGTGCTAACAATGAATACTCCAGCAAAGTGCTAGCAATGAATACTATAGCAGCACGCTAACAATGAATACTCCAGCAAAGTGCTAACAATGAATACTCCAGCAAAGTGCTAACAAACAATACTCCAGCAAAGTGCTAGCAATGAATACTATAGCAGCATGCTAGCAATGAATACTCCAGCAAAGTGCTAACAAAGAATACTCCAGCAAAGTGCTAACAATGAATACTCCAGCAAAGTGCTAACAAAGAATACTCCAGCAAAGTGCTAACAAAGAATACTCCAGCAAAGTGCTAGCAATGAATACTATAGCAGCACGCTAACAATGAATACTCCAGCAAAGTGCTAACAATGAATACTCCAGCAAAGTGCTAACAAACAATACTCCAGCAAAGTGCTAGCAATGAATACTATAGCAGCATGCTAGCAATGAATACTCCAGCAAAGTGCTAACAAAGAATACTCCAGCAAAGTGCTAACAATGAATACTCCAGCAAAGTGCTAACAAAGAATACTCCAGCAAAGTGCTAACAAACAATACTCCAGCAAAGTGCTAACAATGAATACTCCAGCAAAATGCTATCAAACAATACTCCAGCAAAGTTCTAACAAGGAATACTATAGCAGCATGCTAACAATGAATACTCCAGCAAAGTGCTAGCAATGAATACTATAGCAGCATGCTAACAATGAATACTCCAGCAAAGTGCTAACAATGAATACTATAGCAGCATGCTAACAATGAATACTCCAGCAAAGTGCTAACAATGAACACTATAGCAGCACGCTAACAATGAATACTCCAGCAAAGTGCTAACAAAGAATACTCCAGCAAAGTGCTAACAATGAATACTCCAGCAAAGTGCTAACAAAGAATACTCCAGCAAAGTGCTAACAATGAATACTCCAGCAAAGTGCTAACAAACAATACTCCAGCAAAGTGCTAGCAATGAATACTCCAGCAAAGTGCTAACAAGGAATACTCCAGCAAAGTGCTAACAAAGAATACTATAGCAGCATGCTAACAAAGAATACTCCAGCAAAGTGCTAACAAAGAATACTCCAGCAAAGTGCTAACAAAGAATACTCCAGCAAAGTGCTAACAAACAATACTCCAGCAAAGTGCTAGCAATGAATACTATAGCAGCACGCTAACAATGAATACTCCAGCAAAGTGCTAACAAACAATACTCCAGCAAAGTGCTAACAAACAGTACTCCAGCAAAGTGCTAGCAATGAATACTATAGCAGCATGCTAGCAATGAATACTCCAGCAAAGTGCTAACAAAGAATACTCCAGCAAAGTGCTAACAAAGAATACTCCAGCAAAGTGCTAACAAAGAATACTCCAGCAAAGTGCTAACAAACAATACTCCAGCAAAGTGCTAACAATGAATACTCCAGCAAAGTGCTAACAAAGAATACTCCAGCAAAGTGCTAACAAACAATACTCCAGCAAAGTGCTAACAAGGAATACTATAGCAGCATGCTAACAATGAATACTCCAGCAAAATGCTATCAAACAATACTCCAGCAAAGTTCTAACAAGGAATACTATAGCAGCATGCTAACAATGAATACTCCAG
Organism: Colossoma macropomum; assembly: GCF_904425465.1. NCBI lineage: Eukaryota > Metazoa > Chordata > Actinopteri > Characiformes > Serrasalmidae > Colossoma > Colossoma macropomum. The sequence goes on along the minus strand of NW_023494810.1, from coordinate 30,868,598 downwards.
CAAAATGCTATCAAACAATACTCCAGCAAAGTTCTAACAAGGAATACTATAGCAGCATGCTAACAATGAATACTCCAGCAAAGTGCTAGCAATGAATACTATAGCAGCATGCTAACAATGAATACTCCAGCAAAGTGCTAACAATGAATACTATAGCAGCATGCTAACAATGAATACTCCAGCAAAGTGCTAACAATGAACACTATAGCAGCACGCTAACAATGAATACTCCAGCAAAGTGCTAACAAAGAATACTCCAGCAAAGTGCTAACAAAGAATACTCCAGCAAAGTGCTAACAATGAATACTCCAGCAAAGTGCTAGCAATGAATACTCCAGCAAAGTGCTAACAAAGAATACTCCAGCAAAGTGCTAACAAACAATACTCCAGCAAAGTGCTAGCAATGAATACTATAGCAGCATGCTAACAAGGAATACTCCAGCAAAGTGCTAACAAAGAATACTCCAGCAAAGTGCTAACAAAGAATACTCCAGCAAAGTGCTAACAAACAATACTCCAGCAAAGTGCTAGCAATGAATACTATAGCAGCATGCTAACAAGGAATACTCCAGCAAAGTGCTAACAAAGAATACTCCAGCAAAGTGCTAACAATGAATACTCCAGCAAAGTGCTAACAAGGAATACTCCAGCAAAGTGCTAACAAATAACTCAACTTACTAAGAAAAATATTTTAGCCACTCATAAAGAACTTACTAAAGAAATAGTACAGCCTATCGCTAACAAGTATATATGAGCAACTTACTAACAAATAAACTCCAGCCGACTGCTAACAAAGAATACCTTTAGAACTTACTAACAAAAACACTTAAGAATAAGTCACACTTGCAGTTTTGTGTCCTGGTCTGCATGTGCTTGTTTGGTAAGTTTTCAGATGTGTCCCATTCCTCAAACATACAAGAACACAGTGCACAAGACCACACAGAACACATACTACCTCACACTTTCACTGGGCGAAGTGTACATACCATAGTTCAACACATTGGTGACGTTCAGAAATACGAGGGAGGGAAGTTCGCATGGAGAAAACAACTGCATGCCCTATAAAGATAACTTACATATCCATCTTAGTGTAATTCTAAGTGCTCATTTAGACACAGTCATGTTAACGTGCACTTAAGCAAAACCACAAACCGCAAGTGTGGACTTTGGGACAGGCCCAAGAACGCTTGAGCAGCTTATTAAGAAGTACTTCAGCTACTTACTAACAAAAACACTTCAGCCACTTGCTAACAGAGACTCCAGCCACTACAAGAATACCTTACAATACATTAGTATTTTACTAATAAAGAATACTCCAGAATTCTTTAAAATCTTATCTTTTTGGTCACCATGACAACTATAGTTAGGACTGAATTCAGGACAGAAGCTGTTACAGAACAACAGTTCTTAAGTTTATAATCTTAACCATTAACTCCAGATAGGAAAACAGTGTAAGAGAAACATCATAAATAGACTAAATCTCTTAAATACCGTCCTAACTTTAGGATAAACCCCAGAGGGTCTTAACCTCTGTTTTAACCATCTGTTTGTATTGTTTTATGCAGTGATAGACAGCATAGTTCACTATAACCAGCATAATGACGCTACATTTATCAACACTGAAAACGCTGCTTTGACTTGAGAGATTTTTTCTTTTTCTAGCTCTGTGTTTTAAAGCCCCAGATGCTGCAGACTCGATCTCCACCGTCCCCTCTTATTACCTTAACGTTGATGATGAAATATTACAGTGATGGTGGTGAATAATGAGGAGACAGAGTTGAACGCGTGTCTGTTTATTAGGAGGAATAACGTTAGCGTGCTCGGCTGAAGTGTTTGGGAAATGGAGACTGAAACTGTGGAGCGGCGACTCTGATAAACAGCACGAAGCTCTGCCACAACATTCTTAACTCTCAGTTTATCGCGCTTTAGTTTCGTTTGACCTTTATTTACCTCAGTAACTGTGGTTAATGTTAGCTGCCTGGCTAACTAGCTTGATTAACATTACTTTGATTGTGTTTACGTTTCAGCTGCACACAAATGGCCGGTTGCTAGGTAACAGACATGACAGTTGATTGTCGACTTCGATCGAGTAAGTTAAGTTTTCTTAACTTGAGATAAGATGCTGTAGGATAAGTTTCCTAAATCGAGATATGATTTGCTTCTGTAATAAGAATTTGTGAAATATCTTATGTTGACCTGTCAGATCTCAAGTTAAGACAAAAAGATAGGACGTTTCTGTAATACAGCCCCAGGTGTGCTGATATCCCGTTAGCTTTCATACAACATTACGTTTGCCTTTTGTAGGGGTTAACTTTCCTTTTAAAACACCACTGATTGAAATCAGGCAGTAGAGAAAAAGCCTTGGCTAATGTGTAATCCGGCAGCCAGGAGCTGACAAAACCCATCAGTAATCACTCGGCCTTGTGAGAGATTGAGGACTGTGCTAAAGGAGTGTGATTCTGAAGCTGGATTGTAATTTCAGTACTTTTTCATGCCAGTGACGTGATTTTGCAGCATATGCAGGTTCTGAGCATCTCCAACCGAAATTTAGCAGAGTAGCTGCAAAGCTAATTCTGCTTTAGCAGCACTGCCTGTTGTTAATTGCTCATAGAAGGCAGTAGTTGTTGTTTGTCTGACTGAGAAAAATCTCGAATCTGCAAAAAGAGAGAGACGGGTCAGTCAGGACGTTTGCTAAACGCTACGTTTGCGTGGGCTAGCTGGCAGGAAGTGGGTAAGCAGAGAGGTTACTTAAGACAGAGCGATGGCTCACCTAGCTTCAGGCAAATCTAGCGCACTTCCTGGCAGATTTCACGTTCAAAAGCCTCTGTAGTTGTAGTACAAAAAAAGCCTTTTATGCTCACTGGACTCACGGTTTAAGCTTTAAAATGCAATCTGTTGCGATGATGTTGCTTTTTTTTCCCTATGTTGCTTCCCTCATTACTTCTCTAGCATATGATGTTTCGCCATTTCACAGTCTGTTAGCAGCAGCATTTATCACGCGTGAGGCGTCTCACGTGCGCTTTCTGGATTGATCCCACCACCATCCCCATCTGCTGTAACTTTCAGTGACAGATTCTCTAGGTTCTGATTTATAGCGACATATTAAAATGTCCATATAATTTATTGTCACTCCTTATCTTGATTTTGCTAAGATTACTGTCAACAGATGGTGCAATTTAATTTCACCAGTGCAGTCAGAGGATTCGCTACAAGAGCACAGAGTGATAGAATGATGTAGAACTCGGAGAAGCACCCCCACCGCCCCCCCACCAACATCTCAGGTGAAGGACAGGGAGAAATCCATTTTCATTAAACTTGCATGACCAGTCTTGAGTGCGCAGCCAGTTAGCATTACAGCATGGACGCAAATCGATGTAGGGTGCAGCCCTCCCGTTCCTACAGGTAGTCACCCGCTTTTCTAATGGTGCTACTGCTGACCTTGTGGTAAATAAAGGCTTTAAAGACTACAGTCACACTGGGTTTGGTGCAACAAGGTGGGGGAAGATCTAATTTACGCACTCTTCCGCTTCAAAATCAGGCAAAACATGTTTACTTCCTCGGTTTTGCACTGGGGCTACAGGGCTAATGTAGCTAACAAGCAGGCTAATGGAAGCTAATCACTGCTAATTAGCATGATGCAAGCAGCATGACTAAATCATCCCTCGCCTCAAACCGTGGAGTTGTTCAGTAACGTCTAATAGAACTTCTTATGTGGTTTCTGATGCTGTACGACACGCTGTGATCTGTCAGTATCTTAAACGTGAACAAAAGTACGTTAGCATAGCTAAAAACAGTCGCGGCTAGGTCTAGTTTAGATTACTGAACAGCTCAGTTTGATTTTGGACAAGAATGTTAAGTTGACCAGACTTCTGAAATGAAAACCGGCAATGTTTCCAGTTTGGCAGTTACTATATCATTAAACCCTGATAGCAAGAGGACAGTGGGCCACTTTTGGCCCCCTGATGGCAAAGCTGGTGGTCCACTAGCGTTTTGCTCAGCGTTTTCCGGGCGGCCCACCAGTGTTTATCACCACTCAGCTTCCACTCACAGTCCAACTAACTTGTATTTCCTTCCTTCCTTTCTTTAGTTATACTTTGTAAATTATTTTAGTAAATAATTTTAATCCAGCACAGCATCAACAACATTTTCTACAAAAGCATTTTATAACAGGCCTAGTCATAATGTTTTCCTCTCTCTGTTGTTTGTAATATTCGTCTTAGTTTATTTTCTTAAATAAAGGTGCATTTAAAATCTGTTTGAGGGCATTAAAAAGTACTTAGGCCTTGTATGCAGGACAACAAACTGGGTGGTCTGAGGGTGGACCAGCAGTAGCAGTCAGTCAGAGGGGTGCTGACCTTATTAAGCCAGCAGACCAATGTTTGCTGTCTGGGAAAATATCCAATGTTTTATCTGTGAAACAAAAAAGGGGTCTACGCATTTGACCGTGGTAACTATTGTACTGTAGTAAACTATGGTGAAGGTCCACTGATGGATACTAAGTAAGTTTGTAAACCGGATAAGGAAATCGTACTGTAGCCTCGCATGCTAAGTGAAGCTTTGAAACTATGGAACATTCAATAAAGAAAATGGTCAAATTATAATGGTCCAATAGTGTTCAGCACCACCCCACACATAATCATTGCTGCTGTTTCTCATAAGCATAGTAAATCAGTTATTCTTGCGTGCACACACTGCTGCCAGAGGAGCTGCCGACTACATAGTAAGCATGGGAATAAATTACAATAGCCCTTTAAAACATTTATATTTCTTTCTTTCCCCCTCGTGAAATTTGTAGCTTGTTGCTTTTTAGAAATAAAGTCATAAGTAAAAATGCGCGTTGTCATGGGGCGTAGCTGCATACCTCTGAATTTAACTCTCGCTCACCATGCGCGAAAGTGCCTTATTCAAAATGAATGAATCTGAAGGAGAAATTTTCTGCTGTAAATGTATAACTCAGCCTGTAGGAGTTTGTGGTGTGTTTTAAAGCACAGTTAAAAACGGGGACATTCCCGGGGACAGCTCCAGTTGTGGACAGGCCACTAAAAACGGGGACTGTCCCCGGAAAATGCCGACGTCTGGTCACCCTAAAGTATGTGATGATTTAGTCATGCTGTTAGCACCTTTCTACTTATCCTGCTGAAAAAGACAGATTATGCTGGTCTGTTGCTGCTTTGGCTGGTCACCCAGTATGGTCCTGCTGGTTGACCAGCATACCAGCATTCAATACACAAAATATGCTGGTTTTGGTGGTGATCAGCATATTAGCTTCCATTGCTGCTGACCAGCATACTGGCATCCAGAACAGTACAGGTCACTGTTGTCTGAAGAAAACCTCGTATCTTCAAAATGGTAACTTTACAGGAGAAGGAAAAAAACATACTTTACTTTCAATGTAAGTCAATGGAACAAGAATTTTTTCCAAATCATTTTTGGTGTACATACAATGTAAAGTGCAACAGGTGTTTTTAAATTATGTCAAAAACTGAAAAATATCAAAAATGGAGATCTGAAGTTTTCTTCTGACAACAGCGATATGCTGGTTTTGCTGATGACCAGGTCTGTGCTGCTTTTTTGAGCAGGGTGATGAGTGCTTCCATTACTTGTTAGTTACATAAGCCTCATAGATTCAATGTAAAACTAAAGAAGCAAAATTCAGACACCAAACTGGCTACATTTCATTTTTTTTCCAAATAAATAGAAGTTTTGCTCTGAAAGTGGTGGAAAATGGCCATATTTAAGTGTGTTTTCTGTAGAGGATGTGTTAACTTACTTACTCTTAGAAATGTTAAAAGCAAAGTGTAAACTTTGACCAGGTGTGTTCAGCTGTATTTGTGATTAACTCTATTAGATGAAAGCTTGGTAGGCTGATTTGTCTGCAGATGTTCCTCATTTATAATTGAAGCTGTAATATGATTTCTGTATTGTCAGGATCGATACGGCCTGTGCTGGAAGGGTGTGCCTGATGTGATCAGTCGGGCAGTAAGAAGGAGTGGCTGGATTTATAACATACTGTAAATCTGCCAGGACATGTTCTGGTTAACCCTGAAAAGTCTCAATTACAAAAGCAGTTTGTAATTTGATATGATTTATTTCTCACTCGTAGCTCATTAAATCAAGCAGAGAAATTGTGTAGAAAGTGCAGATTCTAAACTTTCAATCCAAACCACATTGTAACCAGTCAGCAAGGTTCAGACGCGTGCAGATAAAGGTAAGAGTACAGGCTTTATTAACACTAGGCAAAGTCGTAGTGCTGCATGTTTATGAGTCTATTTATGTGCAAAGGCTTTCTCTGTAGGGTGTCTTCCCAATGAAATTTTAACCCTTGTGTGGTGTTGGTGTGTTTGTTACTCAGTGGTCCGGTGGACCCACCACATTATTGTTTTTATAGCCATAACAATTTATGTAAAAAATACCAGATGTTTAAAATATCACGTGTCCAGTGTAGGGTTCTCTTTTAGCAGCTGTAGCCAGTCAGCAGCCTGACCATGTTGTCCACCCTCACACATACACACACACACACAGACACACACACACACACACACACACTAACAGCAGGCCATGTAGGAGAACAGAGTGAAGGACACGGCACCTCCACACTTTTACTCCCCGCAGGTTCACCCAACACCACATGTGTAATATAAATGTGTGGGGAGTGAACAGAGTGAAGACACTGAAAATGGGTTATTTTATATGTTCTTCACAGAAAATGAGCAAAGGACAAGAATCTGATGTTGAAATAATAATAATAAATCGCATCATTTCTTCTTTTGGTAAACATTGAAAATGGGCCCCACAGACCCCAACACCACCAGGGTTAACACCAGGGTTAATTCTAACATCATCCCAAGACTGGATTTTTTAAGCATGTTTAAATAGATAATGTTTTAAGTGTATGTAGACATGTTTTTTTTTCAAAACTTCTAATACAAAAAATCCTTGTAAGAATATTAGCTGGCAAAGATTCACTGCGATTTGTATTGTTTTAAAAGATTACCCTGTTCACCTGCGCTGTCTCGCCAGTAAATCGGCAGTAATAACTCCTGATTTGTAAAGGTTAAACGGGTGCATGTCCACACGACGCTGCCTGCCCTGCTTCATTCACTCCGTCTCCTGCTGTTCGCCCACTCTGAAAGAAATCTCCATGTGCTTGTGTATGGAAATGCTCTGTACTCTGCTTCAAGTGCCTAATATTTCAGATAAAAATGTTTTCCCTCCTTGTTCAAATTCTCAGACGATGGCAAGAGCAGGAGGCTCCTAAATTTAGCCTCACATAACATAGCGTACATCCTCCTCCCCCAAAACCATGTGACTTATTCTCTCTCTCTTGCTCTGAAACTGTACAGCGAAGATGCCATTGAAGGATTCTGTAACCACGGCAACAAACAACATACAGGCCTGAGAGCAGAATGGTCCGATTAGCGTGTGAAGAGCTCTAGCAGTTCTACACTGCCGCTAAATTGGCCCGGCGAGAGTCACGCTGTGCCACTTACTGCCACTTACTGCCACCTAGCTCACCGCTGCCACCCTGCCAGACCTGGAACCTGTTAGCGCGTGCTTTTGTCCCAGACCTGCGAGACCTAGAAATGAGGTTTTGCTACAGAGTTAGCGTCTGGAAGAAAAACACTTATGGAGAGTTTTTGAGTGTGAAGGCAAATTCCCACTGAAATACGTTTTAGTCAGCCATCAGATGGGGCAGGTACCCCTGATTTAGTCTTAAACTTGGGTACCCCTGATTTAGTCTTAAACTTGGGGGTCTTAAACTTGGGTACCCCTGATTTAGTCTTAAACTTGGGGGTCTCCTGGTTAGATATCTGACTGTGAGGTGACTTATATACTATTTGCACAATATATTTTTGTGGATTTTTTTCAGACATATTGAGAAATGAAGGCTGCAGAATGTTGTACCTGTATGAACATAAATGTTTTTATGCTTACAGCATACTTTCTGGTTCTCATTATCCACGTTTACATGCAGCCTAATAATCTGTTAGTAATCCGATTGATTGATAGCTCAATCGGAATAGAATACGTCCATTTAAACACCTCAATAGGAATAGTCTAGTCCGATTGAGGCCATTCAGAATACAGTATCTATCCAATTGAACGAGGTGGGTAATCCTGTAAATAATCCCTTAAATAGAAGAATAATATCCACGTAAACAACTGTATCCAATGTCACGTCATAGCATAAGTTTATAACGTTCAACATGGCGGAGCAGAAACTGGTCTGCAGAGGAGACGAAGTTTATGCTCTGATCTTTAAAAGATGGCAGTGGGACGGACGTCCAGCTTATGCGTCTCAGAACACGACGTCTTCCTCTCGGCCTTCTTTAATAAGGACATGTGAAGGACGTTTTCCTGAGTCTGACATCATTTTAAAGCAATTAAAAACACAAGCACTGCTCACTGCTGCTCATCTCACTCTGACTGGTGCTCTACGCATGTGCATCATTTTGGATCTGATTATTGTAGTGAGCATGTAAACAGAGATTTTCATCAGACTGTTGATTAGAGTGAGAATAAACACCTCAGTCTTAATCTATAATTAGAATGTATTCAGTCAGATTGGCAAAAATATTTGCATGTAAACACAGCCAATGTAAAGTAAATGAAAGAAGGAAAAAAACGATGATTTTAGCCCTTTATTACATAGAAGCTGAAGCTGAGAAGAAGACACATCAGCAAGTGGGTGTAATTGGCTACCGTTTCTCAGTTAAATCGTTAAAATGTCTGATTTAGGTAGTAAAAAATGAAATGGGTAATGGGATCCCCTCAGCCGCCCTCGGTTTGAACCCTGGTCTTATGTTCGTTAAACCGTGGCCTCTCCATCCTGCTGCATCTTTACACTTTGAGTCTGTTTGCCTGCATAAGTGCAGCGTGAACTGCATTGAGATCCATTTAAATCATGTCCACTGTGTACATAGCTTTGTTAACTACACTTAAATAAGAATCTACATTGTTAGAATCTACACTGTCAGAAAAAGGCTGCTGTACTGGTACATGTTTGTCCCTCGAGCTACAATCAATGTAAATGTCATTTCAAAGTCCAATTTTGTACCTTAAATTAGTTTTAATGGTTCACTACTTTCACTTTCCCAGAAGAAAGGTGGGTAACACTTTCTATGAATGTCACCTTTGTAAGCATCTATAAACGCATTTATAACATGGTATAATGGTATTAATATATATATATATATATATATATTTATGGCATTATAAACATGGTTATAAATATTTATAAAAAAGAATTACACTGAATTACACTTTATAGCCATGTTTATTATACATTATGACTTGTTAATATAATGCATTATAAATAGTGTTAATAACATGTTATAATGTCAGTGCCAAAAAAGTCAGTCCCAGCTTGGACAGCGTAAAGTAAAGACAAATACCAAGCTAGCGGTGGTGTACATTACCTTTCCCACATTGGGTAAAACACTGATGGCAGCACTAGTTTAAAATCTGACATTTGAAGCCTGTAATGTGCTTTACTGTGTATGTTTTAGTGTTTCAGTAAATCCTTCAGTAAATACTTCAATTTGAAGCCTCACTCTGAACACTGGAGGAGGCTTTAGTACAGTATGCTTCACTTTACTTAGAGCGGAAAAATACGACTTATGAGCTCTTATAATTTGTTATGATCAGTACTTATAATGCATTTTGTTAACAATTCATAATGTATAATAAACATGGCTATAACGTATAATGCATTTTTATAAATATTTATAGCTATGTTTATAATGTCTTATGAATGCATTATAACATGTTATGAATGTGTTTATAGATGCTTACAAAGGTGACATTCATAGAAAGTGTTACCGAAAGGTGGGTATTTATACCTGTCCCAAACTGAGTTTTATCAAAAGGAAAAATAAAAAGAGTGGAGCTCAGACAGGGTGCAGCTTAACCCCATTAGTGGCCTGTACCAAACCTTTCTTACACATTTCTATAACATAGGCAGGTTTGCCTTGTTTTTCATGTAGTTACTTAGAATAATAAGCTGTAATTAGCCTGGAATTTTGAGGGTTTAAACAAAGTAATAACATCAGAATGGTATAGTTATGTTCCCTAACTGAAGGTGTTATAACTTCATTTATACCCTGAAAGGTACAGTTTATTACGGAGGCCCTAAGGTGACTTTTTTAATTATTACTTGTTAATAAAGTATGGCCACAAATTGCTATACCAAGGCTACAGTTTATCATATTGAGGCCACGATTTACCATATTAATGCCACATATTACTATATTGTAGCCACAAATTACTATACTGAGGAAACAAATTGCTATGTTGAGGCCACACTTTACTATATTAACGCCACATATAATTATATTACAGCCACAAATTAATATATTCAGGCCCAAATGACCAATAATCAGTTTAGTGGGCCAGTAACACAGCAAGTCCTCGTAAATATATTTATTTTATCATAATTTATCTGAAAGCTACATTCAGAATGAACAAATGATATCTGAGTGAACAGATATCACCCACACGATAGATTAGACAGTCAGATATTTCCTCTTTTACACGAGGTCTTTCAGCAAACCTCAAAGAATGCAACGGATGGCACACATATGATTGCTTTAATATGTATCTTCAAAGAGAATGTTTCAGTAAACACGAGCATGCAGTCCTGTTTATTCTGTCAGCTATGTCAACAGCTAACCTAAGAAAAGCTAACTTAGCTAACTAGCTAACTAAGCAGTATCTGAAAGGTTATTTATTGTTAGATGCGCTATTAATATGGATGTTAGCAAATACAAACACCTCGATCAAGTTTACTTCCATAGCCGTTCTCACTGCAGGTTTGTTGTGCCACAGTTTTTTATTCACTTGTTGGAAGAAGTAGTGCTTAGTGACGGTTGCTAAGTAGTAGTTTGTTCAATCATTATTTTGTGAATAGTCAACAGTGGTCCACTAGATTTTAACGCTTGTGTGGTGTTCAGGTCTGTGGGACCCATTTTCAGTGTTTACCAAAAGAAATTATGTGATTTATTATTATTTCAACCTCAGATTCTTGGTCTTTGCTCATTTTCTGTGAAGAACATATAAAATAACCCATTTTCAGTGTCTTCACTCTGTTCACCCCCCACACATTTATATTCCACATGTGGTGTTGGGTGAACCTGCGGGGAGTAAAAATGTGGAGGTGCTGTGTCCTTCACTCTGTTCTCCTCCTACATGGCCTGCTGTTAGTGTGTGTGTGTGTGTGTGTTTTGTATATATGTGTGTGTGTGTGTGAGGGTGGACACCATGGTCAGGCTGCTGACTGGCTACAGCTGCTAAAGGAGAACCCAATGCTGGACACTTGTGATGTATTAAACATCTGGTATTTTTACATAAATTGTTTTGGCTGTATTGATTTATAAAAACAATAATGTGGTGGGTCCACCAGACCACTGAGTAACATCAACACCACACAAGGGTTCCTTTAGAACATGATTTGTTCTAAACTGATCTACTGGGCCCGACGCTGACTCTTTTATTTTAATGCAGTCGATTAGTGAAAGCGTCTGTCAGCTCTGCAGTCGTGCAGTTATTTGTTGCGATGCTGAGAGAAGGCAGGTGGTTCTGATCTGCTGCAGTTCCGTCCTGCAGCTCTGCTGTGGTGTTGTGTGCTGAGCTGGAGGAGCTCTACCTGTACCTGAGACATAAATAGATGTTCTGATCCGATCATGCGTCAGATACTCTATCTCTCTCTCTCTCTCTCTCTCACACACACACACACACACACACCACACACACACACACACACACACACAGAGGTGCTCAGTGCAGTCAATTAGTGTGAGGCAGCAGTGCAGGCGTTCCCTCCATTACCCAAACAGCTTCACACCTCTGTTCGCTCACTGCTCTCCACACCGCCCACCGCACTGCCCTCCGACCCCCCACACTGACTCACACTCTCACACTATTTCTGTCTCCACAGCACTCACTCACTCACTCTATCTATCTATCTATCTATCTATCTCCTTTCTCACTCTATCACTCTATTTTTCTCTCATTCTGTCACTCTTTCTCTCAGTGTCACAGTGTCATCTTCCTGTCTCTCGTTCTCTCTCTCTCCCTCTCTCTCCCCATCTCTCTCTATCTCTTTCCGTTTCTCTCGTTCTCTCTCTCTCTGTTCCTGTCCCTCAATCTTGTTCTTACTCTCTCGCTCTCTTGTTCTCTTTCTTTTTGTTTCCCCCTCTCTCTCCCTTTCTCTCTTTCTTGTTCTCTTTCTTTCTGTTTCTCTATCACTTTCTGTCTTTCTTGTTCTCTCTTTCTGTTTCTCTCTCTCTCTCTTGTTCTCTCTTTCTTTCTGTTTCTCCCTCTCTCTCTGTGTGTTTCTCTCTCGCTCTCTCTCCCCCTGTCTGTTTCTCTCCTTCACTCCCTTTCAGTCTCTTTCTTTGTTTCTCTCTCTCTCCGTTTCTCTCGTTTACTCCCTCTCAGTCTCTTTCTTTGTTTCTCTCTCTCTCTCTCCTCTCTGTTTCTCTCCTTTACTCCCACTCAGTCTCTTTCTTTGTTTCTTTAACATTCTCTCTCTCTCAAAACTATGTGTCCACATACTTTTGGCCACAGAGGGTATCATGTTCTGATCATGTGTAACATGAGAAAAACCCACCTCAGTGATAATGCTAACTCTGCTAGCGTCGCTATGGGATTCTATTAGTTTGTACCAGAAAGTGACAAAGCTAACAGTAATTTCTATTTTCTATTTGAAGTTTGTGACAGATATATTAACATATTGTACCATGTAGCAGTTTCACAGTGACTCTTTCAAAATAAAAGCCTGATAGAGAACTGCTGCTGCTTTGAGTTCCTAACAATCCACCATTTAAGGTGGAACGGGAAAATTAAACAAACTGAAATCAGCCTCTTAAAAAGTTTAACATTGAGAGACATTTTACAAGAAACTATTGCACTTTTGAGGAAAAGTTTCCTGCTGGAGATGCGAGAAAAGCAACTACAGCTGAGCTAAAGCTTAAAGCAGAGCAAAGTAAGTCTGTGTTTTCATTTATATTATATTTTTAGTCTAAACTAGTACATCAGCACACACTGAGACATACTTACAGCCAAGATGGTAAAACGGCCATAATATATTGTGGCTCCTAAAGTGGTTTGATTTTTATTGAAAGGACAAAATGGCTTTTCTTAACATTTGGGTTGCCGACCTCTGACCTAGACCTAAATCAAAACATGGTTGGTTGACTCCTTTGTCTCTACGTAATTATGCTGATAGTTAATAAGGACTTCTCTTCAGCTTTTGAAGTCCTGAACAACAGGAGAGCTCGCTTAGCTGTGTCTTCCCACATACCACAGAGAAAAACAATTCCTGATTGGCCAAATCACCACTCATGTTTTAAGAATTTAACCTTTTGTTTCAATCCAGAGCTTAACAGTGAGTGAGTTTACATGCACTCAGTAATCAAGTATTCAAATGGTCATGTAAACAGCACACTCTGATTTCTTAGATCAGACGACGGTCTTGAAATCTGATTAAGAAATCTGATAAAGAGGCTGGATTTTAGCTCAGTAATCAGATTTCTCAGTGCATGTGAACTCTTACTCTGATTTCTTTCGTCTTTCTTTCTTCATCTTCTAGACGATGTATGTTCATATTTTCAGGTAAAGCGGCGCGATGTTTAAAAAAAAAAGCCACGGCATGAAGTTTTACATTATGAGTTTTACATTATGCTTACGTCACGTCTTCTTCCGTGAGTTTATTGGATGACTGCAAAGCAGAAATCTGATTACTGTCTGACTCATGTAGACCCGGAGTTTCCCTATTATCTGATTACTCAAGTGCATGTAAACGCATTGATCGGATTACTGACAAAATCTGCAGTTATCGTATTATTAAGTGCATGTAATGAGATACATTGATGAGTTAAGAGTAGTTCTGTAGTGCAGAGTTTAAATACAAACATGATTCTGTTGAATAAAAATGAACTAAAAATTGCAGATGTATGTTGACCACCTAGAAGGCTCTGAAAATTCCTATCTTTGTTTATGACATGATTGTGTCAGTGTTGTGCCGCAGGGTTTAAGTAAAATATAGTCACTGGAGAGTCTGTTTTGTTTTGTTTTGTTTTCATCAAAATGAACTTCACACAGTGTTGTCAGTGCTAACCAAACAGAAAGCACATGTACAGAAAGATAATGTACTATCTTGTTTGTTTTTATGGATTTTATAGATTTTTTTCTTTCAAAACAACCTAAGCATTGTGTAAATGATGAGAGTGAGCGAGTGAGTGAGTGAGAGAGAGAGAGAGAGAGAGAGAGAGAGAGAGGGGTAAAGGGGGTGGGCTGGTACATGTTTCGAAAAGCCTGAAAGCCTGCGGTCACTCTAATGAGTGTCCGGGACAAATATTATCTGACAGCATGTGTAAGACACGCCTCAGTGCCACAGTGTGTGTGTGTGTGTGTGTGTGTGTGTGTGTGTGTGTGTGTGTGTGTGGCTGGATGAATCAGTGCGCTCTTCCAGCTTAGCTCTCGGCTGAACCGGAGCAGTTACGGAGCAGGTGGAGGGGCCGGAGAGCAGGAGGCGCTGCTGATCCTCCGGGATACAAACCCATCTGTAGGGTCTCCCCCTGCGCCCCCCGAGTGCCATTACATCCCCCCCTCTCAGCTCCAGTACCCACCAGCATTTACAGGCTGCCTTTCCTCACTGTACTCAAGGACTGAAGTTAAAGGGGAAGTCCATTGATATTTCAGAATTCAAACTCATTCAGAGTGGTTTGGTGTGAAATGCTCTGTTCTAGGAGTCAGAATTGTTCACAGTGGTGGTGATAGGAACCGGACGTCCACCTCTAAATCTATCATGAAGTCACTGCCTGATGCCTGAAAATGTATTTTTCCAGATTTACCACTATCATCATCACATATACATACTTTTGTATTGAATAGTTAATAAAATGGCTATGTTTGTGTTGTAGTCATGGCGACCCCTGGTTCCTGTCACCACCACTGTACCGAAAGTTTCTACAGCACATCATTTCAAATCAAACCACTTTGAATTACTTATAAACTAATATTAAACTATGCAGATATTTGAACCTTCTTAGATTAATTGCATTATTCTGTGTAGTTATTTGCGTTTAATTGAATTAGTCTTATTTGCTCAAATTTGACCCTAAAGGCAGATTTTTTCTGTTTGAAAACAGCATGATTGGACAAAATGAGCTTCGTTCAAATGTTTTTATAACTTTTACTAATTCACTAACATTATTTTCATCATTTGAATGCAGAACCTGAACATGGAAATCACATGATTTCCACAGAGTAAACACAATTTTCAGACATCCAGTGAGAGCAACAGTATCTGCATGTTCCAACCAATATATTTACACACACATAAATATCTCGCTGTTGTCAGAAAAAAACATTGTATCTCCAATTTTGACATTTTTCAGTTTTTGGCATCATTTGAAAATGCCTGTTGCCCTTTACATTGTGTGTACATTTTTTGATGAATGGACTAAAAGAAACAACCAAAATGACTTGGAAAAAATTCTGGTTCCATTGACTTACATTAAAAGTAAAGTATGTTTTTTCCTTCTCCTGTAAAGTTACCATTGTGGAGATTTTATTCTGACAACAGCGATTTATATATATATATATATATATATATATATATATAATATATATATATGATATGGTCAATGGTTCAGTTCCTGTCTAGTCCAGTTTCTCCTTAAACATCATTTAAAGCTGTATTTGGACAAGAAGTTTACAATCACAGGTTCTATCAGAGCAGCATACAGTGAGCTGCAGCTGAGCTTCAGCCTGTGCTGCAGATTAATGGGTGAAACTAGGAAAATACATTAACGGCATTACATTTTTTTGTGGCGTTATTAATTTAACTTGTTACACGTTAACTTTGACAGCGCTAGCAATTACATATATACAGTTAATTACATAGCTACATAATCCATTACATTTACAGTAATGCTACATTCCATAGCAATAGGTTTGAATGATAATAAAATATGTCTTCTTCTACTTGCAAACACAAATATGATCTGGATTAAAACTTTAGAATCTGCAGAATTAATAACCATCAGAAATAATTCATATAAATTGCAATATGTTTTTTGTTTTTTATCACCGGTGATAACTACAACTTCAGAGCCTTAAAATGGGCTCTTTGGCTCAAACTACTGCAGTAATTTTCCTGTTATTATATCCATGTGTGAAATTGTAAAATTGCTTTCTCGAATACATACAGATGTTGCAGATGTGTTTGTTAATGTTTTTTTCCAATTCATGTGTGACATGAGAGCAAAGGATGATCAAGTCCACTTACACAAAGGTCGGCTTTTTTCTCTGATAAACTTTAACCACATCCTAATGATGATGATTCATTGATGACTCATAAGTATTTTATGACACAGCTCACCATAAAGCCCTGTTCATAGCAGTGTGAAAGTCTCTAAGTCTCCTAATTCATTAACAGTGCGTAAGCGTAGATGTCTGAAGGTCGTAAGGAGACCAGCAGTGGTGCTTTTTGAAGGTTCTGTGAATTATTTTTTGGCTGGATCATCGTCTGTTGGCACTGTGGCGGCACCTGAACTCCGCGGGCCATGGAAATATTTAAAGGCCCCAGTAAGCCTTGTGAATTTATGACTTTGGCTTCCTCAGCCTAATGTCTTCCGAATCTCTGTCCAATCTAATTACAGCATCTCGCTGCTCTCCTGCGATACCCGGAAACTGAGAAGTTACAGATAAGCTCTGGTTTACTTTGCAGACAATTTGCAGGCATCAAAGCATTAAAGGGATTTGTTGTGGAAGGATGTGATGCTGAGTCTCCTGTGAAAAACTCACAAAATAGGTTATAGGTTTTCTGTCTGTTTCTTGATGCGAGGGCACAACTGATTTGAAAACGGCAGCCAAAAATTCTGATAAATACTGGTTTATATCATTTTATAGGGTCAAACATCGTGCAGTCTCCAGTATTTTAAGTTACTCACTGCTGATATAATTGTTAATGCTCAGCTGTCGCATTTCTTAAAGGCACAGTGAACCTAAATCAGTGTTTTCTTCAAAATTAGGCTGATCTTGTTCTTGCAGACAAACAATAAACATGTACTAGGTTTACTCTTTGAATGATGTTCCAGTGACCAATAAACGATCGATATATTTCACCATTTTTCTCTCCTCTCGATGTAAACTGGTTGGACCTAATCTTGGGTTGCGCTTACATAAACATTCCCCTGACCAATCACAGGGCAGCATCTCTTGCCCACACAGAACAGTTTCAGTGTCAGAGAAACTTAATGAGCTAAAGCTAACCCACCATAACCAAAAGCTAGCAAGCTAGACCCCCGTGTCTGTAGCTGCCCATCACCCATTAAATGTAAACAAAAAAATAAAGAAACAATTTTTTGGGAATTATTTTGCCTCATAACACCCCGACATACATTTCCAAAAGTCCAGATTTAGGTCAAAAGCTTGTCTCAGAACTATTGTAAAACAGTGTCTCAGACACCAGGCGCTGTTTTCATAACCATTACAGGTAGTAACTTTCAGTGAGGGAGCTTTTAGAGGTGGACGTCTGGTTCCTATCACCACCACTGTGAACAATTCTGACTCTGTAAGTTTCCCCAGAATGGAGCATTTCACACCAAACCACTCTGAATGACTCTCTTTACATCTTTGGTTACATCTTAATCCGTGCAAAATTTTGACTTTATTAAACTTAATGTAAGAGATTAATGTTCAATTAATTCCATAATCAAAGTACTGTTTTTTAACGTTTAAACAACACATCGTTTTTAGAGTGTTACCACAAAAACGTTGCATTTATTGCACAGAATTTACCTTTTTAATGAGCAGAAACTCGACTAGCTTAGTGAAGAAGATAAACATATGGCACTGAAAGATGCAGAAATTAGCATGAAGAGGCACAAAACAAGGCTACAAAATAGATTCTGCTGGAAAACAGAGCCATCCAAGCAGCTCAAATGGACTCCTCATTATCCACCCCTCATTGCCACTACTTCAAAGTGGCTGAGTTCACAGGCGTTTTGCTCTGTGAAGCTGGCTGCCATTAGCGAGCAGTGGGTGTCATTAGAATGGCTAATATATTTGATACTGTAGTGACTCCAGAGAGCCACATCATGCTCTGTACTGTATGTGACTTTGAATTAGATGCTGACAAGACACATTTAAACCATCTAATATGACGACAAGCTCTGTTCTCTAATAATGACGCGTCCTGCCAGCCTCTTCAGTTGAAGTGTTTGCTACAGTCGTCTGACGTCTGCTGTCCATATGCTGACCCAGATAAAGCAGCGTGAAAAGCACCTACCGATGTTGACTGTAGAGAGCGGCAACGTCTGTATGATGCTGTGATATGCACATAAATTAGTTCTGTGCTTTTAAATAATAACGATAAAAATGAATAAGTTTAACCCTCCCAGGTCCCCCATGAATATATGTCATTGAAACAGCTGTTCTTATTAATTTCTCACTTGCAGCTCATTGAAAACAAACAGTATCACACTTGTGTTTGTAAATAGAAGAGAAAGTGAGTAAGAAGATATAATATATCAATCAGTCAACCTTTATTTTGACTCAGACGTACATTGAGGGTGACCCTCATTTACAGTATAGCTGAGCAAATTACAAGGGATTGAAAAACTTGAAATTTATCAGCTAAAACAAATGAAAATCAGTGAGACTAAAATATTTATAAAATAATAAAAAAAAAACAAAAATAACAGGCCTAAGATTTCAATAAAATATACAATGAAAACTCATTAAAATAAAGTTTAAAATGGCCAAAAGTATGTGGACACTAAATATTGAGTACAGGTGTTTCAGCCACACTCATTGCTAACAAGTGTGTACAATTAAGCACATACAGCCTTGGAATCTCTGTAGACGAACACTGGCAGTAGAATGGGACACATTGAAAAGCTCAGTGTCTTTAAACGTGGCGCTGTCATAGGATGGCACAAGTCAGATATTTTTGCCCTGCTAGAGCTGCGCTAGACAACTGTAAGTGCTATTACTGGGAAATGGAAGCGTATGAGAGCAACAACAGCTCAAGACCTGGGAGCTTCATGAAGTGGATTTCCACGGATGAGCTTCACACATTTTTTTCCTAAAATTCAATGGTAAATATTTCAATAGAAATATCAGTGACATAATTTACAAAAGCAAAAATGATTTCTGTCTTTGTAGGAAAGCAAGACGTCGACATTTAAAAAAGTGTTTCTATTAGTGCTGTTTTTTATTGTGGCAGTCTGTAGCACAGCCTGTGCTACCCCGGGTTTAGGAAGGATACTGGAGGCAGGAGAAACGTCTGCAGTGGCCATTTCAACTTTATTTTCGCTCCAAAACACAAACAACTCAAATCAAAAGCTGGCCAAGCCAGACTTTTCAGTCTTTTTCTCTAAACCAAAAACCGCTGCGGAGCAGGAGGCGGGGCCTGGCGGCGGAGTTCATGACTCATGTCCCCTTCTTTGGTGGCTGACGTCCTCCTCCCGCCGTCACTCGTGTCCTCTCGGTATTCGGGATTCAGGCCCCACCTTCTCAAGGCTGTCATTGGGGTACGGGTGCATGGCACACAGTCGTACAGAATTGTTTGATTTTGAGCATAAAAACAGTTTAGATTTTGTAAATCAAACACATTTCTAACAAAATATATTGCATCAATCCAATTATGGCTACTGTGAAAAAGGGGAATTAATGTACAGCAAAACCAAACATTAACCAAAACACCTTTAAAGACTTTTGTATTTACACTAAACACTTTTCAGGATAAAATCGTGGCTTACACCGTCCCGCACACGCGCAGGAATGCTGCTGTTATTCCACTATTGCTATCTCTATGGCAACGTGGCTGTTTTCCACTGTAGGTCTGCTATGAGGAAAAAACAATGTTTCTTTTGTCAACACTAACATGTAAACACAAACTGAAGCCACTATAAATGATTTTAAGGCTGTTACACTTTAAGGCATATTTACTTTTGCAAGTGAAATTATCATAAATTTAGTATCATTTCTGCAGTGTACCACCACCACCCACCCTCCGCTTGACCAAACCAATGAGAAGCGTCGAGTCAGACTGGTTTAATTACTGCTGACAGCTCTAGTTAAAGATTTGTTAGACTTTTCCCTTCAAAAGAATATCAAAGGGCTTTCCAGGCTGCTTCGGCATGAGAATCTTGAAAGCTTTGCCTTGTAGAGCTTTCATTTGGATTTCTCTTTCAGTCGAGGAAAAGATCAGTCTGAGCGCAGAGGGGATGACGGTGAAGGCGTGGAGGAGCGTAGCTCATTATCGCTTCCGTGTGCTGATCTCGCCTTGGGTCTCTGTGGACGGACTGGGTTCGTAGTAGTGCAGGCCAGATGCTGCCTGGTCCTCTGAGTCTCGTAGGGAGGTTGGACTAAAGGCCTTCATCCGCTGCTGATGTTCCTCAGATGGTATGATCTGATGTTGGATTTGAGGATCATTTGGCTGTGGTCTCATATCAGAGAAATCACATGCGTCCACTTTTAAGAAGGGTTTCTTCTCTGTTAAGGTTGGGCAACTTGAACCCGGCCACATCACAGTAGCCACGTTTACATGCAGCCTGATAATCCGTTAATAGTCCCACTTGTAGCTCAATCAGAATAGAATACGTCCATGTAAACACCTCAGTCGGAATAGACTAGTCAGATTGAGGCCATTCGGAATACAATTTCTATCCGATTGATCGAGGTGGGTAATCCTGTAAATAATTCCCTATCGGAAAGTTTAAGTCCGTTCTGATCATGTTCGTCACATCATATTTAAAGTTTATACCGTTCAACATGGCGGAGCAGAAACTGGTCTGCAGAGGAGACGAAGTTTATGCTCTGATCTTTAAAAGACGGCGGTGGGACGGACGTCCAGCTTGTGAAGGACGTTTTCCTGAGTCTGACATCATTTTAAAGTAACTAAAAACACAAGCACTGCTCACTGCTGCTCATCTCACTCTGACTGGACGGACGTGATACTGGTTGTCATGGTAACGTCTACACTAAGTGGTTCTCTATGCATGCACGTTATTTTGGATCTGATTACTTGTAGTGAGCATGTCAACAGAGATTTTCATCAGACTGTTGAGTAGAGTGAGCATAAACACCTCAGCCTTAATCTATAATCAGAATGTATTCAATCGATTTGGCAAAAATCTTGCCAAACACAGCCTTTGACATAACCATGCCATAAACATGTCATGGCAGATGTTATATACTGTCATGACAGATTTTGTTCAGTATCATTCTACTAAAATAGGTAATAGTCATTTGATGTTATGACAGCTTATGTCACGTTCTGAGTTAGTCATCAAACATTATGGCATCTGTCATGAGAATTACCAGTAATAATAATATGACACTGGACATAATCTGTCATGACAGCTAATAACAGATGGATACTTTTCACTGCACTTTATACCCATCACAATACTCTGGGTTTTTTAAGGTTTACAAATAGAAACAACTAACATGTGCCACATTTAAATGGAAGGAAAAATCAAACATTTGATAAAATGAAATGTATAAAATAACATGGTGTAGTGTGCTGACGTTCAGTCAGCTACTTGTTATTATGCAGTTTATGAAGTTTATGGGGTCCTAAGTTGGCTGGCTGTGGACTAATTGTGGGTGAAGCAAATAAACAGCTGACCTTTCCCTGAATTTGTATTCAAGTGTTTTTTTTTTCTAATGGACAGCATAACTTCATTTTCAGGGACCCCCAGAATTTTTTAATTGACACATTGAATGAGTCCAAGGGGTTAACTGGGGGTCCCAGACCCCCTGGATCCCCTATATTTCGCACCTTGTCTACCAGTAATTTCTGTGGTCTCCTTTGGGTTTAGTTTTAAGCAGTAGTGAGAAAGTGCTGAGTGGCACTCGGAGAAATTGAGCATTGCTAGAAGTCGACGCACGACGACACCAATTGTCAGTGGCAGTGTGTGTCCAGCGTTCAGTGGCCTTAATCTGCCTTTTATGGTCCATGCAGTTGTTCAGTGTTCTAGAAGTACAGATGAGACCCAACATATACTCAGAAAAACAGAAGTTTGAAACCCATCCCTGTCAAATTTCATGTTTTAGTTGATTTGGTGTGAAGAAGTTAACACGTCCTCTACAGAGAACTCACTTAAATGGTGTTTTCGTGCACAGTTTCTTATTGCTGAGTTTAAAATTATAACTTTTGCACAGGCCACATTTTATGTTTTGTTAAAGTCCAGTAGAAACTCTAATAACTTGGCGGCCATCTTTGCAACACCAGCAAGCAGTAATTTCCAGCCATACAAGACCAGATACTCTGTCTTTGAGAGAGGAGAGACCAAAAGTACTCTTGTACACTTGTAGTAGAGCCTGAAATATTACGTGAACACTTGAAATATTCAATATTCAAATGTCTTTCAGGTGCTAAAAAATGTGCCTATAGTTCTGGAACTGTAGTTCCTCAAAAGGTTCTAGAGCGTTGGTGAAAGAAAAGTGTCTAAAGTTCCTGAACTGTATTTCCTCAGAAGGTTCCAGAATTCAGGAAGAAGAAAAGTGCCTAAAGTTTCAAACTGGTATGTGCCTCAAAAGGTTCCAGAGCCTGTAGGGTACAGCCTTGCAGCATCTTGATTACTTCACAAGAAAGAACAGATGCTAAATCGATCAATCACTCAATAAGTAAATAAATAAATAAGGTATAGGTATTCATGTAGCACGTGGAAGGGGCGGGGCAAGGTGTACCTCAGTAAATCTGCCTGAAGAAGCTCTCGTTAGTGTACAGAATAAGACTGAACATGTTACACACATCTGACACTGTGCTGTTAAAAAGCTAGAATGAGAGCTTAATAAAAGCCGGGCTTTACTGTAGATCTGCTGTTTTAGAAGCAATATCTCTCTCCCCCTGGCTGTCTTGACACCTGGCATGATAAATTCCAAAACAAAGCGAGCTGCTTCCCTCCCACAGGAAAATGCCCCAGCGAGCACAGAGACAACAGTTCAGAAGAAGCCTGTCAAAATATAGTGGCTCAGCTAGTGGCTCAGGATTCAACAGCTGCCAGGACACCAGAGATGCCAAGAGGCAAAAAGCAGTAAAACTACACAAGCAGGTCAAAGGGATACTTTACCCAGCAGTATTAATGCTGCTGATAATGAAATAAAGCTGTAAGACTGTGCTCGGATACTTTAGCCAGAAGGGATGGCATTACTAGTAATGAAGGAAATCAGTGAGATGGCAGGTTAGACAGATGACATCATACTGACTGACTAACTTCTACAAGCCTTTCTTCAGTGAAAAGGGAGGGTATGACTGGAGAGGGAGGTCGAACATAAGAGAATCTAGTCTAAAGGAAAGATCTATGGTGTGATGGGAACGCAGAACTCGTTTAGGATAGCTCCAGAACTCTTTTATTTCCCCGAAAGCAGTTGTTCTCAAACCCTCAGGGACCCCAACGGTCCACATGGTGTGATGGGAACACAGAACTTGTTTAGGATAGCTCCAGAATTCTTTAGTTCCCCAAAAGCAGTGGTTCTCAAACCCTTAGGGACCCCAACGGTCCACATTTTGCTTTGTCTTTTTATCTGTCTCTGTTTAGTAAGTTGGGTCGGGGCTGCTGTAAAGCTTTCAGAAACTTGGTGGAAAATGTCTGTAGATCTTTAGCTCTTTAGTTCCTCAGAGTGAAGTTCCATGTGAAAAACCCCTGTAGATCCAAAACCCACTTAGTTCCACAAAGAATTTTAGAGCTGCAGTGGAAAACTGCCTATAGTTCCAGATCTCCTTGGTGGAAAAGTACTTTTACACACTTAAAAAATTATGGTTCTTCACGGGTTCTTTAGTAAAGAAAATGGTTCTATATAGAACCATGAATACTCACAGAACACTTTGCATGATTAAAGGGTTCTTTGCATTGTGAAATAGTTCTTCAGATTGATGGAGAACTTTTCGTTTCTCCACAGCAGCTCTAAAACCTTTGAGGAACTAAAGGGTTCTGGTTCTACCCTCCTAAAAAGGATGGTTCTTCATAGGTTCCTTAGTAAAGAAAATAGTTCTATTTAGAACCATGAACACTTGCATGATTAAAGGGATCTTTGTATCATGAAAATGTTCTTCAGATTGATGGAGAATGTGTTTTACATGATTCTATTAAGCTTTGAACCTTTTTCATAAGGGATCTATATAGCACCAAAAAGGGTTCTTTTATTGTTGCAGGTCTGACATTAGACAATAGAACAATCCTTTTTGGTGCTAAATAGAACCCTTTTTTTCTTAAAAAAAAACACTTCCTGTTCCTCAGGAAGAAAACTGTCTCAAAAGGTTCCAGAGCTTTGGAGGAAGAAAGTGCCTAAATTTTCAAAACTGTAGTTCCTCAAAAGGTTCCAAAGCCTTGGAGGAAAAAAGTGTCTATAGTTCTGAACCTGTAGTTCCTCAAAAGGTTCCAGAGCCTTGGAGGAAAAAAGTGTCTATAGTTCTGAAACTGTAGCTCCTCAAAAGGTTCCAGATCTTTGGAGGAAAAAAGTGGCTATAGTTCTGGAACTGTAGTTCCTCAAAAAGTTCCAGAGCCTTGGAGAAAGAAAGTGCCTAAATTTTCAAAACTGTTGTTCCTCAAAAGGTTCCAGAACTCTGAAGAAAGAAAGTGCCTGTAGTTCTGGAACCGTAATCAGGTCTTCAGCCGCCTCTCATAGATATTTTGACTCATTTTGTAAGACAAGAATAAAAGTTGAAAAAGCAGCTCATGTGTCTCCGATCCACACGTTACCACAGGTGCTGCGTGTGCAGCAGAGGACCAGAGAACTGCAGAGGACCGAATCTCTCAAACCTGATTCAGCTCAAATCTGAATGAGTTCTACAGTCCGAAGGTCTTTCTAAGCCGTGTATGACCTGGTTCTCAGACTGCGGAGAAGACTGTACCTGCTCTCATCAGATAATCATTATGCTCTTCATTAGTTCCCTGTGGCCTCTGGGTTTGGATCCGTGGAAGACAGATTTAGCCCCTGTTAGACCACTTACACCAGCAGTTCCAGTGGAGAGAATGTATTGCTGCCCTCGGGGCGAGGCAGTGCAGCACAATAATCACCAATGAAACAAAACTCGCTGCCTCAAAGCGAACGAGAGCACAGAGAGAGCCTTTATTACACAGCCAGGCCGTTAAGTGTTGCTGCATTATTGAAGTCAGACAGCTGACAATGTGTTTAACTGTGCAAACCACCTGAATGGCCTTTACCTACACACTTAAAATGATGGTTCTTCAAGGGTTCTTTAGTAAACATAAGGGTATTATATAGAACCATGAACACTCAAAGAACCCTTAGCATGATTAAAGGGTACTTTGCATCACATAAGGGTTCTTCAGAGTGATGGACAATGTGTTGTATATGGTTCTATATAGAACTTCAGAAGAAGCCTGTCAAAATATAGTGACTTAGCTAGTGGCTCAGGATATAGAGCACCTAGAAGAACCCTTTTAAGGAACTAAAGAGTTCTAAATCTGTGGGTTCTTTTCCACCAAATTTCTGGAGGCTTTTGAAGAATTTAAGAGTTCTGCAGCTCACCGTGCTTTTCCACCAAGGTACACACAACAAAGACGGTTCTTGAAGGCAACAAGTATTTTCAAATTATGTCAAAAACCGAAAAACGACAAAAATAGAGACACAAGGTTCTGTTCCAACAGCAGCAACGTGTCGTTTATTAACACGTATTACTCAGATTTTTGAGCTGTTGACCGTTAAATTTTACAATACTTTGACAGTAAATTTTTTACAGTATAAGCTCAGAGAATATCGCTGCTGTTGGAACAAAACCTTGTATCTCTATTTTTATTTTTTTTTTCGTTTTTCAGTTTTTGACATAATTTAAAAACACATACTGTCATTTACATTGTGTGTAAATTTCATGATGAATGGATCAAAATAAACGGCCCAAAATGGCTTGGAAAAAATTCTGGTTCCATTGACTTACATTAAAAGTAAAGTATGTTTTTTCCTTCTCCTGTAAAGTTACCATTTTGGAGAGGTTTTGTTCTGACTGCAGTGATATATGCCTATGCAGGTGTTGTGAGCAGCGAGGTCACCGAAAACCTTCATCTACAGAAATAAAGCCCCTCTGGTAAACGCAGTAGAGAGTGGACGCCTCCACAGTGGGCCGCTCCTGACTCACACTCCAACTCCTGCATTTCAGAGCTTTCAACATCCATCAGCTCCATCTCATTACTCAAAATTATTTTGGCGAACGTTTCCTAATGTAAGTGATACTTTTCTAATGGCCATTTTCAGGCCGACTGACCCTTTGCGCTTGGTCAGCTAAGAGATATTATTAGAGCATATTATCTCCTGCAAATTGGCCGCAATTAGCCGTGAATAATCTTCAGAGTGGCCATCGAATGATTATGCTATCGATTTCCTTTGGTAAGTTTTCCTCACAGAGCCGAGAGATACTTTTAGCCCGGATGCTAAGTTGGGAGTGGACGCCCAGCTGTTGACAGGCAGAGGCCTGAAAGCACTGCAGTCCAGGAAGAACAGATCAGAGGAGAAAATGGAAGTTTTCACCGATGATGATAAAAGCATGTTGTAATTTTACACGAATTACTTGTCACTCGTAGTTTATCGACAGAAGCAGATACGTTGTGTTGAAAGTGCAGGTTCTACACTTTCCATTCACACCACATCCTTTACATATTAGCTTTGTTTTTGTTTTTGTTGTTTACATCGATTTATGTATTTATTTATAAATAAACATGCAGTGTGAGTTGAATGTATAGCATAAATGTAACTTCATGCTTAAAGTTGGTTTTGGTTGGTTCATTATGAGCATCTCTCTCTCGCTCTCTCTCTCTCTCTTTCCCTCTCTCTCTCTCTCTCTCTCTCTCTCTCTCTCTCTCTCTCTGTCATTCTTTCTCTTCCTATCTTTCTGTTTCTCTCTCTCTTCTTCTTTCTCTTCTTTTTCTTTCTTCTTCTCCCTCTCCCTCTGTCTTCTCTCTGTATCACTGTTTCCCTCAACCTCCTTATTCTTTTTTCTTTCTTTCTTTCTTTCTCTTTTTTTTCTTCCTATCTCAATCTGTTCCCCGTTCTCTCTCTTGTTCTTCTTTCTCCTTCTTTCTTGCTCTCTCTCCCTCTCTTCTTCTTCTTCTTTATTTTTCTCTTTGTCTTCCCCTTTCTCTTCCTCTCTTCTTTCTTTCCTCCCTCTCTCATTCTTTTTCTTTCTTTCTTTCCTCCCTCTCTCATTCTTTTTCTTTCTTTCTTTCTTTCTTTCTTTCTTTCTTTCTTTCTTTCTCTCCTCCCTGTCTTTTTTCCCTATCTTGCTGTTACCCCTGTCTCTCTCCTTCTCCTTCTTCTTCTTTCTCCTTCTTTCTTGCTCTCTCTCCCTCTCTTCTTCTTCTTCTTTATTTTTCTCTTTGTCTTCCCCTTTCTCTTCCTCTCTTCTTTCTTTCTTTCTTTCCTCCCTCTCTCATTCTTTTTCTTTCTTTCTTTCCTCCCTCTCTCATTTTTTTCTTTCTTTCTTTCTTTCTTTCTTTCTTTCTTTGTCCCTGTCTTTTTTTCCCTATCTTGCTGTTACCCCTGTCTCTCTTTCGTTCTTACTCTCTCTCTATCTCTTCTTCTTCTTCCTCTTTATCTTTCTCTCTCTCTCTAGCTTCATCTTTCTCTTTCTTTCTTACTCTCTATCTCTTCTTATTCTCCCTCTTTATCTTTATCTTTCTTTCTTCCTCTCTCTCTCTCACTTCTTTATTTCTTCTTATCTCTCTCTCTCACACACACTTCATCTTTCTCTTTCTTTCTTACTCTCTCTCTATCTCTTCCTCTTCTTCTTCCTCTTTATTCCCCCCCCCTCTCTTCTACAATCTGTTCTGTTTTTCAGAAGCACCACTCCACAGTGATGGAGGAGAGTGTTATTATCATTAGGAGATGTACGATTGTGTGTCTGCTGTATGATTTAGTTATATTCGTTTGCTCAGTGACTGATTTCCCTCACTGGCCGTGTTGTGTTGTTTCCCTCTCGTGTATATAGTCTTGTGTTTATATACAGTCGAATGCAGAAATTCATGGCTCTTATAAAATATCCTCTACAGAGTAAACACCTCTGCACAGTTACGTTCACAGTTACTGATGAATTTGCTGAATCATATAAGGCATACAATGTGTCTGTTACAGCAGTTATGGCACATTTTATATTTTACATTTTATATATGCTTTATTTTTTCCTAATTTGTAAATAAACATTGTGCTGTAAAGGTTGCTTACAATGTTGTATTCAAGTGTGTTCTCTGTAGAGGATGTATTGACTCGTATAAATAGCCTACATGTACACCCCCATGCAAAAAAAAAAAAAAATGTGCCAAGCCCAAAATGGCAAAACATTAAACTGTTAATGGTCTTAACAACAAATCATTAAAAATAGATGCGGTAAGTTAGTGTGGGAGGATTGTGGGTAAACTTCCACACATATTACTATTACTGTCTCTGTTGTCCCACTCAGCAGTGGTGGCTTCAGACAGCTGAAAAACATTGCTGAACTAGTTTGTGTTTAATGTGAGACCAAACATTCTCTATTAAACTGGACTCTGATCAGCCAAACCATCAGTAAAAACCATTTTATTTTGGGCTCGGCCCATTTTTTACCCAGGTGTGTATATTGTCACTGTCCAAAATGGTTACTTTACAGGAGAAGGCAAAAGCGTTCTTTACTGTCAAGGTAAGTTAATGTAAAGAGATTTTATTTGAAGCAATTTTAAAGCATTTCTGTTGGTCTGATCCTCATGAAGTCTTCACACAATCTAAAGGACATCTGCTGAACTCTATGCAGAAAACTAAAAAGACACAAAAAGTGGAGATACTTGTTTTTAGATATATTTATAGTGGGATCTGAGATCAATAGTGAAAATGCTTCAGTTTTTTTCTTTTTTAATTTAATACCAAATTATATTATCAGCATAACAATCTGAGTGAAGATTCTTCGAAATTTTAACACCAACATTAATTTCTTAGTATTTGGTACAGAATGTCCATCTTTTACTTTAATGACCACATGTACTCCTAAAGAAAAACTCCACGAGTTTGTGCAAAAGCCTCTGATGAGCAGATCAAACCCACCTAAGTACGAGCTTCAATGGAAGAGGTAGCTCAAAAACAGTCTGACCTTTTTTAAAATGGTCAATTTCACACATTTGCTTAATTTCCAATTGTGACCTAGAAACAGTACAGAACCGTGGCTATTTCTTCTGGTCATAACTTATTTTGTTTTGTATTTTTATTTATTTAAAATGGAAAAAAGTCCATGTTCCCTATGTGGTCATTTGGACCTCACTGTATAAATAGTGTATTATTTCTATGGAGAGAACTGTAAAAATATGAGACAGTAAAGGGAATATTGCCCCTTCCATAATGCGCTC
Source organism: Colossoma macropomum (assembly GCF_904425465.1). Taxonomy (NCBI): domain Eukaryota; kingdom Metazoa; phylum Chordata; class Actinopteri; order Characiformes; family Serrasalmidae; genus Colossoma; species Colossoma macropomum. Next base: position 30,839,253 of record NW_023494810.1, on the reverse strand, counting down.
AAGCAGATGGTTTTGATGCTGTGAAATATTGCAGAAGGCAATCATGCTTTCCGCGTTTCAATCGGAATGACATAATGGTGCTCGTGTATCTCCAGCAGGGCTCTCTGGGTGTCACTGGGTTTGTTCAGAGTTGTGTAGCTGATATGACAGGGCTGTGAAGGGCTTGTGTTTGTGCGTTTATGTGTTTGAGGAGCGAGCTTTCATTTCCTAACTGGAGCTCCACGGCTCTCTGAAACAGCAGCACTTTCTCTTTGTGCTGTTTTCCTCTTTGATTTTCTGCTACGTTTAAAGTGGCATGACGTCCATCGAAATATTGCACAAATTGCATGAGGCTTTTTAAAGGCGCTGTTCAAAAAGAGAGGACGACTGTAGTCTTGTTCAGTGTTTGGATATGCCTCATTCATTAAAAAGCTCAAAACAATTGAAATCCATGAAAAGAAAAACGGCCATAGTCAGCAACAGTGCTTGCATAGGCTGTGGATTATCATTGCTGTCGCATCAAAACATTGAAAAGTGATTGAATAGTTCCTATTGTTTCATTTAAAAGTGCTCTATAATGTTCATATGATCCACACAGTCACTCTGACAGACTGTAATACATAACAGGAAGTGTAGGAGGCGATATGGCTTCTACTGTTTCATTTAAAAAGCCTCTATAATGTTCATATGATCCACACAGTCACTCTGACAGACTGTAATACACTACAGGAAGTGTAGGGGGCGATATGGCTTCTACTGTTTCATTTAAAAAGCTCTATAATGTTTATATGATCCACACAGTCATTCTGACAGACTGTAATACACTACAGGAAGTGTAGGGGGCGATATGGCTTCTACTGTTTCATTTAAAAAGCCTCTATAATGTTCAGATGATCCACACAGTCACTCTGACAGACTGTAATACTCTACAGGAAGTGTAGGGGGCGATATGGCTTCTACTGTTTCATTTAAAAAGCTCTATAATGTTCATATGATCCACACAGTCATTCTGACAGACTGTAATACACTACAGGAAGTGTAGGGGGCGATATGGCTTCTACTGTTTAATTTAAAAAGCCTCTATAATGTTCATATGATCCACACAGTCATTCTGACAGACTGTAATACATAACAGGAAGTGTAGGGGGCGATATGGCTTCTACTGTTTCATTTAAAAAGCCTCTATAATGTTCATATGATCCACACAGTCACTCTGACAGAATGTAATACTCTACAGGAAGTGTAGGGGGCGATATGGCTTCTACTGTTTCATTTAAAAAGTGAACAATAGATAATAGTATCATCTGCATAAAAATGCATATTAGCATTTAAAACATTATTCTAGAGGTCATTAATGTATATCATGAACAACAAGGGCCCCAGAATGGAACCCTGTGGCACCCCAGTTCTAATACTAAGCTTCACATGCAAAAAAAAAACACTATCAGAAATTATACACCGACATCTGTTACCTAAATGATTTCTAAACCAGCCTATAACATTGTCAGACATGTCATGGTTAACGGAGTCAGAAGCTCTTGATAAATCAATGAACAGTGCGGCACATGATTATTTACTACCGAGAGCATTAATTATCTCACTAAGTACTTTAGTGCTAGTTGTAACAGTGCTGTTTTTTCCGAAAACCAGACGGATAGACAGACAAAATATTGTTCATGTTCAAAAACTTTTAACTGATCACTAATTAGAGATTCCAGAATTTTAGCCAATATCGACAGCTGAGAGATTGGGTGATAATTGTCTACTTTAGATGGGTGACCAACTTTCAACAATGGCAGAACTAGAGCAGATTAAATATTAGTTAATTAAATATTAGTAGATAATTATCAAGTAAATATTGGTAGAAATAATCATTCAATGCAGCCCTAATCATGCCCTTATTGATAAAACTGCTTCTCTTTCTGTGTGTGTGACAATATACAGTAGTGTATTGTGTAAGTGAAATTAATTTAATAAACAATTACTGTTTATTTGCCGAAGGTAATATATTGGGGGAAAATAAAAAAACATAAAATGTGGCCTGTGCAAAAGTTGTGGCCCATTTATATTAAATGTTTTATTTTTTTCCAATATGTTTGATAAACAGATTATGTAAAAATTTATAAATAAATAATAATAAATAATAAATAATAATAAATAAATCATGAACCACATTTTGCATAAAAGTGCCATATTTAAGTGTGTACTTTGTAGAGGATGTGTTAACTTACTTTCACACAGACAATCAGCAAATTAGCACAAGACTGTAAGAAACAGAAGGTAACAAAGTAGAAAAACAAAAAAAAAACAAAACAAAACAAAGAAGCCTGTTTGAATCTCTCTGTTCTTGTTCATCTTATTGGACTTACTGGTCAGTAATTTGTCCCAGCACTACAACACAACAGTCCAGCAGGTCCTCCAGTGTTGAACACCGTCTGTGCTGTTATTTACGATCCTCCACCGCGACAGATCTTTCTGGCGGTGACGATTTTATGCCGACCAATTAAAACGCTGCATAGCTGAGGCAGCAGAAGTGGAGGACGAGGCTGATGGGACGCGAGCTCTGAGCGGCCTTATGTTCTCAGAGCTGTTGGGGGTCACAAATATAAACCCCTCCCTCCGTAAAGCAGAGACGTATTTACGGCGGCTGTTTGTGGACGTGTCTTCTGGAGTCGATGAGAAAGCGCTTACATCACTCAGCCGCCCGCGGATCAATCTGACCCGGTCATTCTGTCGTAAAATGGTCATTAGAGGGAGAAAAGGATTTGTGGGTAGTTTTGATCCAGTATGAATGTAATATAGAAGTGAGCAGCCATAACAGAGAATATAACATTTTATAGGTTCTGTAATGGAGAAACGGCTGACTCAGCAAAATGCGCCTCGAAATGTAGTTTTTTTCATTCTGTGCTGTAAAGTTTGATCTCTTGAGCTCTTCTACGCCGTAAATACAGGAGTTATTGCTCTCAGTTAAAAAATAAGTATCCTGGCGGGAAGAGAAATGTGCATATTGCTCATACACAAATACACTACCACTCAAAAGTTTGGGGTCACATGTCTTAATAAGATTTGTTATTCAGTAATAACTCAATAATACAGTGTAGCTATAAACTAGACAAACTTAAAACAATGCTTTATATACTCTTTACAGTATTTTGAGTATTTTTATTAACCACATAAAGCTACGACATTGTAAAAACATAATTATTTTCCGAACACTTCAGAATGATTCTAAGAACGCATGGTTTTGTTGAAAATATTACGTTCTAAAGTGTTTTCTTGACCTTGCGACTGCCTCACACTGTCTCAGGCTGTAAGAGTTGGCAAGATGAGCATGTAAATTTATCTCAGACGCTGCCTCTGCTGCTCCTCGTCCTCGTCCATCACCCCACAGTTATCTTGTTTTCCAGTGAGGATCTTTTCCTGTTGGCTGTTTCTCCCACCGTCACCTCGAGTTCCTGTTTGCTGAATGTTTTAAATGCTTGGTTTGATGTTTTTCCTCCATTTTGCTTCTCTGGGCGGATTCAACTAAATAATGGAAATAACAGTTCATACAAATTCAGAATGTATCTCACAGTGTTTATGGTACGTGGTAAAATGAAAGAAGGAAAGAAAGAAAGAAAGAAAGAAGGAAAGAAAGAAAGAATGAGAGAACAAAAGGAAGAAAGAAAGAAAAAAAAGAAAGGAAAGGAAGAAAGAAAGGACGAAAGAAAGATGGAAAGAAAGGAAGGAAAGAAAGGAAGAAAAAAAATGAAAGAAAGAAAAAAGAAAAAGAAAGAAGGAAAGATCAAAAGGAAGAAGGAAAAAAGAAAGAAGAAAAGAAAGAAAACAGGAAGAAAGAAAGAAAGAAAGAAAGAAGGAAAAAAGAAAGGAAGAAAAGAAGGAAGGAAGAAAGAATGAAAGAAAGAAAAAGAAAGAAAGACAGAAAGAATGGAAAAAGAAAGAAAGGAAGAAAAAAAAGAAAAAAGAAATAATGGAAAAAAGAAAGAAAGAAAGAAAGAAAGAAAGAAAGAAAGAAAGAAAGGAAAGGAAAGGAAGAAAGAAAGGACGAAAGAAAGATGGAAAGAAAGGAAGAAAAAAATGAAAGAAAGAAAGAAGGAAAGATCAAAAGGAAGAAGGAAAAAAGAAAGAAGAAAAGAAAGAAAACAGGAAGAAAGAAAGAAAAGGAAGGAAAGAAAGGAAGGAAGAAAGAATGAAAGAAAAAAAAGACAGAAAGAATGGAAAAAAGAAAGAAAGGAAGAAAAAAAGAAAAAAGAAATGGAAAAAAGAAAGAAATAATGGAAAAAAGAAAAAGGAAGAAAAAAGAAATAATGGAAAAAAGAAATAAAGGTAAAAAGAAAGAAGGAAATAAAGAAAGAATGGAAGAAAGAAAGTACGTAAGAAAGAAAACTTTATTGATGGCTGTGTTACAGTAGCAGGACGTATAATTACACATAAACATACATAAATTAGGCAGAAATAAAACGAGACATTAGTTACAGTAAAGTACAGTAGAGTACAGTAAAGTACAGTAGAGAGCAGAAACTGAAGTGTATCTATTTGCAGTTGTCTGTGATAAAGTGGACACTCTGTGTGTGTAAATACTGTGCATTTGCAGGAGATTGGTTGGCTCTGGTTTGGTGACCTGGTCCCAGTCCAGTGTGTAAAGGGCTGTGAGACGCGTCCAGCTGACCGTGACTCTGCAGCAGAAGAGGAGTGATCTGCTGGGTCTCTCACTCCCGCTGTTACTCTCTCACTGCTCACAGGGAGGAGCTGCTATTAAACATTCTGTCTGATCTGCTTTACTGTGGAGACACAGAGCGAGAGAGAGAGAGAGAGAGAGAGAGAGAGAGAGGGTCTGTGTTTTAAAGGTAATGAGGAGTTTGGTGTGTGTGTGTGTGTGTGTGTGTGTGTGTGTGTGTGTGAGAGGGTTATTGTGTGGGTGGATCTGTCTGTGATCACTCCTCACACTCATGGCCTCTTCCATTGTACAAACAAGCTTCTTCTAAATGGCTGTAATCAGATTCATATCACTCCAGTCTGCTTCATTAGACAGACACATGATGTTTTTGTGATGTTGAAAGTGAAAAAACAAGACGTTATTTTATAGGGAACTTAAATACGGCAACTTTCTGCCTATTTTAATTGTACAATTTCTATATATGCTTGCTGAATTTGAAATATACTGAAGATATCAAAAACTTTATTTCCTTAAAAATTTCCATAACCTTAGTTTTTATCGTACACACACACACACACACACACACACGTTTGTCTTGCTATACATATAAGGACGTCCATAGATTTCTATTGATTTTTGTGTTACTGTAGCTAAATAATACTACATCTAAACCTAAACCTAATCTTAACCTCAGTATCCAAAAGGCAAATTTTCTGCTCTTTTAGTTTCCAAAAAACAAAGTAATTGTGGAAAACAACACAAAAACTTCATATAGTCCTATCATAGTGAGGACATGGGGTCATCACAAGTATAGTAATACAAGAACACACACACACACACACACACACACCAAACTCTTTTATTTAAAAGAAAATGTGAGGGAAATCCAGTTTTCGTCTGTTTCAATTCAGCCAATAAGCAATAATTAGCATTAACATTTGTAGAAATGTGTCATACAGATGTGTGTTGTGTACAGATGTGGTGTGAACTTCCTTATATCATAGCAAATCAACAAAATGTGTAATTTGACCCGATTTTTTCATACGATTGTTTGTACAGGGCCATCCACAATTGTGCGTCTCCAAGCCGAAGTGCAGTTTGTAGAATTCTACCGTTCGTACGCACACACACGTCTTTTTGTGCTCAGTTCTGCCCTGGGGTGTTGGGGTGGTGGTGGGTGGGGTGTGGGTGGGGCTGGCATGTTTGGGGGGTGAAGGGTCTCTAGAACACACATCAGTACAGAAGCGTTTGGGGCTAATAAAACGACAGAGACGGAAAAAACAGCAGAGCCCCTCATTCTACATGGCAGTGTGTGTGTGTGTGTGTGTGTGTGTGTGTGTGTGTGTGTGTGTGTGAAAGCACACACTCATATCCGCAGTTCTCATGTTTTATTTAATATTTTACACCAACAGTTTCACCGCCGGAGACCCTCGGCTCTGCGCAGTTTCAGTTCACTGTTTTCTAATAATCACAGTATTGAAGCTACAGATCACTTTCTACAAAATACCCTCTACAAAGCAAGACCCTCAGATTGGAGCACAGCTAAACATGAAGTTTACTGAAATATGTAAAGAGTAATATAGTAATCTGTTGGCAATTAATCAAGTAGTCAGAGTTTAAAAAAAAGGCCACACAATAAAGCCTGACTTAACTGAGCAATGAAACCATGTGGCTTTGAGTTTAAGTGTGTAATCGACAGGCTTAATGTTGTCAGTACATTACAGAATGTACATTTAATGTATTGTCGTTTGACAGAAGGGTTGAGTTACTGCACTGTCAGTTTTAGTTGATGTCTGTGCAGGTTAACGACTTGTTTAATGTTCACTCTCTTACCCCAACAGTTTGTGGTTTATGTTTAAGGGTTTTAGTCAATTTTTAAATTTTTTTAAAATGAGAATTTAATGGAAGACCAAAAAATAAAAGCTGTAATAATAATATAGTTTCAAATTAAGAATGTTTATTTCTTCTCCTGAAAATGTACTATTCTGGAAATATGGAGAATTTGTTATGACAACTATGATATCTTACCTTAATTGGATTATTAAAGTTACTAACATGTATTTTGTGACTGTACAGCTACAGAAATATCGATTTTTACAAACTATATGTCAACATTTTCAAAGAGGGAAGAAAAAACATTCATCAAATTAAAGTAAAATAGATAATAATAAACACAAATGATAAATGATGCCAATAAAAGCTGCACTTTGTAAGTTTGGCAAATTTGGGGAATTGGCGACCTCTATGGTGGAAATATGTAACTGCACGAAACGTCAGCTCTCTTTAGTTAGTGACACCACAGAGGACGACTGGGTTTGCCGTTCTGATGTCTCCATATTCAGCGATATTTCTCTCAATACCTGCGCAGTGCGAGCGGGACAACATATACGTGTAGAGAAATCCCGCAAATGAACGAACAGACTAAATAATATGGTAACTATCACTTAATAATTGGCACATATAAACAATATTTATCAGCAAAAGAGCGAAAAGTAATTAACTCTGTATAAACTGCTTCGAAATAGAAGCAACCAATCACATGAACATATGAATTGTTTTCTTGTAGGCTACAGAGGTGACGGCGCCTTCAGACTGTCAGACGGCCACAGCTGTGGAAAGTGCTCTTAACAAAGGCAAGTACACGACAATAAAGCCGACTAAAGGCAAGTCTGACCTGCTTCAGTCATTTTTAGTCGTAGTTAATGCAGATGGAAACCAGTTAAACAGGTCTGCAGGTGGGAGCGGGATGAAATCTTGCAGGAGCGGCGGGAAGCAGGACTACACAAACATCTAATATACAGCAGTGCTAGCTTACATAACATAACATAGAAAACCCCATAGGGGTGTCAGCATGATGCTAATGGTGGCAATAGGATTAAACAGGCTATTTACAAAGTAAACTTCAAGAATTTTTTTGCATTAAACATAACTTTGATATGTGTAGATTTTGACATATTTCATGATTTTATGATATGTGTTGTCTAAAATGCATTTAATTTGTTATTTCTCAAGATTTTTCTTACTAAGCAGTAAGTAGGTGCCACTTCCACTCACCTTTGCCAGAAAACCAATATTAACCGACTGAAAAAACAAGACGGGGACTTCCCTATTTCTTGTTTTCTATCACCATCTGGCTCAATTCAGGAAGGACTTCATTAGCTGATGAGTTTGAGCAGGTGTGTTGGTGCAGGCTTCAGACTGCAGGGACATGAGGAGAAACCCCTTTACAAACAGAGCATTCAGGTTTTATAGCTGCTGGGCTTGGCAAAGGCGTAAATGGCCGTTTGGTGGATCGCTATTGGCACAAATGTGGTGCCAGACTGAATCGGTGGAGTGCAAAGGAAGTGAGAGCTTACAATGTTCAGCACTTTTGTTTTTTTTACCAGACTATAGCCACGTTGCTCTGGCCAAAAGACTTGTCTGCTGTGAAGTGTTTGTATTGTGTAATAACAGCTCTGGAAGATTGCCTTGTCTGAGTTGGCTTGGTCCAGATATAGAGGAGACACAATAGCATTGTGGAGAATCTGACCACTGTCTGTAGGCGTGCACAGCGAAGTCTTTCACTGTAAGACTAAGTTGTTCAGTATCAAACTGTAATCACATCTCAGTAGATTCAGCCCACCAGTAAATATACCTGATTTATTACAGCACCGTCGCTCTCTTTATTAATCAGTGTGAAAATGAAGCAGGAGGTGTTATTGTCCTTTGGCTCAGGTGGCAGAGCTGCCGGCGGTTTACAGCACGACTCTTCACTCTGCCGTCAGTCTGAGAGGAACGTGTCACGGACAAAACATGAACAGGCCGATTAGCGCAGCCTGACAGGCTGAGGGATTACACGGCACAGGAAGAGGAAGGTACAGCAGCAGCTTTAAAGAATGAGAGAGAGAGAGAGAGAGAGAGAGAGAGAGAGAGAGAGAGGGAGAGAGATCCTTCTGTACTCTCAGATAAAGCTGAGCTAAGTACCAGTCCAGCCACTCATCTATTTTGTATATAATATACAGTAGAATCCTTATTTACACACTTCTAAAGCAGTGGAGTGTTCTAGAATCTGGAGAAGAGAAAGAAAAACACACAAATTGGTGGTTGGCTTTAGAGCTGCACAATATGAACATAAAATGTGACTTTTGGTAACCTTGTTGGATATCGCGATGTCGATATGAGAAGCAAAATATTTGATTAAAATAGCATTTCTCTGGATGTGCAAGGACAGACTGATTTTTTTATATTCCTTCATGCAAAAAGCAAAACAATGCAAAAACCCCAGTTCACTTTTGTGTAAAATATGAAATAAGAATAATTAAATATTTTTGTATTTAATTAAATACAGGCCACATTGTATGTTTCAAAAAGCAAGCACTAAGCTGCTTTCTCTACGCATTTCTTTTCTATGTACGCCTACAAAAAGCTAAAAAAAATCAATGAATTCCCTATGATGATGCAAGTTTGTTGTGACAGTAGCCATTACTGCTTCTCACATTTAACACTCGACACTCAGACTGAGAATAGTCATCACCTTTAAAGCGTTTTTATTGGTTAGTATTACAGTGTGCTGTACAGTAGTGTTGAGTATAGCGAACAGTAGTTATAATAAGCTGTTTTATGGTACTGTGGTGTTGAGTGTAGTAAACAGTAATAATTATAATAAAGCAATAAGCCATGAGAGGCCATGCATTACTGTGATTTTATCATGGGAAGGGTGTTCGTACGCATGACGCAGAAGTAAAAGTAAAACGCTGTTCCCATGATAAAATCGCAATAATGCACAGCCTCCAGTGGCTTATTGCTTTTATAAAACAACGGCCAACATAAAATAAATATTATAATAATTTAAGCTATTGATAATAATAATCAACATAAACAAGTATTCCGCCAAGAAATATTGTTCCTGTAGAGTACGCTATCATTGCCAAGCAAGCATGGACAGCTGACTGAGGAGAGAGTTTGGTCACCTGTCGCTGTATATTGCGGTCATTTCATGATTTTTTTTTACGTTTTGTCGTATAACAATGATAACAACACTGTTTAATGCAAAAACATTCCCTTTGTAAGTACTTTTTGGTCACCAAATTAACAGCAGCACCCCTCTTCTCATGCTGGGGCTGAATCTCAAATGTCTCCCTGCTCCCTACATAGTGCACTACATAGGAATTTAAATACAGGCTCCTGCAAATACAGCTAAGAAATAGTCATTTGAGACTCAGACCCACCCACTCGATAGATGATGCTCTATTTGGCTGTAGCAGCTAGAATTTCTAAACTTTTATAGCTAGAACACTATTTAGGGAGTACAGAGCCGTTTGGGATTCAGCCTGGGTTTGACACAACTTCTGACTGAAACACGAACACTTGAAGTGTGTCAGACATTCAGGTGACATTCTTTAGACTTTTATACTGTCGTTTTACAGTTAATCACACCGTACTGATGGAGTTGTTTAGGCTGTTGGGTCTTTTAGCCTGTTAGCTAGCTGACCAGCCCAGTTCTAGTTAAGAACATAAGTTGTCAGCCCCTCAGTTTAAAAAAAAAAAACAGGTTCTTACTTCATCAGTGCACTCGGTGGTCCATGTGAGCAGCATTAGAGTCATTTATAGTCATTAGAGATTATTTCATTAACAGCACAAGGGTTTTTCGTGCTGTGGCGCAGTAATACACAATTTTGTTGTTGTGATGCGGTCATAGGCGTGGGTATATCGTGGATTTTACAGCGGCTTCAAACGCAGCTCAGCCAATTAGATTTTAGGACTGGAACTGTCCATTTTTAGGAGCAGTATTATAGTACAGTAGTGTTTAGTATGGTGAACAGTAATAATACTCAGCAGTATTGTGCAGTGCAGTGGGGTTGTGGAGCTGCAGAGAAACAGCAGCAACACTGAGCCGACACGCTGCTCTGCTAGATTCTACACACTTCTCCTGCCTCCAGCTCATTATTTGCCTTCTGCCTCGACTTTCCTGCCAGTCTACTGCTGAGTTACAGAACAGTCTGAACCCCCTGAATCAGCCCAGGCTGGCTCACGTGGTGCCATCACAACTGGTTTATTATTGGATTTTTCTTGGTTTAGGTGCACAGAACAAATACAGTCTAAGGCAAAAGAACATGGAATAAACTAGACACAAAACATTAATGATGAAATGAACAGTGATGTCTTCTCAGCGGGGCCCTAGCACTGACCTTAAAGGGCCCTTATCATGGAAAACAGCACTTACAGTTTTTCACTTTTCTCCAAGGGATTCTACAGCTAGTGCAAGGTTGATTAGGCCAGAGAGTCAACACTAATGAGGGTCAAACTAAGGTCAATCACTCCGAAGGCCTTGTTAAGGGAATAGGCTGTGGTCAGTCATTTGTCTTGTAGTACCTTGATTTACTTTTGTTTTTTGCCTGATTAGTCATAGTGGCATTTCATTGGTCATATGTTTTTCATCACTAGAGCCAAAACCACCAACAGCAACCAATAGAAACATTATATCCCAAAATTCAGTTCTGGAAAGATGATTTTTAAAGCGCATAATGCAGTCAGTGCTTATTAGAAGTATAGAATATTCTTAATTTTTTTTTCATATTACATTTTTGGCATGATAAAGCTCTTATGAAACAAGCTTTTCTGTTTCATTAAAACTTATTGGACTCTTCATTATTAATGATAGAGTTCTGATTTTACTTCCTTCCACATTTGTATTATCCAGATTTTTCAGATTAAACCAAGAATGAATTCCAGCCTTTGTAATCTTGCTGAGCTTGTCAGGCACATTAATAAATTCCCCTTTAACTCTGAAAAGATTTTATGAAAAGATTTTTTTTAAGAAAACATCAAATCTGGAAATCATTACTGTACAATATAAAAAGAAAAATGGCAATAGGACCGAACCCTGTGGCACTCCCACATTTATTCCTCAAAACATGAGGAAGAACCACTAAGAAGAACCAAGACTCAAAAAGAGAAACTTACTCAAAACATGAAGAACCACTGAGAAGAACCAAGACTCAAAAGGAGAAACTCGCTAAGAACATGAGGAAGAACAACCAAAAAGAACCAAGACTCAAAAGGAGAAACTCGCTAAGAACATGAGGAAGAACCACTAAGAAGAACCAAGACTCAAAAGGAGAAACTCACTAAGAACATGAGGAAGAACAACCAAAAAGAACCAAGACTCAAAAGGAGAAACTCGCTAAGAACATGAGGAAGAACCACTAAGAAGAACCAAGACTCAAAAGGAGAAACTCCCTAAGAACATGAGGAAGAACCACTAAAAAGAACCAAGACTCAAAAGGAGAAACTCGCCAAGAACATGAGGAAGAACAACCAAAAAGAACCAAGACTCAAAAGGAGAAACTCGCCAAGAACATGAGGAAGAACAACCAAAAAGAACCAAGACTCAAAAGGAGAAGCTCACTAAGAACATGAGGAAGAACAACCAAAAAGAACGAAGACTCAAAAGGAGAAACTCGCTAAGAACATGAGGAAGAACAACCAAGAAGAACCAAGACTCAAAAGGAGAAACTCGCTAAGAACATGAGGAAGAACCACTAAGAAGAACCAAGTCTCAAAAGGAGAAACTCGCTAAGAACATGAGGAAGAACCACTAAGAAGAACCAAGACTCAAAAGGAGAAACTCACTAAGAACATGAGGAAGAACCACTAAGAAGAACCAAGACTCAAAAGGAGAAACTCACTAAGAACATGAGGAAGAACCACTAAGAAGAACCAAGACTCAAAAGGAGAAACTCACTAAGAACATGAGGAAGAACCACTAAGAAGAACCAAGACTCAAAAGGAGAAACTTACTCAGAAACTTATCCAAGAATGCATTCCAGCCTTTGTAATCTTGCTGAGCTTGTCAGGCACTTTAATTAAATTTCCCTTTCACTCTGAAAAGGGATGAAAAGATTTTATGAAAAGATGTTCTTAAAGAAAACATCAACTCTGGAAATCATTACTGTACAATATAAAAAGAAAAATGGCAATAGGACGGAACCCTGTGGCACTCCCACATTTTATAGAAATCATCCAGAATCTATATTTCTCATTACGAGACTGTTGTAAGGATATCATAACATTCTTAAACATATTTCTAGATATTGTTAGATCTTGTTTTAACCCCTTAAATTGCCAGCGCCCACCCAAAGTTTTATCACACACTTCTTTTACCTGAGAATAACTCAACCCGTTTGCATTGAAAGTCATCATAATTACTAAATAATAAGCCTTATTATGTAAAAAGCCTGGGATTTTAAGGGGTTAAGCAGTTTTATCTAGTCAGATTATCTTGAAATTGTGCTTCAAACAAGTATTGGCTGGATATAAGATGCTCTTGTTAAGATATACCTCTTGCGGTGTTCAAAGCTTATATTTTCCACCTCACCCGAATTTCACCCAAGATTAGGACAGATGGAAAAGATGATGCAATACAGAAGCCAACTGATCCACACTCGCCTCAACGCTGTCAGTGTAACTCCATCAGGTCGTGCTGCTTTATTGATCTATTGAATTTATTGAATTTTCCTGAGCTGACCCCACACCTTTTCGTCTGAAAAATTCACTGCCTTCCAGGGCAGGTATCCTCTTCCTCACCAGATCAAGCTTATCAAATCTGGCAAACAATCTACTGAACTCATTAGCTCTTTCCCTTTTTTATCCCTTCTGTTCTTTTAGGCCCACAGACTGTAATTACCTTCATTCCCTCGTAATTCAACCTTAACATTTGTTCTAATTTTAACTTACATCTGTACTTACTGCCTCAGTCTCTTCCAGACCCCTTTCAGATCCATCCTCGCTGCCCTTCACAGCTATAAATTACACAATTAAAATAAGGTGCAGCAGTTTAGGCCACATGAAGCGATCAGTGAAGTGAGCTTCTTGTGTTTTACAGTGTAGTGGTCAAAATGAAGGTAGAATACTGTAGAATTCTTAACGAAAACTTTGTTTGGAAGTTGCATGAGAGTATGAGACAAACCCCACCATGAAATGGTAAATAAATATGGATCGTATTTATGTTCTGTAGGTTCTTGGTGCACTGATGTACATTCCCATCTCTATCAGCAGGAGAAAGCTCATCTTTCTTTAAAATGCTTGATGGTGGGGCTTGTAGCACAGTCAGTTTTTTCATATTGACTCAGGGAGAAACTCGAAGAACAGGAGAGCATGAGGAAGAACCACTGAGAGGAGCCAAGACTCAAAAGGAGAAACTCCCCTAAGAACATGAGGAAGAACAATTAGGAAGAATTAAAAAAAGAAATGATCTAAAAACATGAGGAAGAACCACTGAAAAGAACCAAGACTCGAAAGGAGAAACTCGCTAAGAACATGAGGAAGAACAGTTAAGAAGAGCCAAGCCTCAAAGGAGAAATAACCAAGAACATGAGGAAGAACCACTGAGAGGAACCAAGACTGAAAGGAAAAACTCCCTAAGAACATGAGGGAGAACAACCAAAAAGAACCAAGACTCAAAAGGAGAAACTCGCTAAGAACATGAGGAAGAACCACTAAGAAGAACCAAGACTGAAAGGAGAAACTCCCTAAAAACATGAGGAAGAACAATTGAGAAGAGCCAAGTCTCAAAGGAGAAATACCCAAGAACATGAGGAAGAACCACTAAGAAGAACCAAGACTGAAAGGAGAAACTCGCTAAGAACATGAGAAAGAACCACTAAGAAGAACCAAGACTCAAAAGGAGAAACTTACTCAGAACATGAGGAAGAACAGTTGAGAAGAACCAAGACTGAAAGGAGAAACTCCGTTTTGAACACGTTCATGAAAACGTGAACATGTTTTTCTGAGCTGATCAATCAAAGGAGAGCCTTCAGTGTAATAGCCTTTAGTAATAAGTTGTAGCAGAAAAAAGCAGTAATCAATAATAGATCACTGCTTAAAAGGTCAAGGCCTTTTGACCTGTACGTACTGAAATAATGAGCTAGCCATGCAAGACAACCCACTGGTCAACTCGGAATGGCTTAATGCCCTAATGGTTTCCAACAATGGTGGAACCCTTTTTCGTGCCATATAGAGAGCTTTTCAAAAAGGCTCTATATAAAACCACCTACAGCACTTTCTGGATCAATACGAAGAACACTTTCACAATGCGAAGAACCCTTTAATGATACAAAGTGTTCTTTGAGTGTTTATGGTTCTATATACGGCCATTTTCTTTTCTAAAGAACCCTCGGAGAACTATCTTTTTACGTGTAGTGTAGTCTTTAACTGCTTCCAGTCCTGCTTTCTTGGTCTTTTCAAATTGTTTGATGAGTCGTTTAGAAGTGAGCTGTTTTCATTTTGTTATTCTCTTTAAACTAGATTATATAATTATGTAATTAATTATATTGTTTCCTTTCAGTTTGTTCTGTATCCACAGGTTCTTTCTGCATTTCCACTTTTTTTTCCATTTGTTTTTCTGTAACTTTTCACAACTTTTCATCTAATTCAAATCCTGATAAAGTGTCTCCTCTCCAGTGTGGTATGGATTGAATGTACGCATTAGAATATGGCTTTAACAGCTCGCTGCTAAATTTAGTCAGATGTGGTTTTCACAGTTTCTCAGAAGACGATCGTGCATCAGCGTCCTGAGTTTCTTGGCGTTCAGCGCTGACTTTTAATGTATCTAACCAAAGCCAGCACTGGGTGACTAAATCAAACAGATGCACTGTCATGGCTTATAAAACAGTTCCGGTCCTAAAATCTGACCGGCCGCATCCAAAGACGTTCTAAAATGGTTGATATACACACATCCATGACTGCTTCACAACGACTGAATTCACTGCCTTCCAGGGCAGATATTGTTTTCCAAGCTTATCAAACCTGATGAACAATCTATTGAAATCTACACTCTTAAAAAAAAGTACTTAAGTAAAG
Source organism: Colossoma macropomum (assembly GCF_904425465.1). Lineage (NCBI taxonomy): Eukaryota > Metazoa > Chordata > Actinopteri > Characiformes > Serrasalmidae > Colossoma > Colossoma macropomum. The sequence goes on along the minus strand of NW_023494810.1, from coordinate 30,823,778 downwards.
ACAGTGGTTCTATATAGAACCATGAAATTGTTCTTCAGATTGATGAAGAATGTGTCGTATATGGTTCTATATAGCAGCGAAATATGTTCTTCTATCGTTACAAGCTTGATACCGTAACAATAGCAGAACCCTTTTTGTGCTATATAGAACCATTTTCAAAAAGGTTCTATATATACAGCCCCAAATCATCCAATGGGTTTTATGGGTGTGTGACCAGAGGCCTGAGCCACTAGGGGGCCCCTGCGAGCAATTATGAACAGCTGTTTTGACTGGCAGTGGGAACTTTAATAGCAGCACAGCAGAAAAAAAATGAACTGTAAGTTAAATATGGATAAAAACATTTTCCATGCTTGCCGTGACTGTGTGCTTCAGCTAGAATGCTTGACAGCTCGGGTTTTTAAGTTTGCTTCTTTTTTCCGTCTTTACGTACAGCAGAGAACGCATACTTTATTAGGAGGTGTTTTATTGCTTGTTGGGTTTATATTAATCTGTGCTCTTATTAATGTGTGCATAATCATGCTATTATATGGTCTCAACTGGAAGAAAAGAAAAATGCCCTTATAGCAGTGACACATGGTGCTAAATAGGCCTTGTGTAACCTGCTGTAATATCGTAATAAAGTCACTGACCACCCAAACAGTAGAGCCAGAAAAGAGACCACCAAACATTTGTGCCCAGCGGCCAAAAACGTGATGATCCAGGTCTATGTAAAAGAGCCATATACAACCAATCAATAAGTAGAACCATTTTACCATGCAAAAAAAACATTTAAGCATGAAATGGTCCCATGTAGCCCTCAAGGTCCTAAACAGAACCATTGCCTTGTTTTTAATACTCAGTGGTCTGGTGGACCCACCGTATTATGGGTACAGCCATAACAATTTATGTAAAAAATACCAGATGTTTGAAATATCACGTGTCCAGCGTAGGGTTCTCCTTTAGCAGCTGTAGCCAGTCAGCAGCCTGTCCATGTTGTCCACCCTCACACACACACACACACACACACACACACACACACACACACACACTAACAGCAGGCCGTGTAGGAGGAGAACAGAGTGAAGGACACAGCACCTCCACACTTTTACTCCCCGCAGGTTCACCCAACACCACATGTGTAATATAAATGTGTGGGGGGTGAACAGAGTGAAGACACTGAAAATGGGTTATTTTATATGTTCTTCACAGAAAATGAGCAAAGGACAAGAATCTGAGGTTGAAATAATAATAAATCACATCATTTTTTCTTTTGGTAAACACTGAAAATGGGTCCCACAAATGACTATTTGTGAGGGATATTATACACTGTTTGGGTGCAGTATTTCAATTCCTACATAGTTCACTGTAGGAAGAAGGGAGTCAGTCATTCATGCTTGGGGTCAGAAAGGGGACATTCAACATAGTTAGCTTACTAACAGCATAGTTAGGCGCTAAAAACGACTGGAAATTGCATAGATGCGCTAGTTGAAATGAGTGTTGAGACAGTGAGGACAAAAACTACTTGTAAAGAAAATCAATGAAACACTATTTTATGATGATGTTATCACTGGCCAAAGAAAAACACCTCCATTTTTATTTTATTCTCACTTTTCTGCATCATGGCATTTGCATTGTGTGAGAATTTTATGATGACCGGACCAGTAGAAATGCTCCAAAACTGCTTAGGATAAAATCTCTTTACATTAACTTAGTAAAAGTAAAGAGCGTGTTTGTCCTCTCCTGTACTGTTTTGGAGATACTTGCTTTTCTTTAGGCAGTGAAAATATGTTCTTTATGATAGGACAAAAAGTGAGCAAAGTTCATGAGATGACTGCAGTAGACAACTGGACGACTGAACGCTCTCATTGCCTTCCGTCGTCCATAACATGCTGTAAAGGAACTAAATTTCTAGGTGAAATAATCTTTTCTCTAAGTTATTATTAATAGTAAAACTTAAAATAGTAAAAACTTAAATTATTCATTGAAAAATGTGTGTTTTATGTTGTCTGCTGACCGCACGTTACAGTTATTTTATCACTGGAAAGGGGGAGTTTACTCTCTTATGGCTTCTTGCTTTATTGGAGTTGCTTGAGTACAGGGCAGCGTGCGTTAGTGACAGGTTAAAAGAAAGAAACTACAAATAAACATCATTTTATTAGTTGGTCTCATTCAAGACTGGAGACTAAACCTGGCAAGACAGATGCTCAAGACCAAGACAAGCTGGAACACAAATGCTGTCAAATTCAAGTCCAAGACAATAGAAAAAGGCCTGGGACTCACAGCACTGTGTACTAGCAGTATAACGCCAGCCAAACCTCCAGTGCAGGTTCATTACTGACCTCATACTGAATCAGCACAGCTGTTAAACTGTCTTTTTCTAGAAATCTGATGGCGCTCACTGCAGTCTATCACGCCACCAGTCTCTGGAGAGTCAGAGCAGCTCCGTTAGCCTGAGGGATCCACTTCCTAACCTGGATTAATGTAAACAGCCTTGGCCTGGGCCGCCGTGCGGGTGGCTCCGAGGCAGCGAGTGCAGAACTGAGGCCGACTCCAGCTGTCTGCCTCGCAAATGAGTGATGTAACACATCCATCAGCCCAAACGCAGAGCAGCTCAGGCAGCTGGTGGGAGGCTCAAAGCAGGCGAGAGCTCGGAGAGAACGCAGAGGAGCCTGTGTGTGTGAGAGAGGGAGTGTTCGTTTTCATGCAGTTCCAGGACAAAAATATCCTGACTGTAGTAAAACTGGAGAAAAATAGGACTGACCTACATGACCACCTAAACGGGCCTGACTGTTTTTACGAAAAATATGTTTTATTATTAAAATGTTAAAGAGAAAAATCAATTATTTTTGGTTGCTAAAGTTAAGGGTAAAGTTGTAAGTTGTTTAGAAAATATATATAAATGGGTCGTTCACCATTTGGAGTGGGAATTCAGGTGGATGCATTTTTAAAAAATCAAATTCTTTCATCCCAAAACTAAATAATCTTAATATGTCCATTAACATCTCCTATTATCATATATATTATGTATATATATATGAGAGCTTAATTCAAACATATTTTACAGTCACTGGTGTTGTATGAACATGGTGTGACACCAGTGACGGTGACTCCAGTAACATTCTGGTTAAAACTGAGGATTTTGTTAATTGGCTGACTCATTGTTGGTCAGGTGACCTTGTGCAACTATTTAAAATCAGTAATAAAAATGACAAACGGCAAAATTTTAATTACCCAGCCATTAGAGCACATAACGCTGACTATGTGCTGCCTGATAAGCAAAATTATTTAAAGAAGAAATCATGAAATATAGTGAGTGAGTGTGGACTCTGATGTGGGTCGACCCAAAGAAGCAGTTTAATAGAGCTGAAAATACTGTGTTAAAATGTAAAATAAGAGTCCTGGTAACAGCAGTGACCAGCATCTCTGAGACAAATGAATCTTTTAAATAAAATACGTATTTTTAAAATGTAGTATAACATTAATGATATAAAAAGTAAACATGAATCTGTTTTATACAAATTAAAGTTACACCTCTTAGAAATATTGTTTAATATAAAAAATGGTTTCTCAAATGTTGAAAATTGTTTTTGTGACGAGCTGTTTTACAGATACAGAGCGACTATGAAACAGGATAAAAAACGTAAAATCAGAGAAAACAAAGGGAAAAGTGTTATATATATATATATATACACACTATATATATACTTTATATATATTTATATATCAACTTTAGATGTTTTAGATGTAACTTAATCTGCTCACATAAGGAATAAGACACTTAGATAAAATAAAAAAAAAAAAACAAGTGAAGACTGGCATTTTCTAAAAGATACAGAAAATTTAGAAAAAGATAAAATCCATAAAAAATGGGACCTGCAAGACCTGGCAGACCACCAAACTGCCCCCCTCAGATCAGATTAGAGGAGAAAACCCAAGCTCCACTCCACATTCAGGTTTGTAAAATCACAGCATACAGCATTGTGTTTTTAGCTTAGTTAACCAGAACAGTCTTGTTTTTAGTCTTTTCTGTGTGGTTTCTGTTGGTTTCCCCGACACTGACAGCTGCTGAGAGGGAGGCGTAAATATTTAATAACCCAGTCTGAGTTTGTGTGGGTCAAGCCAGTTTGATTCAGTAATGCATAACCCTTGAACCTATTAAACACTTCTGTTATAACTAACCTACATTTGAACTTTTATATGGCTGGTGCCACCGACCCCTGACCTCAGCATCACTGAGTGTGTTTGGGATTAACTGGATCATCAGAAGGAGAAAATGGAACCAACTTCTAAGACTGAACTTTGGAGCTGTGGAAGTGTATTCCACAAAGTGAGTGAAAGTGGAAGAGAACTGAAGCTGTAATAAAGAGTGAAACACTTAGACTCAGTATTATATTTGGTTGTTGAGGCGTCTGCAGACATAAATAATTATGTACAGTGTATATAATACATATAAAGATATAAAACAGATCGGTGAGAATGTGAGCCAGCGGTCCAGAGAGACCCTCACACACCATATATAATACAACCTGTCTCTCTTTCTCTCTCTCTCTCTCTCTCTCTCTCTCTCTCTCTTTCTTTTTCTCTCACTCACTCTCACTCTTTTTCTCTGTGCTCTTTCTGTATGTGTTCTTTCTCTCTCTCTCTCTCTCGCTCTCTGTTCTTTCGCCGTGCTTTTTCTCTCCCTCTGTGTTTTCTCTCTTTCCCTTTCTCTCTTGCTCTTTCTCCCTATTTATTCTCTCTCTCTCTCTCTCTCTCTCTCTCTCTCTGTTCTTTCTCTCCCTCTCTCTCTCTGTTCTTTCTCTCCCTCTCTCTCTCTCTCTCTCTCTCTCTCTCTCTCTGTTCTCTCTCTCTCTCTCTCTGTTCTTTCTCTCCCTCTCTCTCTGTTCTCTCTCCCTCTCTCTCTCTCTCTCTCTCTCTCTCTCTCTCTCTCTCTGTTCTTTCTCTCCCTCTCTCTCTCTGTTCTTTCTCTCCCTCTCTCTCTGTTCTCTCTCTCTGTTCTCTCCCTCTCTCTCTCTCTCTCTCTCTCTCTCTCTCTGAGAGGTTGGTGTTATTAATATGATGAAGCTCTGGTCGTGGTCAGTGTGTGATTAGTATTCAGTCTTCAGACTCCAGAACTTTTTCCTTTTTAGATTATTTGTCTGTTCAGCTCTCTGGTTCCTGGAGCTGCTGCTGTCTTTAGAGAGGTGCTAATAAGGTCGATGATCTTATTGTAGAATATTCTTATACCTCTCTCTCTCTCTCTCTCTCTCTCTCTCTCTCTCTCTTTCCCCTCAAGCAGTTCTTAACTCAGTTTATTTTTAACAAATGAAGTCCGGTGCTACACTGAGCAGCTCAATGAAAAGAAAGCATTTTTCTTTCTAAGAGCACTCGAGTCACAACAATGCGCTAACACTTCAGCAGGTGTTTAATGCAGTTAAAGTGATGACACTTTTTCAGAGTTGGAGGCTTATTGATCACCATGTTAACTAAAACAGTTTGTTATAAAACAGGTAAAAACGACAGTTATAAGCTGAGTTCATATTAAAGGTGTGTCACCTCTTTAATACGCAAAACAAAAGGAAAATTAACACAGAGCTGTCAGTTCAGGACTGCAGGGGAAATGAGTACCAACCTCAATGCCACTGCACTGCACGATGCTGCTGATGATTGTAGTTTCACTGCATGTATATATACAGGACCCTCACAGAGCAGGTACTATTTGGGGGGTGGATCATTCTCAGCACTGCAGTAACACTGACGTGGTGGTGGTGTGTCAGTGTGTGTTGTGCTGGTCTGAGTGGATCAGACACAGCAGTGCTGCTGGAGTTTTTAAACACCTCAGTGTCACTGCTGGACTGAGAACAGTCCACCAACTAAGAATATCCAGCCAACAGCGTCCCGTGGGCAGCGTCCTGTGACCACTGATGAAGGACTAGAGGATGACCAAAACAAACTGTGCAGCAGCAGATGAGCTATCGTCTCTGACTTTACATCTACAAGGTGGACTGACAAGGTAGGAGTGTCTAATAGAGTGGACAGTGAGTGGACACAGTGTTTAAAAACTCCAGCAGCACTGCTGTGTCTGATCCACTCTGACCAGCACAACACACACTGACACACCACCACCACGTCAGTGTTACTGCAGTGCTGAGAATGATCCACCACCCAAATAGTACCTGCTCTGTGAGGGTCCATGTTTTGCAGTGAAAGTTCTGATGTTGAACCCGAGTGCTCTGTTTTAGATGGTAACCCCTTAAAATCCCAGGCTTATTACATATTAAGGCTTAATATTCAGTAACTACAGGGACTTCAAAGCAAACTGGTTGAGCTGTTCTTAGTTTATAGAAGTGTATAATAAAACTTTGGGCCGTTTAAGGGGTTAAAGTCATGCAGCTGTTTGCTACAACTGTAAGAATTGCCTTTATTTGGCCTTCTTTAGCTCCTATGTAGTGTTGGGAGTGTAGTTTTCATTCGCGTTGACGTTAATTGAAATTTTCACATCTGCTCAGCGCGCTGGTTATCGTAAGTGCTTATGCTGCATGTTCGTGTTCGTGGGGTGTGATAGCAGATCTATAAATGCCATAATTCACGTTTTAATGGCTTTAGCTGAAGGACTAATGCGTGTTTCTGCTGGCTGAGGTGCAGAGACGGGTGCTTTTCTTATTTACTGCTGAGCAAGGCGCCGATGGAAGACGGTTATTTTTAACATCGCATTCTTTTTCTGTGAGATTCAGGTGACGTCTCTGAAGCTTTCCGCAACACAAAGCCGTACTTTACAGATGTTGAATAACTGCATTTAGAGCAGCAGCAGCCTTATTTATATATTTAAAATCTGATCATAAAATCTACTAACACTGAGTGCGTTTACATGCACTTATAATCCGATCATGTTTTTGTAGTTATCTGATTATTTAAATGGTCATGTAAACAGCACTGATTTCTTAGATCGGATTAAGGTCTAGAAATCTGACTAAGAAATCTGATAAAGAGGCTGGATTTTAGCTCAGTAATCAGATTTCTCAGTGTATGTGAACTCTTACTCTGATTTCTTTCGGATTTCTCAGTCTGAGCGTGTGCGAGACAGACGGCGGTACCGGAAATAAGCAAGCAGCGTCGCCACGAGACGCAGCAAAACACTTTTGGAGTGACGCTGAAACCAAATACATGCTGGATGAAATGAAGGATTTAAATGTTTTTCATATTCTAGACGATGTATTTATGTTACGTTTACGTCACGTCTTCTTCTGTGAGTTTATTGGCCAGTTGCAAAGCAGAAATCTGATTACTGTCTGACTCATATAGACCCGGAGTTTCCCCATTATCTGATTACCCAAGTGTGTGTAAGCACGTTGATCAGATTACTGACAAAATCTGATTTTCTGCAGTTATCGGATTATCAAGTGCATGTAAATGTGTCAAGTGCATGTGTCCCTTATGGAATCGATATATTCCTGTTCTGGCCCCGCCCTCTCCAGTCTCCTCCTATGCCCCGCCTACTCATGAGTGTTTTCCACCTGTGTGTAGTTTGTTTACCCCACACTGGGTGCTGGTTTGTCATTGACTTCCACATCAGTAATATTTTTGAAGTACAGTCAAGCTGGGAATAGTCTTACATGCGGAGGCGTAAAGTCATTATTACTGATGTGTCTCAGTGTCTGAATAAGCCCAGGTTAGATTAATGCCATGCTGTAGAACAAAATGTACAAAAATACCCAGGTTAAGTTAATCACACACTGTAAAATGAACTGTTGTCTTAAGCCCAGGTTATGTTAATTTCATGCTATAAATAAAAATGTAGAGATATATTAATCCTGCGCTAAAAAAAGAACTGTAAAAATAATCCCTGTAAAAATAATCCAACTGTAGGAACAGCTCCAAATTGTGTTAATTCTGTGCTATAAAATTAATTATAGAAATAACCCCAGTTTATATGAATCTCTTGCTGTTTAACAAACTGTAGAAATAACCCCAGACTATATTAATCCCATGCTATAAAATGAAATGTTGAAATAACTCTAGATTATATTAATCTGATGCTATAAAATCAAATGTTGAAATCACTCCAGATTACATTAATCCCATGTTATTTAAGAAAGTGCAGAAATAACCCCAGACATATTAATCCCATGTTTTAAAATGAAATGTAGAAATAACTCCAGATTATATTAATCTCATGCTATAAAATGAATTGTAGAAATATCCCTAGATTATATTAATCCCATGTTATTTAAGAAAGTGTATAAATAACCCCAGATATATTAATCACATGCTATAAAATGAAATGTTGAAATAACCCCAGATTATATTAATCCCATGATATTTAACAAAGTGTACACATCACTCCAGATTATATTTATCCTATGCTGTTAAATGTAGAAATAACTCCAGATTATTTTAATCCCATGCAATAAAATAAAATGTTGAAATAACTCTGGATTATATTAATCTAAACGAGTATGTTTCACTGCTGCATCTGTCCTGTTTTAGTTCAGAACAGTTTATTGTAGAATTTTGCTTCGAAAGCCAAGACGCAGCACTTCTGACAAACAGCACACATTACAGTTCGGTCTAGTTACAGTACATTGACGCAAAGTCACGATGCATGTATTCATATCTACAGCCGGCTGCATGATACGGACAGCATAATGGTGAAAGTAAGAGTGTGAATTATGGAGCCATAACCAAATAAGGTTATTATGAAAATGTGTCATGCTTTAATGTTATGACAGGCGAATGAAAAGAGGCGAGAGGCCCACGCATGAAGTTTTCAGGGGGACCAGAATTACCATCGGCGCCCCTGCTTCTGCTTCTGTAGCTTTCTTTCTTTCTGTTGTCTTTCTCTGTCTCTCCCTCGCTCTCTCGCTGCATGCCTAATTACCCACTAATAACGCCAACTGTTTCGCTGAATATTCATCTGAGGCCAGAACTCTGTTTGCACAGGGGAGGCCGTCCTGACTTCTACACAAAGTTGTTGAATTATAGGAATATTTACAAAATTACTTTCACAGTACACTGATAATAGCATTGATTACCGACGCAGAGGCTTTTTATTCTGGACCTGACTCATGGTGAATTCAATTAGACTCCAGTTTCTGATTTCCTATTGCCACACAGTAAAGTGTACAGAGATTATTTGTAAGGCTTTTTGAGGAAATGAGACTAGATGCTTTAGAAGGCTTTTCAAGGTTGATCAAGTCATTCCATATGCTTTATAAGGCTTCGTGAGAAAGATCTCACCACCAGATGCTTTATAAGGCTTTAGGGTGACCCAGTTACCCCCTGTGCTTTATAAGACTGTTTAAAATTGAGCTAGTCAGTGTAGATGCTTTGTAAGACAGTTTATATATAACCAGCTCAGCTCAGAAGCTTTATAAGGCTTTAAATGGATGATCAGCTCAGAAGCTTTATAAGGCTTTATATGGATGATCAATGCAGCTCAGATGCTTTATAAGGCTTTATATGGATGATCAATGCAGCTCAGATGCTTTATAAGGCTTTATAGGGATGATCAGCTCAGCTCAGAAGCTTTATAAGGCTTTATATGGATGATCAGCTCAGCTCAGAATATTCATAAGGCTTTAAATGGATGATCAGCTCAGAAGCTTTATAAGGCTTTATATGGATGATCAATGCAGCTCAGAAGCTTTATAAGGCTTTAAATGGATGATCAGCTCAGCTCAGAATATTCATAAGGCTTTAAATGGATGATCAGCTCAGAAGCTTTATAAGGCTTTATATGGATGATTAATGCAGCTCAGATGCTTTATAAGGCTTTATATGGATGATCAATGCAGCTCAGCAGCTTTATAAGGCTTTATATGGATGATCAGCTCAGCTCAGAAGCTTTATAAGGCTTTATATGGATGATCAATGCAGCTCAGATGCTTTATAAGGCTTTATATGGATGATCAACCCAGCTCAGAAGCTTTATAAGGCTTTATATGGATGATCAATGCAGCTCATTGGATGAGTGATACGTCTTTATATGTATAATCAACTCAGTTCAGAAGCTTTATAAGGCTTTAAATGGATGATCAGCTCAGCTCAGATGTTGTATAAGGCTTTATATGGATGATCAATGCAGCTCAGAAGCTTTATAAGGCTTTATATGTATAATCACCTCAGCTCAGAAGCTTTATAAGGCTTTATATGGATGAACAACTCAGCAGTTTTATAAGGCCTTAAATGGGTGATCAGCTCAGCTCAGCAGCTTTATAAGGCTTTATATGAATGATCAGCTCAGCTCAGAAGCTTTATAAGGCTTTATATAGATGATCAATGCAGCTCAGAAGCTTTATAAGGCTTTATATGGGTGATCACTGGAGCTCAGATGCTTTATATGGCTTTAAATGGATGATCAGCTCAGCTCAGATATTTTATAAGGCTTTAATGGATGACCAGCTCAGCTCAGAAGCTTTCTAAGGCTTTATATCAGGCTTTATAAGGATGATCAGCTCAGTTCAGATGCTTTATAAAGCTTTATAGGGATGATCAGCTTAGCTCAGAAGCTTTATAAGGCTTTATATGGATGATCAGCTCAGCTCAGAAGCTTTCTAAGGCTTTATATGGATGATTAGCTCAGCTTAGATGCTTTATAAGGCTTTATATGGATGATCAGCTCAGCTCACATATTTTATAAGGCTTTATATGGATGACGAGCTCAGCTCAGAAGCTTTATAAGGCTTTATATCAGGCTTTATATGGATGATCAGCTCAGCTCAGAAGCTTTATAAGGCTTTATATGGATGATCAATGCAGCTCAGATGCTTTATAAGGCTTTAAATGGATGATCAGCTCAGCTCAGATGTTGTATAAGGCTTTATATGGATGATCAATGCAGCTCAGAAGCTTTATAAGGCTTTATATGTATAATCACCTCAGCTCAGAAGCTTTATAAGGCTTTATATGGATGAACAACTCAGCAGTTTTATAAGGCCTTAAATGGGTGATCAGCTCAGCTCAGCAGCTTTATAAGGCTTTATATGAATGATCAGCTCAGCTCAGAAGCTTTATAAGGCTTTATATAGATGATCAATGCAGCTCAGAAGCTTTATAAGGCTTTATATGGATGATCACTGGAGCTCAGATGCTTTATATGGCTTTAAATGGATGATCAGCTCAGCTCAGATATTTTATAAGGCTTTAATGGATGACCAGCTCAGCTCAGAAGCTTTCTAAGGCTTTATATCAGGCTTTATAAGGATGATCAGCTCAGTTCAGATGCTTTATAAAGCTTTATAGGGATGATCAGCTTAGCTCAGAAGCTTTATAAGGCTTTATATGGATGATCAGCTCAGCTCAGAAGCTTTCTAAGGCTTTATATGGATGATTAGCTCAGCTTAGATGCTTTATAAGGCTTTATATGGATGATCAGCTCAGCTCACATATTTTATAAGGCTTTATATGGATGACGAGCTCAGCTCAGAAGCTTTATAAGGCTTTATATCAGGCTTTATATGAATGATCAGCTCAGCTCAGAAGCGTTTTAAGGCTTTTTTAAAGCCATAGTTTTTTTTCTAAAATCAGGGCGCCTTATTTTTATTTGTCAGTTCATTATCAAGGTGGCGTATTACAGAGATGAAAACAGTGTACTGGGTTGTAGATCTTCAGGAATGGAGTATAAGAACTCCTGCTCAAACTCAGGGGAGTCGTTAGGGAAGAGTTATAAGATATTGGCTTTCCAGACGCAGAGTGAAGCATTACTCAACACAAAGCTCAGCCGTTACTTCAAAGAGCAGGAGACCTATATAAGCCTACAGCCTCTCAGTCCTACACCATAGTCCAGCGCCGGTATCGAATCCAGGGGGCTGGAGGCTGGATTTCTGAACGCGATGTGTGAAGCTCATACAGATCCTCATATCTGTGTACAGACTTTAGGAACAGTGAGGCACAAGATGTCTCTCAGTGTCAGAACTGGATCAAGACCTTCATACCAACAAAAAGAACCAGCTTAAAGAAGTAGCCAGCAATGACCAAACACAAACCATCACTTTATATTCATTATTTCTACACTATTCATTATTTGTACACTGTTTAAAAAGGTTCTTCAGGGGTTCTTTATTAAAAGCAAAGGTTCTATTCAGAACCATGAGTTCTTCATAGAACCATTTCATGCTTAATCGCTTCTTTGCATGGAGATTGTTGGAGAATGTATGGTTCTATATATATATATAGCACCAAAACTGGTTCTTCTGTTTTTAAAAGCTGGACATTGTTAACAATAAAAGAACCCTTTTTGGTGCTGTATAGAACCATTTTCAAAAAGGTTCCACATAGAACCATATACAACACGTTGTACTTCAATCTGATTATTACTCACTATTTAAAAAGATGGTTCTTAACAACTTTTGTTATTTTGAGATAACAAGATACATAACAAGATAAATAACTTGTTGAGATAACAATAAATAACATTGAGGTAATGAGAAGTTAATTATTTGAGTTAATTATTATCTTATTTGAAGATAACAACTTTGTTGTCTTGACATAAGAAGATAATTAACTCATTACCTCAAGATAAATGTTTTCTCGAGATGACAAGATATGTAACTCATTATTTCAAGATAACAACTTTTGTTGTCTTGAGATCACAAGATATTTAATTTGTTATCTCAAGATAACAATCCAGAAAATGATAGCAACAGCTTATGGCCTCTCCGGACTTCCGTAAGATTCACTGGTGGGTTTGGACAGTAAATAAAATGGCTGTATTTGTGTTGTAGTCATGGTAACGTCTGGTTCCTATCACCACCACTGTACAGAAATCTGAGTGTGTAAGTTTCTCTACAGTGAATCATTTCACATCAAACCGCTCTCACACTTTTTTCTGTACGTCTCAGTGATTGTGCAGTGTAAATAGAGGTGTATGCTCTGTAAATAAAGTTTTAGCCAGTGTTGGTTGTGTTTTGTTTGATGGATATGAGAGGTTTCCTCAGGAAGCTGCAGTTTAAATTGTGCAGAGGGATTCAGCATCAGCAGCGAGTCAGCCGGAGTAATAATCCGGCTCCTCAGCGCTCGACTCCTGTTAAACAGCTCATAGTGATGCAGCAGCGGCTCCTGTTTAACCCTGTCTGAGCTCTGATCTGACGCTCCGCATTCACACTGGATCATCCAGCTCAGCCCACAGACCACCTCAGCCACCGGTTCACTGTACTGAGAGAAACATACACTAAACCCTACACCTCTCTGTCTCTCTCTCTCTCTCTCTCCCTCTCTCTTCCTCTCTCTCTCTCTCTCTCTCTCTCTCTCTGTCTCTGTTTATTTCTCTCTCTCTGTTTGAGTTTTTTTTCTTTGTTCTTTCGTTTTTCATTTTTTCTCATACCTCTTTCTTATTTCTTTTACATTCTCTCTTTTACTTTTTTCTCTCTTTCTTTTTATTCATCTCTTCCTTTCTCTGTTTCATCCTTCATTTTCTCTTTTTCTCTTTTCCTGCCTCTATCTCTCTATATATGTTTAAGTTCTCTCTTTTATCTTTTGTCCTTAACTCAGTCTCTCTCTCTCGTTTTCATTTTCTCTTGCCTCCTTTTCTTTTTCCTCTTTTTGCTTTTCTCTTATTTCTTTCTAAACTCTACATTTTCTCCCTCTCTCTTTTCTTTTTATCGTTCCTTCTTTCTCTTTCCTCTTTCTTTTTCTCTGTTTTTTTTCTCTCATTGTTTTTTTTCTCTTTTCCTCTTTTTATCTCTCCTCCTTTCTACGTCTCCCTTTTTCATTTTCACTCTGTATCTCTCTTTCTCTTCCTTTCTTTTTCTCTTTCTGCGTACTTTTTCATTTTCTTTCTACGTTTTCTCTCTTTCTTTTGTCTTTCCCTCTCTCTCTCTCTCTCTCTCTCTCTCTCTCTCTCTCTCTCTCTCTCTCTCTGTTTTCTTTCTTTGTCACCTTTTTATTTGCATTCAGTATATTTATTATAATAATGTTAGTTATGCAGCCCAAAGTGCTTCACAGAGCAACACATCAGTGTAAAAATCTAATTAAAACACATTTAATAAATTTAATGAAAGAGAAATTACTGAGAAAGTAAAGCATTAAAAACAAAGAATGAGGAGAAAAAACTAAAACAGTTGATGAAGTAAAAATATATATGATTATATATAAAAACGTAAGAAAAACAGTATAAGAAAAAGAACAGGAAGTGCTAATAAAATGCTGAACTGTATAAATACATCTTCGGCTGCGTTTTTAATGGTAGGTGCCTGACGAATATTAATGTGTAAAGAGCTCCGAAAGCGGCTTCACCGGCTTTTTATTCATTCTCAACGTTCATCAAGCCTGTCAGGCAGTCGGAAGTGAAGGCGTTACCTTTAAAAGCCTGTAAAAGAATCTATAAATCAGTTTTCCAAAAGAAACAAACTGTGCAGTGACGCTAACGTATAATCTGTTCTGTCTTTTTTGGTATGTCTTAATTTGGCTGTAGAATTCAGTCTGTTTACTGTGGTTTATATAATCTTGTGAACAGCTACAGTAGTTCTGACCACAGTGGTCACTTTAGTGTAAGTTTGTTGTGAAACTACTTTTTTGGTGGAAGAAATCACCACAGAAGTGTTGCTTCACATTCACTTGATTCCAATGTGTGTATTAATAAATTGCATTACAGCCCCAGCCCATTATCCCTCCTCCACCAAACTTTACTGTTGGCACTATGCATGCTGGTAGGTGGCGTTCTCCTGGCTTCCTCCAAAATCTTCACAGATTTGTCCATGGTGAAGCATGATTCACCACTCTGGGCTCCAGAGTCCAGCGGTGGCATGTTTTACACCACTTCAGCCGACGCTTGGCATTGCGCGTAGTGATCTTAGGCTTGTATGCAGCTGCTTAGCAGTGGAAACCTATTTCTAAAGCTCCTGACACACAGTTCTTGTGCTGATGTTGCTTTCAGAGACCGCTGAAAGAGGAGCAGAGGTCATTTTTAAGCGCTACATGCTTCAGCACTCGGGCAAACCCCACTCTGTGAGTTTGTGTGGTCTACCGCTTTGTGACAGCTGTTTTTGCGCCTAGACACTTCCATTTCACAATAACACTTACAGTTGTCTAGGGCAGCTCTAGCAGCCTAGAAACTTCACAACCTGACTTGAGGCATCCTCTGACAGTGCCATCTTTAAAGTCACTGACCCATCTTACTGCCTGGCTGAAACACCTGAACTGAATCATTAGGAGGGGTGTCCACATACTTTTGGCCATACATTGTACATTCATACAGATGACAGAAAGTAACAAGGGTTTGATTTGGCAGCAACATTTTTTTTCCCACTGCCGGTAGATATTTATTCTTATTGATGTTTTTATTATTATTATTATTATTATAATTGATTCTTATTGAAAGCCACGGTATGCATCGCGCACGCATACATACACACAACTGCTCTGCACCTTCAAGGTAGGCAGTGCCTTGGAGATGTTACTGAGCATCAAAGCTAAAACACTGACTGAAGTTAAATTGGGATCGGTCAGAGCAAAGGCTGCCTCGAGTCCTTTCTTCTAGATCTTGTTTACCTTTGGAATTGATTTTTTGCTCCCAGCAGAGCTGATTGCTATTCTCAAACGAGCCATTAAAAAAGCACAGCGAGACTGCAGGAAGCTGGGTTTAGCGGTATTTATCTGTATTTATCCCTGTAGAAAATAAACTCTCTCATCAAATCAACTGTGCAGCTGCACTATGGAGTAACAGATGAAGTAGACCTAAGCTATTGGACATGAATGCTTTTAATTATGTTCTTTTGGTGTCCCCTGTGTGTCCTCAGCCATCTGCTGTGATGGTGTTTCTGAATGCACTATTATCACATATTTATTTGGAGTGTAAAACTTTGCTTGCGATGTGTACACCAGTCACTTGTATCTAGACTCACTCATTCAGTCCAGTTTATCAGCTCCACTGACCATATAGGAGCATTTTGTAGTTCTACAGTTACAGACTGTAGTCCATCTGTTTCTCTGCATACTTTGTTACCCTGTTCTTCAGTGGTCAGGACCCCTACAGGACCACCACAGAGCAGATATTACTTGCATGGTGGGTCATTCTCAGCAGTGACACCGACGTGATGGTGGTGTGTTAGTGTGTGTTGCGCTGGTGCAAGATGATCAGACAATCCAAAATTATTCAGCCAGCAATGTCCTGTGGGCAGCGTCCTGTGACCACTGATGAAGGACTAGAGGATGACCAACACAAACTGTGCAGCAGCAGATGAGCTATCGTCTCTGACTTTACATCTGCAAGGTGGACCAACAAGGTAGGAGTGTCTAATAGAGTGGACAGTGAGTGGACACAGTGTTTAAAATCTCCAGCAGCACTGCTGTGTCTGATCCACTCATACCAGCGCAACACACACTAACACACCACCACCACGTCAGTGTCACTGCTGCTATGATACGCTAATTTCTGCTAGCTAAGTTCTGACATTAACATATGATTGACCTCAGTTTTACAGTGACTCTATCAGTAAAGAACGCTTCCTCCACTGTTTTCCATTCCTAACAACTAACTGAAACCTGGTTAGACTACAGTTCATGTTCACAATCAGCAACGTATCTAGAACATCCAGATGTAATTGGTTGGTTCCACTGTTCAGCTCTTATTTCATTTAATAGTTAAGCTAACGTGTAAGGCCTTCGTTCTAGCCCCTCAAGTCCTAACCAATGACAGAGCTTGTTTGGCTGTATTTACAAACCCCATTTCTGGAAAAGTCAGGATGTTTTCTAGAATCTTTGTCTACGAAGAAACAGACAACACATGCAGAATGAGGCCTGGCATTTTCTTGCTGAAATACCCATGAACTTCCTGGGAAAAGACGTCATCTTGATGGCAGCATATGTCTCTCTAAAATCCCAATATATGCCTCTGCATCAATGGTACCCTCATCACGCATTCCATGGGCGCGGATGCACCCCCATACCATGACAGATGTTGGCTTTTGCACCCTTTGCAGATAAAAGTCTGGATGGTCCCTTTCATCTTTGGTATATAAAACTCGACATCTGTTTTTTCCCCCAAAAACAAGCTGAAACATGGACACATTTCCACTTTCTTTTGGACCTTCTGAGATGAGCTCAGGCCCAGAGAACTCAGCGGCGTTTCTTCATAGAACTGCACTATGGCTTTTCCTTATGTAAAAGAGTTTCAAGCTGCATTTCCTGATGCAGTGGTGGACTCTGTTAAGTGACAGCGGTTTTCTGAAGTACTCCCGAGCCCAAGTGGCTATATTTAACAAAATAGCATGACGGTTTCTCATGCAGTGCCATCTGAGGAATCAAAGGTCAGACACGTTCAGCTGTGGTTTCTGGCTTTGTCCTCCACAGACTGAGGTTTGTCCAGATTCCCCAAATCGTTTCACAATATTATGTATGGTAGGAGGTGAAAGACCGAAATTCTTTGCAATCTTGTGTTATAAAATCTTTTTTGAATTGTTTGACAATTCTCTTATGAAGTTTGGCGCATTGTGGAATGTTTCAAAACATGTAACATGAATATTCTGTTTTCACTCTTATTTTGCCTCATCCCAACTTTTTCAAAATGTGTATTTATTTACAAAATACAAGTAAGTTGGTTAGCTAAAACGTTTTTTTACTTTTATCAGTTAAATAAAGGTTCAAGAGAATCACAGTTTTTGTTTTTATTGCATTTTAATTGTCCCAACTTTACTGGACATGGGGTTCACCAACATACTAGATACCAAGATTTTAACCCTTCTGTTTCCATCCAAAGTATAACAATGAAATAAGAATATCATTACAAAACTTGCAGTTTAAATGCAAGCGTGTTGATGCTAAACGTGCATAGAAGGTCAGTTACAAGCATGTAGTTATATTCTCTGTAAGAATGTTTATATTATGAATTTCTGTCATTAACACTAAAGTGGTCCTGCTTTGTTGATGGATGAAAACCTTCTTAAGGAGTGGTAAATTACTCAATGCTGGCAATTAAAAACAGCCAAACAGATGCGCTTCTGTACTGCATCATACAATAATGACAGAGCGATGACAGAGAGCGTATGCCACAGCTGGGGTTCAAACCCAAATCTAAGCTGTAGGTTTGGCCTCCATTGTGCTGAGCTTTGCTTTTACTGCAGCTTGTTTAAATTCTAAAACTTATCTTCAAACTGCCACTGTAGTTAGATTCCGACAGGCATCTCCAGTGCATCACAACGATCACGTCCTACTGTGATGGATTTGTGTATATCAGTCGTGATGCTTTGATGAATTTGTTTATCTGTGATCGCTGCCAGCTCTTCTCTCAATTTCATACATTAGATATCTCAGTTTTTCTGCATTGTGTAGAAGTGTGTAGTAGCGAAACAGCCAAAGGAGAGAAAGCAGATAACAGAAAATAAATGTTGACGTGTCATCAGTAAAACTATTTTGCTGAAATATATTTCAGATAAACCCTCAGCGCATTCAGACAGATGCAGGGTTGAATCTAACTTTTTGCAAACTGAAAATGTACCATACTGGCAAGGCCTGTCAAGAGGGCCCAAAAATTACACTTGAATTTTGCTCGTTTGTTTGTGAAATATTCAAATATGTTCAAATTTAATACATATTTTTTTTCAATATAACAGTAACAGTATACAATAATCCATATGTGGGCTCCCATAAATATTATCCCAAAAGCTCATGCTGATATAAAACACTGGTTGTCAACCTGGAGTCACGAGATGGCTGTTGAAAATAAACCAGGTTTATTTGAGATATTTTTGACAGCAAATTTTCCATAAATCCCCCATAAAGCCCTTATTGATCAACACTGTGTGAAAAAGTGCATATTTTACCATCTTTAATAACGTACCAGCCGCTCTGCGTATGATTCATGAGTTTCTTACTAAATGGAAGCAAGTGGAGATTTGAGCACAAATGATGAATCAGCTTCAGTGCGTGAAATCAAGCGCCAGCCAGCCAGCACCTCATTTACATATCATTTGCATGAAGCACGTCCTAATTCATGCGGATGTTTCAGTAGGGAACTAATAATATGACAGCATTTAGTGGCTTGTTGGCCAATGGCTGTGCTCATAGGCGAAGATTGAGGTCACGTGCACTGCTCCCCCTACTGACCAAACTTTATATTGTTAAAATTATGACAACTGGAAAGAATAGAACACATAGTTGTTTTTATGATTTTTCTAAAATAACATATTTAAACCCTGTATTATTGCAATGGATGAAAGGCTGCTACACTGGCTGTGTTTTTGTGTTGTTTATTTTGTGGGCGGAGTCAGTAGAATAAAACAAAGGCACAGTGTAATAAGGCTTTAAATGGAACAAGGAATAGTTGCAGCACTTGTTTATACTAGTGTGCAGGTAAAATAAGTACATAAACGTTTGTATTGGATGTGCACAAATTATTAGTTTGTTGTTATTTACTAGATGAAAGACGTGAAATTTGCATGCACTCATTTTTACGATCAGATTTGACTGTACGCCACTTAGTTGAACCAGGTTAATCAACCAACAGTTATGGCACGTTTTATATTTTATTTTCTTTCCAAAAAAATGTAATTGTGAGCAAATTTTGCAAAAATTACAGACACATTCCATACTTAAGCACATCTCTGTAGTAGATGTGTTGTTTTAACTTAGAAAATCAACAAAACATTTAATTCTTGCATAGAACTCCAAGTAGAACCCAGTAAAACCGCAGTAAGAATCATTGCTTTGTTTTGTTTATAGGTAATAAACAGCTACATACTTTATAAAACTCTCCACTTTCATGTAAAATCTTTATGCTTTATAACTGCAAGCTTAAAAATGATGGTTCTTTAAGGGTTCTTTAATAAAGGAAATGGTTCTATGTAGAACCACGAACACTCAAAGAACCCTTTGCGTGATTAAAGCGTTCTTTGTATCGTGAAAGGGTTCTTCAGATTAATGGAGAATGTGCTAAAGATGGTTCTATATAGAAACTTTTTGAAAAGGGTTCTATATAGCACCCAAAAGGGTTCTTCTATTTTTACATGCTTGACGTCATAACAGTAGCAGAACCCTTTTTGGTGCTATACAGAAGTCTTTTTGTAAAACCGTTCTGTATAGAACCATCTACAGCACATTCTACATCAATATGAATATGAGGAAACTTTTCATGATGCACAGAACCCCTTAATTATGTAAAGGGTTCTTATGGTTCTATATAGAACCATTTTCTTTACTAAAGGACCCTTGAAGAACCATAATTTTTAATTGTGTACCTGGTACTTTTATCCCAAAATAATTAGACAGTATTAGGGAGTTTGTACCACATGCAAAGTTAATATCTACACACTTAAAAAAAGGTGGTTCTTTAAGAGTACTTAGTAAAGAAAATGGTTCCGTTTAGACCCAAGAGTTCTGTATAGAACCATTTCATGCTTAAGGGTTTTTTGGATGGTGAAATGCTTCCTCAGATTGATGGAGAATGTGGTGTATATGGTTCTATATAGAACCTTTTTGAAAATTGTTCTATGTGGCACGAGAAAGAGTTCTGCTGTTGTTAAGATGTCAAGCTTGCTACAGTGTAAGAACTCTTTTGGTGCTAAATAGAACCCTTTTCAAAAAGGAGCCTTATGCAACACGTTCTCCATTAACCTGAAGAACCATTTCACCATGCAAAGAACCATGTAAGTTCTAAATGTAACCGTTCCCTTTACTAAAGAACCCCTGAAGAACCAACCTTTAAAACATTTTTCCTATGGAATGATATACAACACATTCTCTATCAATCTGAAGAACTATGTCACCATGCAAAGAACGATTTAAGCATGGAAAGGTTCTATATAGAACTCATGGTTCTAAGTAGAACCATTGCCTTTACTAAAGAACCCTTGAAGAACCATCTCCTGTAAGTGTAATTTACTCTCTGAACTTGCCATCATGTTACCAAAATAGTTACCTAGTACTGTGGAGTTAGTACCTCACACTATTTGGTTGATATCTAGAACGTGAAGGAGTGTAAAAGAAAGCATTACTAGCTCTAATCTATCTCTCTATAAACGTGTACATCTTTTCCTTGTCTGTCGTTTTTACTCTCGGTCTTCCTGCTGTTTCCTCTTCTCTTTCCATCTCCCTCGCTCTCTCGTTCCCCCGAGTTCTGACTCACTCGTTCTCCGACTCTGCTGCTGCGAGTCAAACAGCGCCTCTGCCTCCATCTCCAGTCATTTAGTTGTAAATTAGATCTGCCGGTGAGTTTGATTCCCCGGCAGCGCAGACGCTGTTACAGCGCTCTGAATCTGATCTGCTTGTGTAGGAAAGGACGAGTAAACACTGCTCGCGCACCGCGTTTATTTCCCGGCGGAACCTGAAAAGATCCTGCAGAACGAGATCTGAGTGGCGTTGAGTGTTGAAATAATTCAGAATGATGGATTTTACTGTATAATGTGAATTTTATTCCGTTTATTTATTCAGGTAAAACCCACAGAGGCTCTGCGGGCAGGATTAGACTCCAGCTCTGATTCTGAATTTACATCGGAATATCTGAATATAACAAGTTTAATACGTCTTTCTCTTTTCTCCTCTCCTCCCTTCTGCCTCCTCTGTTTCTCTCGCCTCATTTTCCCTCTGTCTCACTGCCTCCTTCTATGCACCTCTTTCTTTCTCTGTTTCTGTTCCTTTTTCTTTCTCTCCCGTTCAATCTGTCTTTTCTCTTTATCTTTTTTCACTCTACTGTCTATTTATACCTCTTTTCCTTTCTTTCTCTCCACCTCTTTTTTCTTTTCTGTCTCTCCTCCTCGTCTCTCTATTTTCTTTCTCTCGTTGTCCTCTTTCGCACTCTTTCTCTCTGTTTTATCCCTTTTTCCTTTATCTCTTTCTTTGTCTCTGTCTCACTCTCTCACACACACTCTCTCTCTTTTTCTCTCTCTATCTCTTTCTATCTGTTCTCTTCTCTCTCTTCTCTCCCCTTTCTCACTCTTCTCTCTCTCATGCTTTTCTCTCTCACTCTCTTCTCCTCTCTCTCTCTCTCTCTCTCTCTCTCTCTCTTTCCCTCTATCCCTCCCTCTCTCTTCTCTCTCTTCTCTCTCCTGCTCTTTCTTTTCTCACTCTCTCTTTCTCACTCTATCTTTCTCTCTCTCTCTTCTAATCTCTTCTCTCTCCCTCTCTTTCTCTCTTCTTTCTCTCCTCTTTTAACTCTCTCTCTCTCTCTCTCTCTCTCTCTCTCTCTCTCTCTGTGTCACCCTCTTTCTCACTTCTCTCTCTCTCACTCTCTCTCTCTCATTTTTACCTCTCTCTCTCTCACTCTCTTTCGCTATCTCTCTCTCACTCTCTCTCCTCTTTTAAATCTCTCTCTCCCTCTCTCTCTGTCTGTCTCTCTCTCTCTCTCTCTCTCTCTCACTCTCTCTCTCACCCTCTCTCATTCTCTGTCTCTCCTCTTTTTAACTCTCTCTCTCTCTCTCTCTCTCTCTCTCTCACTCTCTCTCTCTCACCCTCTCTCGTTCTCTGTCTCTCCTCTTTTTAACTCTGTCTCTCTGTCTCTGTCTCTCTCTCTCTCTCTCTCTCTCTCTCTCTCTCTCTCTCTCTCTCTCCCTCTCTCTCTCTCTCTCTCTCTCCCTCTCTGCAGGAGGATGCCGTTTGGCTGTTTAACTCTGGGGGAGAAGAAGGACTATAACAGTCCTACAGAGATCACAGACAGATATGACCTGGGACAGATCGTTAAATCGTAAGCACTGTTTTCATAACACAGAGAAATATTAAATAAAAAATAAAGAATTAAATATTAAATATTAAATACAAACCTGTCCCTGTGGATCCGTAGCCCACTAGCTAAACAAGCTTGGCTTGAAGAGACTGGCTAGCATTAGCCTAGCTAGCAGGCCACGGATCCAAACACAGCAGAACAGGTTTAATTTTTGCTTTCTTTCCCTCCAACTTTGACCTCAGTCCCTCAGATCTGAGTCACTATCATCTAAACATGCGTCAGTGTAGCTTCTGTTAGCCAGACTCTCCCTGTTCTGTGGTCAGCAGAGTTGGTAGTGTGCCAGCTAAGCTAATGCTAAGCAGCTCCTCTCTCCTAGTTAGCAGCACCGATTAACATTTAGCAATTGTTGCTAGATGGATGGTTTGGCATTTATCAGTGATGGAATGTTTACATGTTTCTGTTTTCATTATTTCGGCCACCGTGTCAGAGAGATGAACTTATTTGATTGCTTTTCAGTTTCAGCCCTACAGCAGAAAAGAGGCCAAATACTGACATAACAAATGAATCCTAAAGTATTCAAATGTGTTTGATATTATATTTTAATGCACAGTTAATGTCTATTTGCTAAATTTATCATATTGGGGGAAGAAATAAAACATAAAGTCTGGCCTGTGCAAAAGTTATGGCACATTTTATATTTTATGTTTTATTTTTTCCAATATGTTCAGCAGATAAGTAGAAATTGTGCAGTTGAATTTGCATAAATATTGCCGTATTTAAGTTTCCCATAGATGACAGACTCAGAAAATCAACACAACACAGAGAGAAATCATTAAATCGACCAGTTATGGGTCACTTCTTATGCTAGCTGCATGCAGTAGATGAATGTCCAGTTTTGCGTCTTACTTATAATGATAATAATATGCAGGACATGCAAATATTCTTTTAAAAATGGAAATTTTTGAGTAGTAAAAATAGTTAACCACCTACTTTATATATGGACATTATCCTAAAGTGGGTAGCATAAATTCTGAAAAGTCTGACATTCTTATCTGGGAACATAATTAAGTCTGATCAGCTCTCAGCTGTTCATTATTAGAGCGCTGCTTCTGTTCGGCGCTGCTGCCATGGTAACACTGAATGATGGTGCACACGCAGTGGAGAAAAAGCACATGAATTCTGATCTGAGTGTTCACATGAAGGTCGCATGGCCACGAATCGGATACATATCTGATCTACGACCACATATGAAAGGTTACGTTCAAGTTACCAGGTTGAAGTGATGCAAATCCGATTTTTTGCCCTAATGTGACTCAGATCTGATGTTTTCCAAGCTGTGTGGAAAAGCAAATCTGATCTTGAGCCAGTTTCATATGTGGTCCTAGATCAGATACTTAGCCGATTCATGGCCATGCAACCTTAATGTGATGCTCAGATCAGAATTCATGTGCTTTTTTTCCACTGCGCGTGCGCCATCATTCAGCGTTACCATGGCAACAGCACCAAACAGACGTTAAAGCCTGTAAATGGTGGAAAAGCAGCTCATCTCACCTTTTTCTCCTTCGTCTCGCTCTAATAATGAAGCTGAGAGCTGATCAGAGTTAATGATCTCAGCGAAGCTCGTTCTGCTCGTTAGTTTGTGCTGATGATGCATGTGATTCATTCACGTGACGTTACTGAGTAGGATGTGCTCATGAGGGTCATTTCAGGACGCCGGTTCATCACATTAATGACAGATTTGAATCACCTAAACGAGTGTGAACCATCGTGTCAGAGAGATCAGATTCAAGCAAAAAATCGGCTTTGCAATGTGAACGTAGCCAAAGTGGCTCAAGTCGGATCTGAAAAGGTCAGATTTGTATGTTGACAGCCCTGAAAACATCAGATCTGAGTCACATTAGGGCCAAAAATCAGATTTGTGCCACTTCAGCCTGGTAATGTGAACGTAGCCTCTGACATTTTGCTCTTCTCAAAGGGAAGAGTTCTGCGAGATCTTCCGAGCGAAGGACAAGACCACATCGAAAATGTACACCTGCAAAAAGTTCCTGAAGAAGGATGGGAGGAAAGTGCGGAAGGCTGCGAAAAATGAGATTTTCATTCTGAAGATGTGAGTTCCAGACGCACGTTGTCTGTTTTTTTAATTACAGAGTGTATTTTAGGATCCACAGCCGCTTCTCTTTTTGAAAAAAAAGGTTGTTTAAACTCCACTTGAAGAGGCAAAAAACCCTCAAACGGCGTATTTTTGAAAGCTTTATAGTTGTGCATAGACGGTCTCAGCTTTCTGGGCTTGCTTTCTCGCAGAGGCAGCAGTTTGAATAGGCAGGATGGTGAGAATAGAGAAAAGAGAAGAGCACAAGTGTTTAAATCATTTCTATGATGAAGTGTAAGGACCTCATTGTACTGCAAACTGACAGCAGTTGAGGCTCAGATTCATTGCCGCCTCACTGCATTGTCTGCCTTGTTGTGTACAGTCCTTTACAATAGGCCTAAAGCTGCTCTCTGCTGGCTTTCATTCTGATTATTCTGTAATGACTGAGAGTCTGAAGCAGCAGGATGTGACTGTCTTGTAACTTTTTTGTTTGTTTTGTATATTCAAACACCATTTAAACACTCCAGAAATGATGCAAATAAAATCTCGTTACATTAACTTAAAAGCATTAAACGATTAAAGATTTAAAACATTAAAGGGCCCATTTCATGGAAAACTGAATTATCTCACTTTTATTGAAACAAAAGATTTTGTGATTTTTGTGAAAACCATCAGTTATTGATCTCAGTGTTACTGAGCTCTGCTAAAGCCTGAGTAGACTGATAAATCAATGTGATCAGTTATTAATCTCAGTGTTACTGAGCTCTGCTAAAGCCTGAGTAGACTGATAAATCAATGTGATCAGTTATTAATCTCAGTGTTACTGAGCTCTGCTAAAGCCTGAGTAGACTGATAAATCAATGTGTTGATCGGTTATTAATCTCAGCTGTGGTGGCACCAGCCACAAGAATTTTGATTGGGTACCCCACTACCCTGCATGGAAATAACATATAACTAAACAACAAATCAGATGGCTACTGTTGGATGTTCTTCTAAGGTACAATCACAATTAATTTCATCAATTCCTTATCATACTTAACCCAGTTGCTGGACGTGGATGGTCTGAGATGAGGGTTTGGATTACAGAATGACCCTGAATTAGTGTAAAAGACCACCTTCATATTCACATGGCTCACCCAGCCCTGCATAGGAATTAGCTTTGGAGGCGAAGACATTTGAGTAGTGCTTCTCTGTGAGTTCACCTCTCTGTATATTTTCAAATTAGCACCTGTCACCATCCTGAGGCATGAAATCGGCTTACTCTCTCACACAGCAGCCTGCCTTAAACCCCTCAAGCATAAGACGCTACCTCAGGCTCCTCACACGAGGCAACGACTTTGACCAGCTACCCGAGAGAATGAAACTCTTAGAAGTGTAGAGTTATTAATGCTATTATGCTGTACTATTTAACACTGCTATTACAAAAGCCGTTACATCTGCATGTTAAATCCTGTACATTTTTATGTCTACTGATAGGAAGGAGGACAGAATTTGCTACTAGAATCTGATCTTGATAATGCAAGCAAAATTTATTTTAAGTGGCTGTTTTAGCTGACAGACTCTTCCTGTTCCATCTGGTCAGTAGCTTTTGTGGCAAAATGCAGATTTGTGCCACTTTTATTAAATGCTGGCTGGTAAATATTTTATGCATACATTCTTAATCCAAACATAACATATGATGCTCTTAATGGTTTTAGGACACCTTGCCTATTATTTTTTTCTGAATAGTGTTTAAGGTTTGTAACGCTTTCTGTGAATACCATGTCTATGAACATCCATAAGCACATTCATAACATGTAAATTGATTGCACTTTATAGCCATGTTTATCAAGCATTATGAATTGTTCACATTATTCATTATAGTGTTAATAACATGTTATAATGCATTCGTAAGGCATTATAAACATGACTATAAATATTTATGCAAATTAATTACACTGTATAGCTATGTTTATTATCCATTATGAATTGTTAACATTGTTAATTATAAATAGTGTTAATAACATGTTATAATGCATTCATAAGGCATTTTAGGTATGCCTAAAAATATTTATAAATGTGAATTACACTTTATAGCCATGTTTATTATGCATTATGAATTGTTAAAATTATTTATTATAAATAGTGTTAATAAAATGTTATAATGAACTCATTATAAAAATGAATGACACTTTATAGCCATGTTTATTATGCATTATGAATTGTTAAAATTATTTATTATAAATAGTGTTAGTAAAATGTTATAATGAACCCATTATAAAAATGAATGACACTTTATAGCCATGTTTATTACACATTGTGAATTGTTGACATGCACTATAAATGCATTATATATAGTGTTAATAACATGTTATATTATCAGTGCCAGTGAAGTCAGTCAGTAAAGTGAGACTAAGTTTATTTACTTCATTGCATTTCTAATATTTAATTTCTCACCATGTTTGTTGTTGGGGCTGGACATTTAGGACTTAAGTCCTGAATATTCAAATGCCCCAAACAAGCTGTCCAGCCCCCAAGTTATTACTACAGTGTGCTTTCCTTAACCTGCGCTCTCACTTTAAATTACATCACAGCAAACCAAGTACCCATCAGGCCCCTTCCCTGAACGCCCTCTAACAATTGGAATAGTCTAGTCTGATTGAGGCCATTCAGAAAACAATTTCTATCCGATTGATCGAGGTGGGTAATCCTGTAAATAATCTGTTAAATAGAAGAATAATAACAGTGTAAAAGCCTGTGTCTGATTACATTCCCAATCAGAAAGTCTAAGTCCGTTCTGATCATGTGTCGTCACGTCATAGCGACAGGTTTATACCGTTCAACATGGCGGAGCAGAAACTGGTCTGCAGAGGAGACGAAGTTTATGCTCTGATCTTTAAAAGACGGCGGTGGGACGGACGTCCAGCTTATGTGTCTCAGAACACGACGTCTTCCTCTCGGCCTTCTTTAATAAGGACATGTGAAGGACGTTTTCCTGAGTCTGACATCATTTTAAAGCAATTAAAAACACAAGCACTGCTCACTGCTGCTCATCTCACTCTGACTGGACTCACATGGTTCTCTATGTATTTGTAATGTATTCAATTGGATTTGCGTGAAGTTACTGTGGTGCATGAGAGTGAGAGGCAGAGAGCCATCATCGTTATTTGCTCCACATTAACCCTTAGAAACCTTCACTTTGAAAGTAGTCTTTGTTTGTCCGATTATCATCACTACAGTAATGCTGTTTGCTGCTAGCATTCTATTGGATCTGCAATATTAAGTTAGCACCAAGCTAACAGTGGTGTACATTGACTTTCCTGTGTTGGGTTAAAACACTACTGATGGCAGCACCAGTTTAAACTCTGACATTTGAAGCTCGTGATGTTTACCCAGAAGGGTTCTTCTGTTGTTACAAGCTTGACAGAAGAACCGTTTTGGTGCTATATAGAACCCTTTTCAAAAAGGTTCTATATAGAACCATCTACAGCAAGAACCCTTTCATGATGCAAAGAACCCTTTAATCATGCAAAGGGTTTTTTTGAGTGTTGATGGTTCTATATGGAGCCATTTTCTTTACTAAGAACCCTTAAAGTGTTGAAGGCCTCATTTTGGAATGCTAGGTGTTCTCAAACTTTTGATGGGCCTCAATTTCAACTCAAGAAAACTTTATTTTCGGTTTCAGTGTACTTCATTCCCTTTTCTGTTTGCTTTCAGGGTCAAACACCCCAACATCCTCCAGCTGGTGGACGTTTACGAGACCAGAAAAGAGTACTTCCTCTTCCTTGAACTGTAAGTGGTCGCGTTCCCCCCGGCTGAGCCTGCAGTGCTGAGGCAGGGCCTGAGGGGTTTGAGCAGATGTGTCCTGAGGCTGTGACAGATAGAGACCCTGAACTGATCTCTCACTCTCAGTGCCACTTCTCTCTCATTCACGAGACGCTTCCGTCTGACTGCCTCCTGTTCTCTTCTGTCTGTTCGGGTTCGGATTTGCATTCGTTACTTTCCCACCTCTGGATTCCTTTAATGTTGTGTTTTTTTCTCTCTGTCTCCTCTGCTGTGTCTGTATCTCCTGAACAATGATCAAACAGAGTCTTTGAAGGTGCCAATCCTGCAGTTATGTTTGCATAATTTAGAATTAATATGGCTCTGTATTTCTAACACACCTTATTTTCATTACTTTTGCCATATTGTGTTGCCTCACACTTAAAAAAGCACCAGCACTTACTTGTGTTACTTTTTCTTAGCTAGCTGGGAACCTTTGAAATGAGCTTAGCCTGACAGATCCATTAGCGTGCTAATCTTAAAAGGAAGACATGCACGTCTGAGATGAAAGATGAAAGATCATTGGTGGACTGATAACCTTGAAACTACAAAGCACAGCCAGGCTCATGAAACAATATGTAAGAGGCTTATTCATGTTATTGTCTCGTAGCTGCCTCACGCAAAGACCCCTAGAGGTGTAAACGCTGACGTCTCCATTTTATCAGCTCCACTGACCATATAGGAGCACTTTGTAGTTCTACAATTACAGACTGTAGTCCATCTGTTTCTCTGCATACTTTGTTACCCCGTTCTTCAGTGGTCAGGACCCCCATGGACCCCCACAGAGCAGGTATTATTTGGGTGGTGGAACACTGACGTGGTGGTGGTGTGTTAGTGTGTGCTGTGCTGGTCTGAGAGGATCAGACACAGCAGTGCTGCTGGAGTTTTTAAACAGTGTCCACTCACTGTCCACTCTATTAGACACTCCTACCTTGTCAGTCCACCTTGTAGATGTACAGTCAGAGACGATAGCTCATCTGCTGCTGCACAGTTTGTGTTGGTCATCCTCTAGTCCTTCATCAGTGGTCACAGGACACTGCCCACAGGACACTGTTGGTTGGATATTTTTGGTTGGTGGACTATTCTCAGTCCAGCAGTGAGACTGAGGTGTTTAAAAACTCCAGCAGCACTGCTGTGTCTGATCCACTCAGACCAGCACAACACACACTAACAAACCACCACTACGTCAGTGTCGCTGCTGAAAATGACCCACCACCGAAATTATATCTGCTCTGTGGGGGTCCTGTGAGGGTCCTGACCACTGAAGAACAGAGTAACAAAGTATGCAGAGAAACAGATGGACTACAGTCTGTCATTGTAGAACTACAAAGTGCACCTGCGTGGTCAGTGGGATTGATAAAATGGACAGTGAGTGCAGATACAAGCTGTACATAATGAAATATCCATTCAAATATTTGTGCTCTTAGTGTTTGTAGTCAATTAGGCAGTTCATTAATTGTTCTTATTACACAGTGTGTGCAATTACAATACAGTTCCCCCTGCCCAAGCCGTCTCCTCAGCGTCGTCAAGCAAACTACAGGTGCTAGTGTGTTTATAGTTGTAGTCCAAGAAGTAATTCAAACGCTATAGGATGAATTCAAATGTCTTAAAACAAAGGCACTATTTCCAAAACGCCTGGACGTTGTTAAGCCTGTGGCAGTAGTGTTATATGTAAATGCAGCCATGATTTGGGATTGTCTTTGGATTCAGAGGCTGGTCCATCCCATGCTGTCCTTGCTGCATCAGCAGATAAATATTCAGAATTTTTGATATTTAATTTTCAACATTTAAATATAGAAGGTAACATAGGACATGTGAAGAAAAGAGAAAGTAACATAGAAAAAAGTCATTAAACCCATTAAGTAACATTGAGCTATACTGAATAACATTCAACTGTTTTGCTTTCCATTTTGGAATCTGACAGCAATCATATGCGATCCTGCTGGAGTGGGTTCCTGCTTGGGTTTCATGTCTTTGATGCACAAAATGCTACTTGGGTGCTATTAGCGACCACCTTGTGAGGAATATGAATTATAGTGGGGAAACAAACTGTATATTTCAGAAAATGAACATTAATATTCGAATCTTTTATTTGCTGCTTTTGTTTTTTCCAGGTACAGTGAAAAGCTGTTCCACTAATTAGGTTTAATGCGTTTGAGAGGAATTACTATAGTTAATTTTAGCTCTACAATATTTAAATTTCTGCTAAAACTCTTGCAGCTTTTCCAGCACCTGTGCTACATGCTCAAAAAGTTGGTCATCCTCTATTCCTTTATAGGTGGTCACAGGATGCCACCCTCAAGACGCTGTTGGCTGGATATTTTTGGTTCTCAGTCCAGCAGCGACACTGAGGTGTTTAAAAACTCCAGCAGCACTGCTGTGTCTGATCCACTCAGACCAGCGCAACACACACTAACACACCGCCACCACGTCAGTGTTACTCCAGTGCTGCGAATGATAGACTCAAGTCACGAGTTTGATGACTTAAGACTTGGCTCAACAAAATCGAGAAAGACTTGCGACTCGACTTTGACTCGAACACTAATGACTCGGACTTTAACTTGGACTTGAGCCTCATGACTCAGAAAGACTTGAGACCCAAAGCAAAAAAAAGGCATCTAACTGCCAATGGGTCTCTACACGAAATGCTACTTCGGTGCTGTTAGCGCCCCCTTATGAGGAATATGAATTATTGTGGTGTAAAAAAAAAACTGTATATTTCAGAAA
This sequence comes from Colossoma macropomum, assembly GCF_904425465.1. NCBI lineage: Eukaryota > Metazoa > Chordata > Actinopteri > Characiformes > Serrasalmidae > Colossoma > Colossoma macropomum. Next base: position 30,792,615 of record NW_023494810.1, on the reverse strand, counting down.
AAATGAATATTAACAATCAAATCTATTATTTGCTGCTTCTGTTTTTGTCACAGGTACAGTGACAACCTGTTCCACTAATCAGGTTTATTACTTCTGAGAAGAATTACTGTGTGTTTTATTTTAGTTCTACGATATTTAAATTGGTGCTACAGCACTTGCAGCTTTTCCAGCACCTGTGCTACATGCTCAAAAAGTTTACCCTGTAGCATTTTATGTTTGTGATGTCTGATTTATTTGCAGTGCTACAGGGAGAGAGGTGTTTGACTGGATTCTGGACCAGGGCTACTACTCAGAGAAGGACACCAGCAATGTGATCCGACAGGTGATGGAGGCAGTGGCGTATCTGCACTCCCTCAACATCGTCCACCGCAACCTGAAGGTAAACAGCACACTGCCCTGTGGTGGTCATGACTATGAAATACATTTCATTGTTGCTATTTATTTTTATTTTTGAGACTATAATGACATTTGAATGCACACAATTGTCCAACTAAGTGGACCAAACCGAACGTTTTCTGCCATCAAATGTTCATAGTATTCGATTGCGTCATTAAGAAGACCACGTCGCCAATTTGGTAGGCAAGTTGTGACTCTGACTGTGCTCTGATTGAGCTCGTCTCATCGCCTTTACTGCACTTACAACCATGCAAGAGGATAAAAACCAACCAAAATAGACCAGAATGACCACTAAAAAGATTTAACAACATGTAGATACTTTAGATTCATCTCCAGAAAACACTACGTGCCAGGGAATTACAGCCGTTTAGATTATAGCTTTTGTCTGTCATCACTACAACAACAAATCAAATGAAATCAAGTTAGTACACTCGAATACTAATATGCTTTAAAAAAAATTAAAAAGGTTTAAAAACGTGTTTTACTGCCTTTGCTGGATCAGTTATGGCTTTATTATCTCATTACAAACAGCCACAGCATGGGAGTTGCCGTCCAAAATGGTGGCAGTTGGAATAATCATGCTTTCAAACAAGCGACATATACATCTCTGCTACAAACCAACATATGAACTAGGTTTCTAGCAGCTACTGTTCATGTACAATTCCACCGAAATGACAGGAAGTGAAGTGTTACAGTTTAGCCCTTTGATGGGTTCAATATAACAGACAGAGGGTCTGTTAAACACCTGTTGGAAAAGTCTGATTAATCAATGCGAACAAAGTTCATTCAATATAATTCTATGTAGTAAGAAATAAATATACTTTCCAAACGAACTGCATTACATATTATCACCTATAAGACAGACAGACAGCGCAACTGATAGATACACATCAAATTATATATGAAAATTGATGTGAGTCTGTGTGTCAAACAATGATTGACTTATTGTGAAGAACAGCAAATAAAACCACAGCACACATCAGTAAAATATGGAACATTGTTTCTGAATAACTACAGCTTTATCAGCTGATAATGTCAGTTTTATTAATAAACTTATTTAAAACCAAAATACTGACATCTGAAAGATACTAATAAAGCAGAAGAAAATCCATTTTCAGATGTTTTCATTTTTATTTTAAAATCTGTGTAAACATATGGAATAAAAAGACAAAACTGACTTTATTTGTCTTTGTTCACTAAAGGTGTTTTAGTTGTAACACTGTGTAACAACTAACCCCACAGTACGGAGGCTGAACTTGAGCCCAGCTAGCACTTGCAGTGAGCTTGTCAGCTGCTTCAAAACAGTGGTGCGTTGTAGAGAACAAGATGGCGATTAAAGTAATATAAGGTTGGATTTTGTGATTTACACCTGAAAACAAAACGCCTTGAAAACACTCTTTGGCACAGATCTCTTTAAAACACAGACGAATTGCTCTGGATTTTGGTGGGAGACCATGGCTAGGAAATGTGTTAATGTGGCCAGAAGCTCACGCTGCTGGACCTTGTATAACAAGTGTTATGCCCTCTGCTGTCTGGGTGCTCTGATAGTGAACTAAACAGGTGAAGTTTACCGCTTCCAAATGCAGCAGAACGCCTCTCAGCAAGTCAGACTGCGACGGAATTAACTGTGGTATAATTGGAACGTCTGATTTGAAAGTAGTTCAGAAATTCTATGAGTTCTTCCAGAGGCACATCCTGTTATTCTATCCAGGCATTAACTCTACATTGTGTTCTTGTTGTTGCTCATTTCAGTTGGAGAATCTGGTGTATTACAACCGCCTGAAGCACTCCAAAATAGTCATCAGTGACTTCCATCTGGCCAAGCTTGAGAATGGACTCATTAAAGAGCCTTGTGGAACTCCAGAGTATCTGGGTAAGAGCTTTTACTGGGAATTCTAAAGTCTTTAATAGCTGCCATACAGCCTGTTTTGATTGGATACTTAATGTGTTGCAGCAATATGCTTTAATGTTTCGGAATGAATGTGTTTTTGCAAAATGTGAGTGGATGACTGTGTTTGTATGGTGTCCATGGAGAACTTTGTGAGATTCAGTTTTTCAAAAAGTAAGCAAAAAACTAGAAATGAGAAATTTAACTGGTGCTGTAAAGCAGTTGTTCTCAAACTGATCCCCAGGGTCCCCCACATTTTGGTTCATCTCATCTCACAACACATAGAGGGAGCAAAAACGTGGACCATCTATGCAGCCCCTCAGGACTAGTTTAAGGACCACTGCTGTAGAGCCAGCGGTCACCAACCCTCCTCCTGGAGATCTAGTTGGCAGAAGAGTTTAGTTCCAACTTGGATCAAACGTGTTGCCCAACTATAGATATTAATACATAGATGCCACTTTTGTCTGTCTGTTGTTTTCAGTCCGGTACGTCTGCAAGTCCACCATGTTGGAAAGGTCAAGATCTGCTTGGAAACATCAGCCATGGAATTTTATTTATTATAAATTATTAGCTATATCAATTATCACAAAGTCCCAAGGTGCAAGTGTAGAGTGAATATTCCATATGAATAAATGTATGCTGTACCTACAGTGCACACCTACTCAGCACTAACAGAGTGAATTAAATAGTGTAACTGCTTCACAACAAATAAAGGTATATTCACTATATGGACAAAAATATTGGGTCACCTACACATTATACCAGTATATAGTTGGTCCCCCCTTTGCAGCTGTAACAGCATCCACTCTTCTGGGAAGCTTTCTACAAGATTGTGGAGAGTGAATGTGGGAATTTTTGCCCGTTCATCCAGAAGAGCATTTGTGAGGTCAGACACTGATGTTGAATGAGAGGGTCTGGCTCACAATCTCCATTCTAGTTCATCCCAAAGGTGTTTGATGGGGTTGAGGTCAGGACTCTGTGAGGGCCAGTCAAGTTCTTCCACTGCAAACTCACCCAGCCAGGCCTTAATGGAGCTCGCTGGGGTCTCAGTCATACTGGAACAGAGAAGGTTCTTCCCCAAAACTGTTCCCACAAAGTTAGAAGTGTACAGTTGTCCAAAATGTCTTGGTGCTGAGGCATTAAGATTTCCCTTCACTGGAACTAAGGGTTCTAGACCAACCCCTGACAAACAACCCCATATCATCATCCCTCCTCCACCAAACTTTACAGTTGGTACAGTGCAGTCAGGCAGGTAACGTTCTCCTGGCATTCACCAAACCCAGACTCGTCCATCAGACCGACAGATAGAAAAGTGTGATTAGTTACTCCACAGAATGCGTTTCCACTGCTCCAGAGTCCAGTGGCGGCGCTTTACTCCACTCCATCCGACGCTTGGCATTGTGCTTGGTGATGTAAGGCTTGCATGCAGCTGCTCGGCCATGGAAACCCTGCCATGAAGCTCCTGGTGCACAGTTTTTTGTGCTGATGTTGATGCCAGAGGAGGTCTGAACTCTGCAGTTATTGAGTCAGCAGAGCGTCTTTTATGCACTGTGTGCCTCAGCACTGGCGACCCGCTCTGTAACTTTACATGGTCTGACACAGAGTTGCTGTGGCTTATAAACACATCCACTTTCCAATACTACCACTCACAGTTAGTTGTAGAACATCTAGGAGAGAAGAAATTTTGCAGACTGACTTGTTGCAACAGCGGCATCCTCTTACAGCACCACTCTCAACTTTAGTGAGCTTTTTAGACTGACCCACTCTTTCACAGATGTTTATAAAGGCTGACTGCATGGCTAGGTGCTTGATTTTATACCTCTGTGGCAATGAGACTGCATGAATCACCTGAAATCAGTGATTAAGAGGTGTGTCCCAATACTTTTGTCCATATAGTGTGTATAAAATGAAAAAAGCTTAATACAAATCCAGAGGAAAACCAGTCACACCAACAAGCTCTCTGTGCTTCACCAACCACATGATTATATCTGTGCATAAACATCACACAAGCATGAATGCCAATTGCTGGCTGTCCCACTTTCTGAGTGCAACGCTCTTGAAATAGTGCCATTTTGTGATTGTACTGTGTTTGTAATGCAGCATCTATGTATATCTATGGCCCAACACCTCTACCTAACCCTAATGCATCTGATCCAGCCAATCAAAAGCAATTAGCCAATTAGCCAATTAGCTGAAGCAGGTGTGGCAGACTGTGATTGGAACCAGACTTTGCAGGTAGGCAGATCTCCAGGACCAGGGTTGATGGTAAGTTGATGATGATCATTTCTTAAGTTGAACCTCTTTCATCTCCCTTTAGCTCCAGAAGTTGTTGGTAGACAGAGATACGGCCGTCCTGTGGACTGCTGGGCGATCGGAGTGATCATGTACATACTGTGAGTGTTCATTTTACCGTCACCTGATCCACAACTTCAAGAACCCCCATCTTGTAATGCACCTATTTAAAGCCACATACATTAAAATTTTCCATAAAAAAAAAAAACGTGTTTGTTCTGCAGTGCTATTTGGACTAGGTCAGAGGTCGGCAACCCAAATGTTAAGAAGAGCCATTTTGTCCTTTCAACAAATACCAAATCACTTTGGGAGCCACAACATTTCATATCCATTTTACCATCTTGGCTGTAAATCTGTCTCAGTGTGTGCTGATGTACTAGTATAGACTAAAAATATAAACAAAAACACAGACTTACTTTGCTCTGTTTAAGCTTTATCTCAGCTATAGCTGCTTTTCTCGCATCTCCGGCAGGAAACTTGTCCTCAAAAGTAGAACGGTTTCTTGTAAAATGATTCTTACATTCAACTTTATATGAAGCTGAAGTCTTGTTCGAATTTTCCCGTTCCACCTTAAATGAGTATGTAACTGCTGCACCATTTAAGGTGGAACGGGAAAATTCAAATGAGAAGCTGACATTTAGTCACTTTTTTCTCTTGTTGCAGATTAAACGTATCAGGAAACCAGCTGGAGTGATTATAAATGCAAATGAGCCCATTAATCTCCAAATTATCGATGTTCATCTTAAATCTCTCTCTTTGCCGTTTCGTTAGCTACTAGCTTGGCGAGACTATTGTCTGCATTGCTATGGTGACCAGCAGTCTGCGTGCCAGTCAACAGGATTAAAGGGTGATTTAGCAGTTCTGCATTAACTCCAGAGTTTAAGACCATTTATTGTTCAACTGTGTTGAACGATCAGCAGAGCTTTATTTTACTGTAAAGGAGGATTATTTCATTTTTACCTACAAATCTGATTCTGCTGTGGAGCCGCAACAGGGCAGTAAAAGAGCCGCATGCAGCTCCGGAGCCACATGTTGCCGACTCCTGGACTAGTCTGTTAAGATTCTACGATTTATTTTCAAGCAAACACAATATTCCACTGGCCTGTGCTGATAACATAATCCTTTTATTTGGGTAACCATGGGGAAAACAATGGGCTGGGGGGTCGGAGAGTGGTAGGAGTTAGTATGGACTTCTGGGGTTGAAGCTTAATGTTTCTTAAATATGCTGTACAAACGTTATAAAAAAGTATGTGTGTGTGTGTGTGTGTGTGTGTGTGTGTGTGTGTGTGTGTGTGTGCGCGCACTGGTGTCTGTTATCTACATGTTGCTCTCATTGAAATCAGTGACCAGAGGTGCATTTTTGATGGACACCAAAATGTTCCTGTGAATGTGAGCCAATGATTACATAACCCTTCTTGTAGTCAGGCTCCTAAAAGATTACTGTACAACTCCTGTTCAACTTTGTCTCTCCCGGGTGTCTACTTTACTTACAGCCCTAATCAGACACATCTTGTCTGGTTGTCAGATGTTTTAGATTAGCAGGTGCTTTAGAGTAAGTTTAGAAACAAACTCTGCTGGATGGTCGACCTCCAGAAGCACAGCTCTAGCCAGTGGTTACACAAGAGCAGCCCTGGTAATGCTTATCTGTCCAATAACCACAAAACATGAGGCCAGTAAAGTAGATTTTAAAATTTTAACTCCCATTCCTACTGAATAACGTTGGAAGAGATGCTCTTGGTTTGATTTCGCACATTCATCCAGCAGCCACAAAACTATGGGGAACACCAGAATATGGTCAAGTGCCTTGGATACAAGTGCCTGCAGAATATATTCTTAAAGACTTTCTTAAAGAGTGATGAACACAAGCTAGAAAGGTTAATAAACAAAAGCATTATAAGGTCAGGCTTATGTTTGTCCACTATATTGCAGACATTTTTAGTCATTCTTGCCTTTTAACACACACTGTTTTGCTCACAGACTTTCTGGGAACCCACCGTTCTATGATGAGGCGGATGATGATGATTACGAAAACCATGACAAGAACCTGTTTCGCAAAATTCTGGCAGGAGACTATGAGTTTGATTCACCGTACTGGGACGATATCTCAGACTCAGGTGGCGTTAATATACTGTGTGTCTATCAAAGTTTATTTAGATTATTATTGTTATTCACTGTTGGAAAGTTTTTCTAGAGCCTTAAGCTTTTAATCTTAAGCTTTAACATTAAAAAACACTCCACAATTATTACTGTCAGACTGTAAAACTACACACACTGCAGATTCATACTGGATTAATATCACTCCATAATTATTACTGTCAGACTGTAAAACTACACACACTGCAGATTCATACTGGATTAAAATCGCTCCGCAATTATTACTGTCAGACTGTAAAACTACACACACTGCAGATTCATACTGGATTAAAATCGCTCCGCAATCATTACTGTCAGACTGTAAAACTACACACACTGCAGATTCATACTGGATTAAAATCACTCCACAATTATTACTGTCAGACTGTAAAACTACACACTGCAGATTCATACTGGATTAAAATCACTCCACAATTATTACTGTCAGACTGTAAAACTACACACTGCAGATTCATACTGGATTAAAATTGCTTCTCGATTAAATTTCTTTACCTCCTCAGGTAAAACTCATCCAGCTGGGCTTAAGGCATATAAAGTCTTTGTCTGTAATGGCTTTTGCTCTTTTTTTCAGTGTATTTTATCTTTCTTCGTTTACAGCCAAAAGTTTAGTGTCCCGCCTCATGGAAGTTGACCAAGATCAGAGGCTTACAGCGCAGGAGGCCATCAACCACGAATGGTACTGACATTTTATTCGCTTTTCAGCACATTTTGCTGATGTGTGTGTTTTTGGCTGCAGGTAAGTAATATGCTCTAAAGTTTTGTGAGCCTTATCTGAGTTTTCCTTTTCCTCCGTAGGATATCTGGAAACGCCGCCTCAGATAAGAACATCAAGGAAAACGTGTGCGCACAGATAGAGAAGAATTTTGCAAAAGCGAAGTGGAAGGTAATAATTATATTGGAAATGACTTTCTTCATCCGTCATAGACTAGTTGGGTTTGTCCTCTACTTTTATCACTGCGTGCTCAGAATTTATTCATCAGCCAGAACATTTGGGGAATACATTCTTTCCTTTTCTGAAGGAAATGGATTACGGCAAGGACGTTATTTATCTAGCACCTCTTTTGCTGACTTTTTTTTGTAGTAGTAAACTTGAGATTTATCAACTAGAGTTGTTTAGTCATTTAAGCTGGAAAAATGGCCATCCCTTTCATGGCCTTGCTGTGAGGTCAGCACTCAAAACTTTGAGGTGTTTGAATCACTTTTGGGCCAAAACCGTTTGAATATTGGGGTGAGCGATATGACAGTATTAATCAGTATTGTGAACGATGTGTTATTGAGCTTATTGTGGATATCATCAGTGCTAAAAGAGCACTGGTCAACTGGAATTTCATTGCAAAGAGAGCACAGTCCAGTGTATTTGGATTCTCAGTGCAGTATGTGAAATACTGAATAAAAATGAATCTATTCCTAGGTTTTAGTAGCACTTTTTAAATGTTGCACTTCTGTTTTTAGGGGTTTTTTTTGTCTGTTCCACTTGATCAAACCTCAGAAAACCTAAACATTGTAATGTCTATAAAGTATCGTGATTTTTTGCCATATGGCCCATTTCAGAGTGTGCTTTTACCAAAAGTTTGGAAAACAGTCGACTCATTATTTTGGTAAATCCTGCTCTTCATACCAAGGAAGACACTGTAATGAAAGTGAAGTAGAGATGGGTGGATCGATACTGAAATCTTGTACTTCTGTAGTATCGATAATTTGAATATACATCAGTATTATTAAACTGTTAAAAAGTTAAATAATGATCAATGCAAATAAATCTGTAGGATAGGAGCTACTTTTCCTTCCACCATCTGCCACAAGATGCAGTCAAAGTCCTTATAGGAAAGACTGTTTACTCAATGGCCATCTTTGCAGCACCACTGGGCAGTTATTTCCAGCCATACAAGACCAGGCTCCTGTCTGTTTGAATGGGGAGAGACCAAAATACTCAAAACTGATGGCCAAATTATCGTTTCAAAAACATTTTTGAAATAGTAAGTAAAATCTGACATAAACCTTCTAAATACTTTGTAGCATTTAGCTCATTAATTCAGTTCTGGCTCCTGCATTTGTGCGGATCTCCACAACTCAAGTAGGTTGGCTTTTCCTGCTAGTGGTGTAACCAGCAAGCTGATTGGCTCTTTTTATTGAAGGTCAGGACTCTTTCCATAAACAGACAGCATGTTGAGCGTTACAAGCTTTCCCAGCTCCTTTCTAACGTCTCTGATACAGTGAATGCTCCATAATAGCAGATCATTTGGAGTTATCTCCCCAAACTGGGCCCAGTTTCCCAAAAGCATGTTGGTGTTAACTGGTAGAGAGAGTGTTCTGTGTGATATTCGCTCTATCGTCTTTGTGCTCAGATGCTTTCTATTCTACAGAAAGCTGTGCGAGTCACGACCATCATGAAGAGGCTGCGAGCTCCCGAGCACCAGCACACCGACCCAGCGGCTGCGGCCGGTGCAGGAGCCCCAAACCCTGCGGGAGGATCCCAGGAAAATCCCCAGGCTCCAACTGAGGCCTCCACAGCTCCTGCCAATGCTACAGCACCAGAAAACAACACCGCTGGTTCAGCGCCCCCTGCTGCTCCGGAGGCCGCTAGTGCAGAAGCTCAAGCAGCAGCAGCAGCTACACCACACCCACCAGCCGAGCCAGCTCAGCCTGGTTTAGCCGCTGAACAGGCCGAAGCTAATTCTTCATCACGGTGCAACGGTGAGGCTCCTGCTAACCCACCATTAGCCACACATACCGGAGATGAACAGAATGGTTAAACTCTGTCTCTCGGTCGGCCCGTCCCCATGTCCCCACGTCCCCTCGTTTAACCTTCAGCTTTGTAAATTAGCTGCTAGCATGGTCACCCTGAACCTGCTTCGCTCTTATGCTAACATTAGCATCGCCAGCGTTGTCGCACAGAGCCTCGCCACTGTCTTTTCCTGAGTATTGAGTAAATCACTTTCCCGCACTCTGCAAAGTCTTAACAGCCACTTTTCACTGGCCTGCGCGCAAATAAGCCACGCTATGCTAGCCAGTTTTTTATTAGCACACTCAGCTAACCAGTATGGTCACTTTCTATTGGCCAGTTAAGCTCCAGATCACTGTAAGAACATGCAAAATATGAGATTCATACACCAGACTTTGGTTTTGGTAAATTGTTCAGAGCACAGTTGTGAGAAAAAGTTTGTGCACCCTTTGGAATTATGAGGAATTGTGGATGAATTAAAAAAAAAAGAGATCAAGTCTTGACCTAAACAAACAAGCCATACATGTTATTAAATAAGTGGTTTAAACAGTTGCATTTATTGATGGAAAATGCTTATGAACTTTGTATATGGTGGATTTTTCCCCAGTTATCTTTTGGGACAATTTTAATGCCATTGAGATGACTCCTCTAACATGGTTAATTAATAAATTAATTATATCTGTGGCAGTAAGCATTAGCAGCATTATGTCCTGAAAATTTCTACTAGATATATTTTGAATTTTTGAATTTATATATATAAAAATTACACAAACACACACACACACACACACACATATATATATATATATATATATATGAATATGTAAAAGAAATAAAAAAAATCAAAAATCCAAAATGTAAAATTTTCCTTTATTTCAGAAAGAAATCTGCAGGGGTGTTTTTCAGAACTCTGAAAGCTCAGTCGTAGAAGCTGGTTGCATTTTCTGCTTCTCACGATCCAATAAATGAATGTCCTTTGAAATGTGTTATATGTGGAGTTGAATTTGAAACTACAGGAGCAAACTTCCCAAAACTGTTGTCGAACCTGGAATCCTAATAGACATTAACACCTGAATTGGTTGACTAGCTCGTTCGCACTGCTTCGGTCCGGTGCTCAGGAAGGCGTGGCCTGGCTCTCTAAGAACTGTAAAGTTTCTGTAAATACTAACCTCTACAGACGTAGCCAAAAACAGCATGCTTTTTGAGATCTGCTGTTTATTTCATACGTGTCCTGCCGATCTGCGTGTTGAGAAAGATGTCCGACTATTGGCCTTATATGGAGAATTTGTCCCTCCTGGTCCAGCCATTCAGTAATTAACCACACGCTACATACTTTAGCTATCTAGGCTGCTATTTGCATTTTCACTTGTGATAGTTTTAGAAAAGCGATTAAATAAAGGGTCTGATCATATAGTCCACATTCAGCTTGGATCTGCACGGTAGCTAGACACATGTAAACAAGAAAAAGGGTTCTTTTTCAGAGTAGGTCATCGTCATATTGTATAAATAAATCACCACGCGTTAGATTTTTTAGATGATCTGTGTTCGGAAGACGTCGAGTCCATGTGAAAGCGACACTGTGGAGTTTGTTTTGCTTTTTTTTGCCCTGTTCTCAACACTATATACTGTAATTGTTTAAGTTACATTAAGTGTTGGCTTCATGTAATACGTGTTTGGTCCACTTTAGCTACTATGCATTCAAAGTCAGCGTTACAGTTCATGTCCATTAAACCGAATGTGGTGTCATACAAAGAAAATGCATTAATTATTTATAACAATAATCTTTTTGTTTTGTTGTCTAAATGAGTTTATTAATAATTCTGACTGATCTGTTGCGTTTCTTTTTCTTCTTTATGCTCTGCAGTATATTTGCGATGAACAAAAAGAATAGAATATATGGCTCACGCTGAGAGGAAAAATGGATAACCATATTTTTATTATGAGTTAGATGATATGGAGCATGAAAAGTATTTGTAAGTTTGGGGGGGGGACCTCTTTCAGATGTGATATCTAATAATACAGATATGTACAGAGTTATATGTCCCACCTGGTTTCATGTATGTTCCATATATACAGTACTGTGCAAGAGTCAGAGACCATTTATACATTCATTTATTTTCCAGTCAAAACAACCATTAAATATTGTTATTCACTTTATTTTTCAGTATTTGTGCCCACACTTTAGCTTCATTACAGCTTTCGTTCCTTTTGGAACACGCGCCTTCAGCTTTTAAAGAAATCTTTGAAAGATAATTTTCCACACCTCCAAAGTTCAGTCTTAGAAGCTGGTTTAGCATTTTGTGCTTCTTGCCATCCAAGTAATCCTGTGGATGTTTTCAGATCTGAAGCAGCTTGATTTTCTCCTCTCTCTCAGAGATGAAAGCTTTCAGTGCTGTTTATCTGATAGGGACAGTTTTGGTCTACCAGGTCTTCCAGGTGATTGTTAGAGTCCCATTTTTTTTCCTCTGTAACTTTTAATCAGTTCCTTTTAATTAAGTGGTTAAGATGTAAACAAAGTCGTTCAGAGTGGTTTGGTGTGAAACGTTCCATTCTAGAGAAATTTTTTGGCAGTTTAAACCAGCTCCATTCATCTTTTTGGACACATCTAAAGGTTCTAAAACTGTATGAAGCTCTAAGGTCAGTTTCTGTGCCCAGACTAACAATAATACTTAATTAATCTACCTTGAGATTTGATTCATATTATTATAACTTCATTGTGTTTGTTAAAAGGGAATTGCATTGTTTTTTTTTCAAAATCTCTGCATAAATAAGTGGTTGAGATGTAAACAAAGTCAGAGAGGTTTGGTGTGAAACGCTCCATTCTAGAGAAATCAAGTCAGAATTGTTCACAGTGGTGGTGATAGGAACCAGACGTCCACCTCTAAAAGCTGTAAAGACATCTGAACCATTTCATACCAAACCAGTCTGAATGACGTATTATTGTTTAAATGAATTAAATAAAGGAAGATGGTCTCTGACTTTTGCACAGTGCTTGTATTTAGACATCTCCATGCATTCTAGCATGAAGTATTACACTGGAACACTCACTAGCTCAGTCTCCTGCTCCAGCGCAGCCCCCACGACTGAGAGAAGACACAGGTGTGGTAAAGTTAGAGGAGTGAGAGTTTATCAGCACAAACCTGAGCAATAGTTTACCTACTATACTGATACTGTGACGCCTGTTCCTGCAGTTAGCTGGCACCTGTACGACCGCTGTCCACCTCCGAGTGGCGCGTTCTCTGTTCAAACGGCCTGTCTGTGCGAACACTGGATTATACTAATCAGTGTTAATGTTGATTTGATGTTCTCTGTGCTGTCAGCCTGCTTCAGCCTCCTGTAATTCTCCTTATTCACACAATGGCTGTTTATTTGGTAGCACTATTTAAAATCCACCTTTCACAGGGACTTCATAACACATCAGCATTGAGTAACATAATCTAAAAGCAAGACTTGAGCATTTATGAACTGCTTATGTCAGTATTTGCATAATTTTTTAAAATTATTTTGACATGATGGAACATAAACTAAAGTGATGGACAATTTTTCCATTCATAACACTATTATGATGCATCTCTCCAGGGTAATAGGCCAGTGGTCTAGTGACGAATGCCGTATGTCAGTGCAAATTGATAAATAGGTTGATCATTTTTGTGTTTTTCTACATTAAAAAATCACATTTACACATTCTTCCACTTCCCCCAGATGTAGTTGATCACATTTTGCTTCTTTGGTTTAGAACTGGAGCGGCAAGGCTAACGTTGCTAACGTAGCTAAACTACAACTCAATAGTCACCCAAATAGCCCAAATCATTTCTGTAGAAATACATCACTGAAACTTCTTTTGATCAAGGTCTTTACTGTCTTGGCTGACCAGCTACATCAAGGGTATGTGAGAAATTTCATTTTTGGCCAAACTATGTCCTTTTTCTCAGGCCTCTGCCCTATAGGGTCCATTACATGATAATAATACGTCTTAGCAGCGTTATAAATGGAAAATAAACTAGTTCAAGGGCCCTTATGTCAATACAATGCCATTTACTTTGTGTAGAAGCAACTTAAATACTGACATAAGATGTTCATAAATACTGACATAGAACACAAAATACAAAATTATTCAGTGCTATTTCTGTTTATTGCTTATGCATGTGTTATGAAGCCCCTATGTAGGTAGCCTTTAAATAAAGACTTACCATTTATTTCATTGCACTCAGAGTGGAAGCAAGGCAGTGATCAAAAATTGGCCGTGAACGTTTGTCCATACTGACCCACTACAGTCATCTAGACACTATCCATCCCTATAGCTTCACTTGCTAATCACTTTATTTATTTTGCTAGGTCTGCTTTACAAATATGCTAGATAATAGAAGGTTTTCTATCTAGCTAACTAGCTAATTTCTGAACCTTCATCACAGCCTTTAACATTAGCAGTTTGCCTGCTAGCTAGACTTGTTTGGTGCTAGCAAGTGACGTTATAGCCATAGTCACCAGCTACGGAAAAGTGGAGGAAACATGGCTCCTTCAGAAAAATAGAAAAGTTGATTCAGTGCAATTCAAAATTGTTTAGCTAGCATCAGCGCTGGCAACATTAATGGCTGTGTTGAAGGTTCCAAAATTAGCTAGATAGAAAACCTTCAATTATCTGGCTTGTCTGTAAGTCAGGCCTCTGCACAGCTAGCAAAACTGACAAAGTGACAGGCGAATGAGGCCAAAGTAGCTGGTCATATTAGGGCTTAGCTTGAGTTAGCTAACTAATAGAAAAACAGTACTTACTGGTGATGCTAGCTACATAATGTGTTTGTGACACAGCTAAAGCATCATGCTAACAAGTTAGCGTAATAAATGAAGTGAGTGTGCACTGCAGGTAGAGCTGGGCGATATGGCAAAGATACAGTATCAATACTACAGGAAATTTCACGATACACGATGTGTCACAATATTTCTTTTTTCTGTGTGCCTCATTTTAAAAATGTAATTTGTATGATTTCTATCAAATATTCTACATACTGCACTGCACTAAATCAAAGTGAACATGGCTGATTAAGTTCTTATTTTAACGAAACATGCAGTTATTTGGTGTCTAGAACCATGATATGCTCAGGAAAGCATATTGTGATATATTGTCATATAATTTATCATGATAATTATATTGCCATATTGCCCAACCCTAACTGCAGGAGGGATGTGTCAGTTGTTGATTGGACAGTTGTTGATCTTTGCTCCATTCCCAATCTTCGTATGTGATATAATAAGCGAAATAGGCAGCGTGTAAATGAGGTGAATTACTCAACTCAGGCTCTGGTGTTTGTAGGCAGTTCTAAGCTGGATAAGCTTTAGATTCGTGCTAATGAGGCCAGCTGAGAGATCTGAGGCCCTGTTCACACTTGGTAGTAACATCTGTCTGGAGTGATCTGGACAGCGAGACGTAAAGCTCTGGCACATCCATTGTGTCTCAAATACGACTTCCTGAACTGAGGGAGGGTACCAACCATATTTTCTACATCAGTCAGTCGCTGCTCAGACAGAAATGTACTGCTACATTTACTAACTTGCTAACAAACAGGTGAAGAACGAAGAAGCTGCTTTCGTCTCTGCTGTGGTGACACACTTGATAGTCTTTGTTGTTGTCGGGGACTCATTGAGTCACTGTAATGCTGACGTTATGAAGGTTATGTGGTCATAATCGTCCAAAATCACCTCTAAAGGTGGTTGGAGTGATCAGATCACGTCTTTGAGACACGTCGGACCTGTACACATGTACTTAGTGCTTCAGGGGTGGACGGGGGGACACACACCCCATCCCACTTTTTTAAATTAGATATTTTGGGAGATGGTTGTTGAAATAAGGACATAGCTGAGTTGCAAAAGTGCTGATAGATATCAGTTATTATATATAATAATTATATAGCTGTCAACTCCAATTAAACACAATTACAACAAAACCCTGTCAACTCCAATTAAAGCCAGAATAGGTTGTTGTTTTGTTTACTTGTAGTCAGTAATGATGAAAAGGAAAGAAGTGCTATTTTGTCCCGGATCGTTTACTTCTTTACTGTACTGACATTCATTGGTTTATGCCATAAAGTTATTAATAGTCCAGTCTTTTTCTTTTTCTTTTAATCATTGTATTTATAGATATTGGCAAAATGTTTTAAACAGATTAGAATAAGAATCTTAATGTCACATTGGGGAAAAAATGTAATTGGCAATTGGCATTCATATCATTTGATATTATTATTATTATTATTATTATTATTATTATTATTATTTAATATTTACATACAGTCATATGCAAATGTTTGAACATCCTCAACGGAGAATTTGCAAAAGTAATGGCACGTTATATTTTATGTCTTATTTTTTTCCAATATGTTAAACTTGCTGAACAATGTCTTATTCACGTTTACTCTCTGTGTAAAGTGTGTTAACTTAGCTTGAGCTAGCTAGCTAATAAAAAACAGTGCTTACTGGTGATGCTAGCTACGTAAGTGTTTGTGACACAGCTAAAGCATCATGCTAACAAGTCTAAGTAACAGAAGAAGTAACTGGTGAGTGCGCACTGCAGTTAAGGGTGGTTAAGCAACATGGCAATTTCGTTATCATGATAAATTACATCACAAAAACTTCAAAATCAACAAAACATAATTGAACAAATGCAGACTTTTGCACATGACTGTATGCAGCAAGTGGAATGGTAGGCATACCTTGTTTACCCATTGTTGCATTTTAATCACTGTGTGTTTTAGCCTCCTGACGTTGGTCAGTTCCACTTGTCGGACCAAATTTTCTACCTTGTGTCCACTTCTGATCGGGTTCACCAAGATATATGCTCCTGCCCGGTGTGAACGGGGCCTAAAGTTAGCAGTAGATGAACACCAGTGGTCTGGAAGCTGTGTGAAAGTGAGTCTAGCACAGGTTGCCAGCTACATGGAATTTAGGCGCAGAATTAGGTGGGCTACTGTAGTGGCTAACACTCAACTGCAAAAAAAAATTGAGGTGTTGGCAGTGGTGTTCAGCAACAGTCGCTAAAAAGCTGCTGTTGTTCAATGAGATTAGATACGTAGCAGCCTATTGAGACTTGATCGAAAAGGCCTGGGGGGCAGTTATAAGCTATATTCATGGGTTTTATTGAGGAAGGCTGGGTGAGTCAAGTTTCTGCTGAAATCTGGATTTAATGTGTTTCACATCTCAGTTTTTTTTACAGAAAAAGTGCATATGTATGTTTGTTTATTTATTTATTTATTTATTTATTTATTTATTTAGCTCCCCTGCCCCTTTTGTCTTATGAATTCATGTCTCTTCCCTGTTCTGTACATTTATTTGACGACTATAACCTGAGACTTTTAATGAAATAGTACATTATCTGTTGTATTTGTGTTCTTTTTTCCTTTGAAAGCTAAAAACCAGGAGGGTTCGAGAATAAAAGAATGATTTGTATGTATGTTTGTCTGATAATTAAGATTTTTACAGACTACAGAATACATGTACACTTAGACCGCGACAAAATACTGTGTTAATACGACTCAAAGCAATGCTTTTTTTAGTACAGAACATTGGCATTTTTTTGTGTTGGTTGTCTGTTGTTTTTTTTGTTTTTTTTCAGCACTTTCTCGTGTATTTGATGCCGTGGTTGTTCGTGGATGTGTGGAGCTCTAATGGGGCTCTGGTCTTTCTCACCTTTAACCTCTGTATTCCTCTGAGTTTCATCAGTTTGATGGTAATAAACAAAAGAAATACAAATAAATAATGAAAAATAAACAAAAATCACCACCAGGTTTTTGTGTGGATTGTATTGCTGTGTGTTGTGTTTCGGGCTGCTGAGATCACTTTTTCTATTGTATGTCTGCCATACCAGGACACAAAGGTTCTGGCAGGTCACTGCAGGAATTTCCATGAAAAACTTCAAAAAATATGTCTAATTTTTGCACCGTGCAAAATTTCAAATTTGGATTCCATGTAGTTTTTAAGTTATGAATGTTCAAAATTGCATCTTGAATATTGATGTTTCACTTTAAATTTCAATCCTTTGAAATTTCTGTTTTGGCGACATTTGAACAATTTAGGAAATTCTTTGACTTTTCCAGGTGAGGATAAAGTCACCGAGCACTGTTCACTACTTCACCATTAAGTGCACCACAATATAAACTACAACTGTATGTTGATGTTTATAGATATTTTCAGAACTATTACTTTGTAAAGGGTTAGCTAAGGTCATCTAGTCCAGAAGTTAACACTCCTAGCATTATGCTTGTCTCCACAGAGTGTTTTTGGGCATATTTTCACACTCGACAGAGAAAAATATGCACGTTGCTTGATTCCACACATGATTCTGAGCATTTGTAGACATTTGTGTGAGTGTGAGCACAGAAAAGTGCAGTACATTGCATCAGATATTAAGTTAAGGTAACTATAACTAGCAAGCAAGATGGCTAATTAGCCACATCAGACATTTTAGAAAGCCATGAAATGACCAAAAAGACAATAAAATCATTACTCACAGGTATTAAGATGGTTCTGTCTGTCTCTCAAGAAGGTAAATAATCAGCTTTACTTGTTCCTGTTTAGGTCAGTTCTTATTTTTGAATGTGCAGTGGAAAAACTCCCTGTTTGGTCAGAAATCTCCATACAACACTTCATTCAGTTGTGTAATAATCTCCATTAAAAAGCTTTGGCAATAGAATGAGACCCTCAGAGATTAGAGCAGCTGCCCATGAGCCTAAGGTCACCATGACCAATGCCAAGAATGGGTATAAAGCCCCCTTGCTTTGGGCTGTGGAGCAGTGGAACTGTGTTCTTTGGAGTGATGGAACTCCAGTTCCTATGAGATGAGCTGGAGATCCAGAAATGATCATCCAACATCAGTACCTGACCTCAATCAATCAAATCCTCACAGCAATGTTCCAACATCAAGCCTTCCCAGGAGAGTAGAGGCTGTTACTGCAGAAAGGGGGCAAACTCACTATTAATACCCTTGATTTCAGAAGAAACACTGGTGTCTACAAACCTTTGGACCCATACAGTACTGGGTAAAAGACCATCCTTAACCAGGCCCTTTAGTACAGGTTCAGGAAAAAACAGGACAAATATATGTAACAGGAAATCAGACAAAAGACTCAACAATAAAATATATATTTTTCAGTATTCAGAGTCTTTCCCTTTATTCCAGCGGCCATTCGTTTCAGGAGACTCACTTTCAGTTCCTCAAAGAATCTGCAGACTCAGCTCCAAAGCTGTCTTAGAAGCTGGTCGATCATTTTCTGAAGTAATCAAACCCATTCAGTGGTGTTGAGATCTGGACTCTGGGGTGGTCAGTCCATTGTTCAGCTTCTTTGTTTGATGTGTCCGTCTCCTTTTCTCAGTGAGGTTCTTCTTGACAGCTACACATCCTTTCAGACCCACAGCGCTGAGTCGTCTTCTCACAGTGGAAGGATGGACAGAAACACCTGTGGATGTTTTCAGATCTGAAGCAGCTTGATTTTCTCCTCTCTCTCAGAGATGAAAGCTTTAAGTGCTGTTTATCTGATGGGGGCAGTTTTGGGGTCTACCAGGTCTTCCAGGTGGTTGTTAGGAGTCCCCATTTTCTCTGTAGCTTTTAAACATTTTTTGAACTCCAGTTATTTTTCTTTCCATTCCTCTCATAAATATCTCTAGAAAAATGAATATCTTGTGTTTAATGGCTGTTTGGCTAGAAATAAATGAAGGGTGTTTTGTGTCTCTGTGTTTTGTGCAGTTCTGAGTTTCTGTCCTCAGCAGTGCTGGATTACTCCTGAGTGAGTTTAGGATTAGACTCTGAGTGCAGCACTCAGAGAGGAAGAGCTTCATCCTGACAGTGATCAGTGAGTGCAGAGGGGGCTGGGTGATCAGCAGGTGCTGAGAGTCGATTTCTCTCTCACTCGCAGTGACGCAGTGTACCAGGACGTCATTGAGCCTTCAGTCTTGGGACTGACGCTCATCTGGATAAAGCCGGGGCTAATAATGCTAACCAGGCCCTCCGAGGCTCTGTTAGCATTAACACTCATCACTGTAGAGGTGTTTGACACAGCAGAGCCAGATGGTTCAAAGCAGCTTCATGGTGAAAAACTAGAGTGTTAAACAGAAAAGAGGACTGGACGCTGTAAAGGCCTGCTGGAGCTGAATCAGTTTCACCTGAGGAAGCAGATAAATGTACTAAGTAAGTGTAGTTTAAGCAATTACCAATGCTGTATAATAGTCTATAATAATAATAAAAGCAAATTAACATACTACATAAATGTAGTTTGTTATATACATATTTATATATATATATATATATATATATATATATATATATATATATATATATATATATATATATATAAAAGCAAACTTAAATATGTCCATAATAAAATATGATCACTGACTATGAGGTCAGTTAAAATTATTATTATTATTTAACTTAATGCACTTTTTAAGTCATGCTTTAATTTCACAGTGCTGAAGAGTCGGTGACCAAAACTAAGTGTAAAGCTTGTTAAAGTGTGCCCTCTAGTGGCTGATAGAAGTCATTACGCTTTGCTCGTCTATCATCAGTTGTATGCAGTGGATGGTGGTGCTTTAAACATGATGATCCTCATCTTGAACATCATCTTCTCATTTATACGCCAAGCCAGTCACCAGCTTTCAGACTGAAACTAACGGTTATCTCAGCATCATGACCAGTGATAGAGCGGTCACTGATACAGCAACAAACTTGTTTATTATTTTAAAAAATGGCTTTTTATTACTTGAACATCAGAGAATATTCACTATACACAGGATATGTTTGCATGCTAACAGTGTATGTGTAACCAGAGCTTATATCAGCTTTATAACACAGGTCATAACAGGTAAACATTTAGCCTTTGTCCAGACAAGTTTAACAGTTTGGAGAAAAGATTTGATTTTAAAAAGGCTGCTTGTTTTACTGTTTTACTTAAATTCAATCTGAAGCAATCTGAGATACACTGTTATGTCTGCATTATTATTATTATTATTATTATTATTATTATTATTATTAGTATTAGTAGTATTGTTGTTGTTATTATTATTATTATTATCATTATTATTGTTATTTACCCATGAATTAATTCATAAAAAACTAACATTCACAGTATAATATGGGGTCAGTATAGTTTTTTATGCATTATATTGGAAAAATGTTAGGAAAAAGTTTGGCAGCTCTTTGCTGATCGGTAATCTGTGAGTAATAATATGGTAATATTATGCTAACAAGTTGTACTAACTTAAAAATGACATGCCAATTTTGTAGCTGTTACTAAACAATAAGTTAGTAATTGTAATGAAATGGAAAAGAAATGGCAAGAAGTTATATTAATATGAAAATTACATGATCGTGGTCTAGTTGTTAATAACTGATCAGTAATTATAGCGTAATAGGTTGGTAATAAAGTGTTAAAAGTAATGGTAACAACTTGTACTAACCTAAAAATTACATAATAATTTTCTAGTTAATATATAATAAGTTAGTCATTGTAGTGGCAACAAATTTTTTAAAAAGTGGAAAAATGTTAAAATCTTTTTTTCTAAATTTTATAGGGATAAGGTGTCCAACTATTACAGCATAATATCTGCTTAATGAACAGATGATTCTGATTCTTCTTTATAGGATTTTACAATATTATGGTTATAAACCCAAAAACAGTGAAGTCATTCTGCTGAAATGATGAGATATTAGTGCTGTTAATCACTGATTCACTCGTTTCTGCTGTTTCAGGCTCTGTATGATGTACAGACATAGTTACAGGCTGTGATTACAGTGAAGCTACAGTAACAGTGTAGAGAGTCTTGTGTATCAGTTCCTGCATCTCACATCAAGTGAAAACATCAGTTCTTCTAAATAATGTGGGTAATAATGTAAAAGGGTTTTTACTGAGGAATTAGTAAATAGATTGAGTTTACAAATAAAAAACACATCACACATTCCTTATTATTATGTATTATTTATTAACAAGTAGAATAATAAAATAGCACATAATTATTGAAAATTTTATTACCGCCTTGTTACAGTTACAATTATGAATGTTATTTAGTAACAACCTAAAAATTAGCACATCA
The DNA here is from genome assembly GCF_904425465.1 of Colossoma macropomum. Lineage (NCBI taxonomy): Eukaryota > Metazoa > Chordata > Actinopteri > Characiformes > Serrasalmidae > Colossoma > Colossoma macropomum. The sequence continues at coordinate 30,771,094 of NW_023494810.1, read as the reverse complement.
TTTTTTTGCAAGTGCAACTTGTTATAACCATTGTTATACCACGTTCTTACCCTCTCATTACCGACCTGTAAAGCGCTACCAACACTTTTCTTTGCAGAAAACAAAAACCATCTCTGAGTTGTTGCTCCTCACAGGCTCTTCTGGGTGTCTGCTGACATTCTAGTTAATCACCCAGCCTTGTAATGGTGAGTGTTTACTACTGTGTGTGGCTCTAATCTGACTGGCCACTGCAGCGTCCACTTTGAAACTCTAGTGAGGAAAGTCATACCAACATTAGTTACATCAACACTAATAAATCGAGTTCAACAAACTTTGATGAGTCGAGTTGAAAATGTGACAGCAGATTAAGGCCTGATCCCAGTTCACCCCTCGCCCCTACCACTTAGCCCTTAGCCCTCTGCTTTGTGTGTTGTCATCTAGGAGTAGGGTGTCCTGATTGTTGTTGAGATAGAGGAGTAGGGTGAAGTGTTAGGGCTACATGACCCTCCAAACAGAGGTTTTTCAGAGGCACACTCCAAACAGATGGCTGCACAAGTGACCAAAGAGACCCACAAACGTGAGAATTTTCACCATTAAAAATTACGATTACCATTCTATTAGTTTAATGTTGTTTCAATTTATAATTGTCCTTTTCTTCATAATAAGCACTAAAATTCAGTAGTAGCTTGCTGAAGCTGGTGAACAGCCGACTTCAGCTTCTTATCACTGACGAATTAGGGGTGGGCGATAATAAATAATCGTCTTATGTTCCCTTTTTGAAGGCATCTGATTCCCTAAATGTAACTAAAGCCCAGCAGTGAGGAGCTGAACTTTACCCTCCTCTGCTGTCACTGCAGACTGGCAGGGTCACCTACAGAGCAGCGCTGGTAGCTGTTAATGAAGTGATGTTCTTTTTATTTGAGGGTCCCATTTCAGAGGGAAGATTTCAACCACTACCCCATGTAACTCAGTTCTAAGGGGCAAGGAGACAAATATTCACATAAAAAACAATTAAGTTCATGTAAAAAAAAAAAAAAAGTTTTTAATGTATAAATAAAGCTGTTATAATTATTGTCTTTATTATTATTTAAAATGATCATTACTACTTACACACAGAATGGATTAATAAGAAACTGCTGGTCACAGTATAAGTGGACTTATTTTTATTATATGTATTTTATAGATGGTAAAATTTCACATTTAAAATGTATTAAATTAAGAAAACAAATCCAAAAATATCTTCTGTCACATAACTAAGAAAAATCTTCAAAGTTCAACAAAAATGAATGTAATTCTACTAAATTCTACTATAGTGTTTTGACCTGCTTGCCTTAAAATATTGTTCTTTAAACTTCAAACAATGAATTAACAGAATGTGAAACAGTTTTTGTTCTGTTATCTTAATATCAGTTCAATGAGCTTCAAATGTTGAGGCAAAACCTACTTTTTTAACTTAAAACTAAGTTTTGTAAATTAAAAATGAAATCATATTTTATAGAGTGGTAGTAGCTTCAGCAGTGCGCCCTCTACTGGTGAGCTAGTTTTCTAACCTCGTCATTGCAAAAGCTAAACATCGTAACTTTTATTCTGTTGCACGAATAGAAAACGTCAGCTGTCCTTTACATTGCGTGGCTATTTCGTGATGGATGGACACAGAAATGCTCCACAATTCCTTTGAATAAAATCTTGTTACATCAACTTAAAGTTATATTTATTTGACTTTTTCCTATAAGGCTTCTGTTTCTGAGACTTTGTTACGACACTGATGGGATGTATGTCTGTGTCCTAATCAGTGCTGGACAATAAACAGCTTCATGAGATGCCAGACTGGCCCTGCTGCATTTCTCTGCCCACAGAGGCTTATCGTCTGATCTCGTCTGACCTCACTCACTCGTATTGTCTGAAACCCGGCAGGCCGACGTGTTCTTATGCCAGTGTGTTTGACCCTCAGTCTGACTTTCTGGGGTAGATAAAAGACTCTTACAGTAATATGATGTCACTTAAAAGACGCTGTTTTCATGCCATTCTGACGAGGCCATACAGCAGCTATGACCGCTTACCTGAATGGACAGAAACAAAAGCAAGAAAACAACAACAAAGGACAGAAAAGCCCTCACAGCCGCCTGCAGCTGTGAATAGAGTGACTTTGTGAGTGGACAGAAGGCTTCCGTGATTGGACGCTGACGGCTCCACGGTCCGATGGCTCTGCGAGATAAGAGCGGAACACTGAGCCACATTCGGTCCCGTGCTGAGTGGGCATTCGGTCAGAAATTCCTTTCTGAGGGCACTGAGGCTTTCTGGACACTTTCTGGACATTGATGTGGTTACATCTGCAAGGGTCAGGGCAGTGCACTGGACACAACAGCCCAGAAAGGAGTGCCTCAGATCTGAGCAGCCAATCAGATAACACAAGAATAGAAGCTTGTCTGTGGAGGGCACAAGGCTGTTTTGTACTGTTGAGAAAGGAAAAATGGGGTCATTTATTTCACTACTTTTATAGTGACTTTATAGCACATGCACGAACAGTAAAGAGCGTATTTATAAAGCAGTGCTTGGGTATTAATGAAGTTCTTGAGATGTTTTCTGAAGTAAATGGCATTGTATTGACATAAAGGGCCTTAAACCTTAAAGTGACTTTTTCACATTTATAACAATGTTATAAGGCATAGCTTCCAAGTAATATGTGTATTTATATGTATATTCTTGCATATGGGAAAATATGAATGACAAACACTTTTTTGAGGTTTGAGGGCATCAAAACATTCGATAGAACTGATATACTGTGCTCTTTACTAGGACTAAGGTTCAATTAAGTAGTGGTAATAACTTAGTAATTATAATAACAGTGTTATAAATGGAACACATGTCCATATCATTTGAGTTTAAGGCACTTTATGTCAATATAATGTCATTTGCTGCATAAAACATCTTAGGTAATCTTGCAATTGCTGACACAAGCTGTTCATAAATATAAATATTGAATAATTGCTTTATAGATGTGTTATTCAATACTTATGCATGTGTTATGAAGTGTGTACAGGCTTGTTTTGATTTGAATTTTTGGCCATTTCTTGACAAACAGCCAGAAGTACAGGAAAAAAAAACTGTAAATACAGAATGCAAGTAAAATGTGAAGGTAATTTCCTATGTAATTATTATGTAATTCTATTTCTATAACAGGATGATTACATAATGTAAATGGAATGAATAGCAAATGCTATGGTTTTTCAAAGCTGTTACTTTTCTACAATTTATAGGTAAAACATATATATTTGTCTGTATACAGTATATGTGTATGTACATTTTGTCCACATATAGTTTATGTTCATTTTTAATTTTGAAATTCCTTTTTTTAATTTTTTTTACAGTCATATGCAAACGTTTGGTAAAATACGTGTTTTGCTGATTTTCTAAGCCATAAAATGTGGCCTGAGCAACAGTTATGACAATACATATATATATATATATATACTATATATATATATATATATATATATAATATATGTGTCATAAAATATAATATATATATATAAAAATATTTTTCCCCAATATTTTAAACTAAGCAAATACATAGAAATTGTGCAGAAAAATGTCATATTGAAGTGTGTTCTCTGTAGAGGATGTGTTCACTTATTTACAAGAAACTAAGAAAATCAACAAAACACATCAAACATTTGACCAGCGGTGTTCAAACTTTTGCACATGACTGTATATAAATACATAACTCCATTTAGATTACAATACATTTGATGCTTTATGGTCTACAGGCTCCTTCAAGTCAGTGATGAAAAATAAAATGAGTTATTGGATTTCTATAAAATATAGAGCTTTAATTTATTAGTCAGCAACAACAACAAGAAAGGGGACAGGAAGTGATTTACATTACAGTCATTACAATAATAACATCAGCTGTGCATTTAGTCTTTAGTCTGATAATAAAACAGAAAAGAAAAGAAAAAAAAAAAAAACACAAACATTTCTAAAGACACATCTTAAAAAGACCAGTAAATTCTACAATCTTTTCCTCCGGCTGTAATCAGAGGTGAAGGACAGATTCGGGACAGTTTGTTTTTTTCCCAGGAAAGTAACGATATAACATCCTGTACTGCAGGACTGACCGAAGAACAGGTCAACAGGTGTTCACAGGTAAAGACCACCTCCCTCAGCTGAGCATCTTCCTCCTGATTTATGGAAGAACTTTGATTTCCTGGCTGACATCGAGCTCGCACCAAAACATGAAGAGCAAATGAAATAATCATAATCATAATAACAACGTAGCATTTTCCGTTTTCTAATTACAGTACAAATACATTAGTCATGCACACAGTGAAAAGCCAGCTTCCCAAAGAGCAGATTCAGAAAAACGCTGACGAAATGCTCCACAGTGCGTGGGCTTTACGTAGCTTTTGTCAGATGGTCAGACGGTCAGATGGTCAGATGTTTCCTCACTGTTGGGCTCATGCTTGTGCTGAGTTGTGGTGATGATGCGTGCGTCGCTGTGGCGAGACACTTTGTGCTTTTATTCTTCTCTAAAGTGGCAAACATGAAAAACAAAGTCCTCTACAGTGGTTTTAATCGCTTGGCTGTGTCCGTGCTCCTGTGGATTCTGACCTTTACTGACCACACTGCTACAGAATGGCCTATAATGTACAGTACCAGTCAAAATTTGGATTGTTTCTGGTTTTCCACATGTTGGAATAACAGTGAATTTTAGAGTGAACTGTGAAATAACACACATGGACTTACACAGAAACCAAAACAGTGTTAAACAAATACAACTAGCAATGCACCAAAAGGAGGATTGTGGGCTGATCTGCTGATACTGATACTTATGCTGTGCAAACCTCACCCTCATGAACTGACCCTCCCGATGATGCTGCTGCTGCATAAACTAAAACTAATCTAATTAACCATTGCTCCGCCTGTTTTTCCCCGTTTTGTACGATAATATTTCATACTAACACTGTTTGCTAACTGGTGTCGACCAGAGGAGGATGGGTTCCCCTTCTGAGTCTTGGTTTTCCTTGCCACTGTCGCCACTGGCGACGCTCATGGGGGCTTGGACACTGATTTTTCTGTAAAGCTACTTTGTGACAACACCTGCTGTAAAAAGCACTATATAAATAAACTTTGCTACACATCATTGCTGTTGGAACAAAACCTTGTATCTCCAAAATAGTAACTTTACAGGAGAAGGAAAAAACATACTTTACTTTCAATTGAAGTCAATGGAACCAGAATTTTTTCCAAGCCATTTTGGGCCGTTTCTTTTAGTCCATTCATCATGAAATTTACACACAATATAAAGGACAACAGGTATTTTCAAACTATGTCAAAAACTGAAAAATATACGGAGATACGGAGATACAAGGTTCTGTTCTGAAAGCAGCGATAGACATTTACTAAATGTAGAGATTGAGACTAGCCTGGATTAGCATTACAGAGAAATGTAACATGTATTTCTGTCAGGTTACAAATGCATTAAAATAAAATGAAATACTGATATTTTAGTGTAGCTGACCAGCCTCACCTAAACATCATCAAATACCTGTTTGAAATATGGGCCAAACTGAAATCTGTCCAATTCTGATATATTTCTAAGCAGTTTTCTGCCGATACTGATACGATACGATATCATCGTTCATCCCTAATCTTCTATTTCAGCTTTTCTTAATGTAGAACACAGATTTAAAACCTAACGGTGCCAAAGGAGTTCAAAAGAACCTCTTCTGGTTATTTATGACCTATTAATAAGCAGTAATAAACTCATTTTGAACCATTTATAAACACTTTATGAAGGTAGCTTTCTTGTAAAGTGGTACGCGGTGATTTTCCATCATAGAGAACCATCTATGCATTCAAATGAGTGTTCATGGTTCTATATAGAACCACTGCCTTTACTAAAGAAGAACGACTGTACTACAAAAGCTCCATACCAAAAGATGTTTCCTAGAACATTTACATTATTTGGAAGCTCTTCAACTTCAACACTCGAACGTTGTTTTTTTCGGTTCTGCAGAGCTATTCGAGAGGTTCTTTAGCAGAACTTTCTTTCAGAAGAACTTTACCGGTTCTTCAATGGCATCATTCCAAATAACAATTTTTTGAGACCTTTATTTTGAAGAGTGTCCTTAGGATCACATTTCAAAAAGATGGTTCTTTAAGGGTTCTTTAGTAAAGGCAATGGTTCTATTTAGAACCATTGCCTGCTCAAATTATTAGACTGATGGAGAATGTGCTGTATATGGTTCTATATATGACCAAAAAGGGTTCTTCTGCTGTTACAAGCTTAACATCGTAACAGTAGCAGAACCCCCTTTGGTGCTATATAGAAACATTTTCAAAAAGGTTCTATATAGAACCATATACAACGCATTCTCCATCAATCTGAAATAGGTTCTATATTATCTAAATAGAACCACTGCCTTTACTGAAGACAAAAGAGTGCACTACAAAGGTTCCATACCAAAAGATGTTTCCTAGAACATTAACAATATGTGGAAGCTCTTCAAACTTTAACACTCAAATGTTGTTTAAAAGGTTCTGCTATTTTTAAAATGATTCTTTTAAGCGTTCTTCATTAAAGACATCAGTACTATTTAGAACCACGAGCACTACATAGAACCATTTCATGCTTAAATGGTTCTTCAGATTGATGGAGAATGTGTTGTATGTGGTTCTAAGGACCAAAACGGGTTACCAGCTTGACATCATAACAGTAGCAGAACCCTTTTTTGGGGAAATATAGAAATATTTTCAAAAAGGTTCTAGATAGAACCATATACAACATCAATCTAAAGAACCAATTCAACAAAACAAGCATGAAATTCTTCTAGGTAAACAGGCTTTATATAATCTAAATAGGACCACTGCCTTTACTGAAGATGAAAGAGTGTGCTACAAAGGTTCCATACCAAAAGATGTTGCCTAGAACATTAACAATAAGTGGAAGCTCTTCAAACTTTAACACTCAAATGCTTTTTTTTTTTAATGGTTCTTCAGAGCCATTCATCGAGAGGTTCTTCAATGGCACTGTTCCAAATAACCTTTTTTGAGACCTTTATTTTGAAGAGTGTGTTTAGGATCCCACTTCAAAAAGATGGTTCTTCCAGGGTTCTTCAGTATCAATTTAGAACCATAAGTACTACACAGAACCATTTCATGCTTAAATGGTTCTTCAGTTTGACAGAGAATGTGTTGTATATGGTTCTATAGATAGGGCTGTTTTACTGTTGCAAGCTTGACATTGTAACAGAAGCAGAACCATTTTTGGGGAAAATATAGAACCAATTCAACAAAGAACCATGAGTAGTATATAGAACCATTTCATGCTTAAATGGTTCTTTAGATTGATGGAGAATGTGTGGCTCTATTCAGGACCAAAAAGGGTTCTTCTATTATCACAAGCTTGACATCGCAACAGTAGAAGAACCGTTTTTGGTGCTATATAGAAATATTTTTAAACAGTTTCTATATAGAACCATAAACATATTCTCCATCAATCTGGAGAAACGTTCAACAAATTAACCATGAAATGGTTCTACATATCTAAATAGAACCACTGCCTTTTCTAAAGAACCCTTGAAGAACCATCTTTTTTTAAGTGTATTAAAATATACATGTAATCAGCTGTGTCCAAATCGATGACCGGTACTGTATGTAATCAGAACCTCACTGAGATGTGAATAAGAACCTAATCCACCCGGAGTGAGGCTGGGGTCCTAGCTGAGCCCCTCAAAGCTGGGGTCTGAGCTGAGACCCTCGACGCTGGGATCCGAGCTGAGTCCCTCGACGCTGGGGTCCAAGCTGAGTCCCTCGACGCTGGGGTCCGAGCTGAGTCCCTCAACACTGGGGTCCGAGCTCAGTCCCTCGACGCTGGGGTCCGAGCTCAGTCCCTCGACGCTGGGGTCCGAGCTGAGTCCCTCGACGCTGGGGTCCGAGCTGAGTCCCTCGATGCTGGGGTCCGAGCTGAGTCCCCTCCAGGCTTTGAAACAGTGACTGAGCCAACTTTCTTTCAGTTCACGTGAGATTAATATTGCAAACTGCCAAAAATGTGCAATAATGGATGTTTTGTGCATATATATATATATAAGATGATGTCCGAAATGGGAAGACTGTACAGGAGTCCATGACGAGCTGCTCCGTAGCAGACCGACCACAACACACTGGGCTTCGGCCGTGGGTTCTCGTGCGAGTCCGTGAGTCCATTCTTTTTCTCCTTCTCTCTTCCACCACAACCGCTCCATCGTCCAGTCTCTTGTGCATCAACAACAGTCGTCAAAACACGGCAGTCGTCCAAACAGCTGTCAATGCCCGAATAATGGAACTTTTCTTTTTTTCTCCTTTTATATCTCGTAATGACAATAAAAACGATATAACAATAATATCTGCCCTATACACAAAGAGCGTTCTGTCTTTTCGGTTCTCTATTTAAGTACAAAGAAATCCACAGATTTTACTATTTACAACCTACAATAAATACTGTGTATGATATCTTTATGTGTTAAAAGGAGACGTCTGTTTTTTTCGGTCTTGCAAAAGTTCGGAAGTTTTTGTCGGTTTTCTTTTTTTTCTGTTTTTATCGAGTCTTTCCCATGTTCACCACGCCCCCTCATGTCTCCTCCTCGTCCTCCTCCTCCTCGCCGTGATGCCGGCGGTTGCGGGGCTTTTTCTGCTCTTTGAGCTCTTTGAGGTCTTTGGGTTTGAAGCTGCTGCTCGTTTGGTCTCCCAGCTGCCAGTAGTCCTGACAGTACTGGTTGATCAGGCCCATCTCCGGCTGGCTCAGGATGGTCAGCAGGTCCTTGTACTGCCCGGTGCTGGGCGTCCACGCGCTGGCCTGCAGGTTGGACGGAGAAGGCCGCCCCGTCTCCACCAGGACGTTGTTGACCGCCTGGCTGGACAGCACCACCAGCTGCAGCTTGACCAGCGTGTGTTTGAAGTTCTTCTCTGTCGCCGTGCAAACGTAGGTGCCCGAGTCGGACGGCTGCAGTGAGCGAAGCAGCAGACCCTGATCGGTCTTCAGCACTCGACCGTCCGAACGGACCTGAGAGAGACAGAGAGAGAGAGAGAGAGAGAGAGAAAGAGCAAATAGAGACTGTTTAAATCTTTAAATATTAGTTACAGTCATGTCAGTAAAGCTTAATAGAACTGAATGAGAAACAGAGAGAATATGGAATAAGAGAGAGAGAACAAGAGAAACTGAAAGAGAGAGAAAAAGAGAGACAGAAAAAGAGGGAGAAAAAGAAAGAGAGAAAGAAAATCAGAGAGAAAAAAAGAGGGAGAAAAAGAAAGAGAAAGAAAATCAGAGAGAGAGAGATGGAGAATAAGAAAGAGAAAGAGAGAAAGAAAATCAGAAAGAGAAAAAAAGAGGTAGAAAAAGAGAGAAAGACAGAGAAAGAAAATCAGAGAGAGAGAAAAAAAAGGAGAATAAGAGAGAAAGAGAAAAACAAACAGAGAGAAAAAAGAGAGAAAAAAGGAGAATAAGAAAGAGAAAGAAGCAAGAGAGAAAAGTATAGAGAGATAATAAGAGGGAAAGAATCTAAAAAGGGAGCAAGTTAAAAATATATATAGAGAGAATGTGTTAGAGAGAGTGAGAGAGGAGAGAATATAAGAGAGACAGAGACATTAAGAGAGAATTAGAAAGAAAAGGTGAGCAAGAAAGAAAAAGAATAAGAAAGAGAGAAGCAAGAGGTAAAAATATCTATTGAGATAACAGATAGAGAGAGAGAGAGAGAGAGAGAGAGGGAGAGAGAGAGAGGGAGAGAAATGAGTGATTGAGAATGAGAGAAAAAAAGAGAAAAAGAGAGACACAGACTAATAGAGAGGTTAAACACCTGAAAGGTCTGAGTGCTGATGAGCGCTGACATCACAGTGAGAGGGTAAAATGGGCGGGGTTTATTCCCACGGCAGCACTGTCACTATTACTGTCACTGATACTCACACCTGATATTCTCTAAATGGACCTGCTTTAATACAGCGAACTACTGCAAACTGATAAAGGAAAGCGTGTTCATTCTTAAAACACCCGTCATTGGGGTGTGTGTGTGTGTGTGTGTGTGTGAGTGTGTGTGTGTGTGTGTGTACCTCTCTCCTGCGGTCACTGTTGTCTCTGTGCAGGTGCCATTTAATAGCTGCGTGTGGAGATCTGGCCTGGCACTCCAGGAAGGTGCTGCTGCTCTCCACCCCGTACTGCACCGTCTCCAGAGTGTTCTTATTGGCTGTGATGTGACCAAGATGTTTCCAGAAAATAGAGGAAAAAAAAAAAGAAAAAGTTTGACGCAAACATAGTAGTTAAATAAGAAACATGATACAGGATGTTCAGGTTCAGTCGTGTGCAAAATGAACTGTTTTGTTGTCGTTACAACCAAAAATATTAAAATTTTCTGCAAATTGCAGTGCACAATATTTATATTCATCCATTTTGGAGAAAATAAAACATAAAAATGTGGCATTACTTTTGCACAGGCCACACTTTATGTTTTTTTTCCCCCCAATATGTTAAATTTAGTAAAATGTGATGTGTATTAAAGTGTGTTTCCTGCAGTGGAGCTTATTTTCACTTTGAAAACCAACAAAACGTCATTTGACACACGACCGTATGTTTGAGAAGCTGCTGTGCAGTAACCGTTGCTGTGTCGGTGTCTGTTGGACTCACCGTTGGAGTTGTACCCCCGACACTGCCGTATGGGGTTCCCGTATTTGACGTCCTGTCTCCGGCTACGCCTAAAAGGCAGCCAACATTCGCAAAATAAGAGAAATTTATTTTCAACTGCCCTCGAGGGGGACAAAGACCACTTAAGTCTCTGATCTCGAGTGGGACAAAGAGCAGCCTTTGAAATCTTTCAATAACATGTTAGAATAACAAACAGCTTCACTGCAGATTTTAGAAAAAAGTTATGTGGCTGTGTGTGTGTGTGTGTGTGTGTGTGTGTGTGTGTGTGTGTGTGGCAGGAGAAATACAGTTAGAGTTTAAGGTGGGCTGGACTGCATCATATAACTCCTGGTCTGAAAGTCCCACTCCGGCTCAGACAGGTGGGCTATATGGTTTGAAAATTCTTTATCTATTGTCTTCTGGCTACAGGCAGAAGCTGCCCAGAACTCCAGCCCATGTTCTCAGAGTCCTCCTCCTCCCTCAATCAGTCTTCCCTCATACTACCACCGCCATGTTAAAGGCATGATCTGAACCACAAAATGAAGGTTCCTTTAATTCCCCCCACAGGCGGTACCAGCAGTGCAGGGTGCCGTACGGAGAGCTCAGTGTTTATATCGGACTGTGTTGTGTTTTGGTGTTTACCTCTTGTGCGAGGCGGAGTATCGTGAGCAGGACTTGCCGTCCCAGGCGCAGTAGGGGTCCCGGGCCAGGCAGCAGTCGGCACACGCCTCGCCGTACACGTCACACCTGTGCAGGGCCAGCTGGGTCACGCCCACCACCGACGCCACGTACAGCTGTTGCTGTAAACAACAACATGAGAACAAAACACTCAGAGGATGTCCATATATACATACAGTAGAATATATACATACAGTAGAATATATACATACAGTAGAATAATGTTCACTTCATATTTTTTATGTTCATATTCAACCACCTGAGTGTAGCACTGCAGATTCAGGACGGTGGAATGATCATCTACTGATCACGTTTTTACTTAAATTTAATCCTATGAATATAAGATACTATCAGTTGTTAATGTAATGTAATTAATTCATTTTTTATTCATTTTTTTTGTTTTTTATTTCTTTTTAAGATTTTGTATGGATATTTTTGTTTTCTTTGTTTTATTAATTTTTGTTTATCTATTATAAATTATTTTACTGTTTACCTGATAGCCACATTGGATATTTTTAATTTTATTTATTTCCTGATTATAATGTTTCTTATTTTTTTCCTTTATTTACATGATAGCCACATTAGATATTTTTATATTTATTTATATATTGATAAAAAAATTTTATTTTTCATTTTTTTATGTGATAGCCACATTGGATATTTATTTATTTATTTATTAGAATTTTCTTTTTTTTTTTACATGACTAACATTGTTTTTTGTTATTTATTTATTATAATTAGTTTTTCTTTCTCTCTCTCTCTTTTACATGATAACCATATTGGATACTCTGTGATATTAAATTATGTAGCACTTATTTTTTTCCATCCACGCCTTTGTTCGTTTACTAACACGAGGCCAAAAAGCTTCTTTATTTTTCTGTTTCACTGCATGAAATATGATGCAACTGAGTAATATTTGCTGTAATAAACAGTCGACTTTCAGAAAACACCCGGAGGTGCAGGAGTTCTGCTCATAGCGCGTTTACGCTGCAGGATCCACACGAGATTCTGATTATAAAGAATCATTTGGGCAGATTTTAGGCTATAAATTCAAACAAAATGCAAACACACTGAAATTCCTTTTCCCACCACAGCACAGCGGGAAGCGCACCACCGTACACGCTAGTGATTTTTATTTATTTGTTTGTTTTTTACAGATCTGTCACTTCAAATCCATCACACACACATCACTTCTGGCAAAAACAGACTCGATTAACACGTGAGAAAGTTTTAACAGCAAACTGACGACCAGCTGAACCACCCACAGCTTCACTCACACACAGTTTAGAGTCTTTAACCGTTATTTTACTGAAGCAGATGAAGGTTTAGGAGCTGATGTTTGAGGCAGAGCGAGTATCAGATTCTTATTCTTACCCTTTTAGACGAAATCTTCATAGTTGTTATAGGAGTCGGCACCTGAGAGAGAGAGAGAGAGAGCGAGAGAGAGAGAGATTCAAACATTCTGCACATACATAATAGATACATAAGAAACAAAAGAAAAGAGACAAAAAACAAAGAAGAATAGAGAGAAACGACAGACAGAGAACAGAAACTACACCAGTTGGTTAAAACTCATTCACCCACCACTGTGACATTAATGAAGTGTTAACTGTGATTCAATAATGGATCAGAGCCTAATGCAGAAATGTAAATGGAAAGAAAGAAAGAAAGAAAGAAAGAAAGAAAGAAAGAAAGAACGAAAGAAAGAAAGAAAAAAGAAAGAAAGAAAGAAAGAAAGAAAGAAAGGCAAGAAATGCCAAATATACATAGAATGAAAGAATTAAAGAAAAAGAGAATGAAAACAGAAGAAAATGAAAAAGTAGAAAAGAAAGAAAGAAAATTAAATAAAGGAAAAAAGCACAGATATAGAAAATGAGCTAGATATTGAAAGAAAGAAAGAAAGAAAGAAAGAAAGAAAGAAAGAAATACAACAGAAAGTAAGAAGAAAAATAAAAAAGAATAAGAAAAAAACAATAAAGGTGAAAGTAAGAAAGAAAGAAAGAAAGAAGAAAGAAAGAAAAGATGAGCCGACCTTGAAGACCTCAACCTCCTCTAAGACCAGCTCCTCCGTCTGCAGGTCGTCTCTGGGCAGGACGATGACCTTCTGCACCGTCCCTTTATCTGCAGGGCAGCACAGCTTGTATTAACTCCTACAGTCGTACAGCAGCTCATTCACTCTGAACATCAGTCTGTCAGTCCATGTTTACAGATAACAGTGAATTCACAGCCACACTGTGTCGTTTTTTCATCCCTCGTTCTTCCCATAGACTCCCATTCATTCTGGCCCCCTGACAAGGCTCTAATCTGTCTTTTTCTCAACAGCCACCAAAGTACATGTACTCACTCAGGGCAGATCCCCAAGCCCTAATCCACAGCCACACTGACCCGCACTCCTCTATGTGTTGTTTTTTCATCCCTCGTTCCTCTCATAGACTCCCATTCATTTTTAACAACATGTAGCTAACACTTAGCAACTCCTTATGAACAACTTAAGAAACACCTTATATACCACAGAAACTGCAACAATTTAGCAGCCGCACGGGTTACCATAGCAACTGCCCAGCAACACCTTAGCAACTGCCTGGGATTCCATAACAACCACCTAGCAGTCCCCTAGCAACCACCTGGGATACCATAGCAAACACCTAGCAACACTGTAGCAACCACCTCAGATACCATGGCAGCCACCTAACAACACCTTAGCAACTACCTGTGATACCATAGCAACGACCTAGAAACACCTTAGCAACCACCTGGTACACCATAGCAACTGCCTAGCAACCACTGGGGATACAATACCAAACCCCTAGCAGCACCGTAGCAACCACCTGTGCTACCTTAGCAACCACCTAGCAACACCTTAGTAACCACCTTGGACACCATAACAACCACCTAGCAGTCCCCTAGCAACCACCTGGGATACCATAGCAACCACCTGGCAACACCTTAGCAACCACCTTGGACACCATAACAACCACCTAGGATACCATAGCAACAGCTTAGCAACACCTTAGCAACCACTTCAGATACCATGGCAACCACCTAACAACACCTTAGCAACTACCTGTGATACCATAGCAACTGCCTAGAAACACCTTAGCAACCACCTGGTACGCCACAGCAACTGCCTAGCAACCACCTGGGATATAATACCAAACCCCTAGCAACACCATAGCAACCACCTGTGCTACCTTAGCAACCACCTAGCAACACCTTAGCAACCACCTTGGATACCATAACAACCACCTAGCAGTCCCCTAGTAACCAATTAGGATACCATAGCAACAGCCTAGCAACCACCTGGGATACAATACCAAACCCCTAGCAACACCATAGCAACCACCTGTGCTACCTTAGCAACCACCTAGCAACACCTTAGCAACCACCTTGGATACCACAGCAGCCACCTAGCAACCGAGCATTAAGTGGGAACCATTTAAGCTGCGCGACCGTTCTGCGTTTCCTTCAGGAGAGGCATGTTCCTAGTTTTACATGCTCTTCACTGAAAATGATCAAAGGCCAAGGAATCTGAGGTTGAAATAATAATAAATCACATCATTTTTTCTTTGGTAAACATTGAAAATGGGTCCCACAGACCTGAACACCACACAAGGGTTAAAGAGAAACCGTGAAACAGATGAAGCTTTATTTTAGTGAATGAGCCCAAAAACAGAAGTGGTTCTAGTCTGGGTTCCTCTGAAACAGAGCGGCTGAGTTTACTGGGAGCTGTTCAGTTCCACACGGCTTCTCTACTGTAATATAACACACTAATCTAGCAGGGAGGCAGGACCCTGAGGGTAACCCCACTCTCAGACGGCTTTTACTCGATATTATCTTCCCTTTCATCTGTGTTTCTTTTGTCCGTGTACCTGACCGCCTTGTAAAAGCCACATCTGAAAGGCCCGGCCGCTCTGAGGTCAGATTAAGCTGATATCCTCTCGAGCAGGGCTTTAACAAGGGCTCTCTCTTTTTGTGTGTGTGTGTGTGTCTCTCTCGCGCTCTCTCTCCTCTCACTTCTCCACCTCGCACATCCACCATTTAAAGTCCTGTCCTGCTAAATCCTCCTTTTGTCTGCTCTGTTTTTACAGGTTTTTCATACGTCGTTCATCTTTCAGCGTCTGCCGTACCGCGCTCAGGTATTTAGAGCAGCCCCGCCCAGGAGCACGGCATGCTGGGATGGGAGCGTGCCTGATGGCTGAGAAATGCAGTTTGGGAACACAGAATCAGGGTTACCAGATTGATATAATGGTTTTCAGAAAATTATTTGATCAAAACATGATTAAACTTATGAAAAATAGCCCACAATCAGCATTTTAAACATAATATCAGAGCAGGGAGAACAGGGCTCAGCCCAAGACAGTTTTCCTTTTTGCTAAATCATTTAAAATATTTGAGCAAGATTAATAACTTTCTACATACAATATATATATATATATATATATATATATATATATATATATATATATATATATATATATATATAAAAACACACATACATATAAAAAACCCTAAAATATATGTACATATTTTTGATCAGCATAAACAAAGTGTATATATATATATTTTTTAGATTAACTGTATAACCTAAATGTATGTAAATATAATTATATGATGACATTTAATAATAATATGCTCATCAAAACTAATTGTGCTAAATTTTGGCTGCTAAGTGGAATAGCAAACATCAGAACATTCAAATTTAAATATGCTTTTGTTTGCATGACAACTGATGTTGTGATTAATCTGCGCAAAAAAAGTTCCAAGCATTGACTGTGTGGAATGTAAACGCAGGGCGTTGTGAGGCAAAACAATCCGCAAAGAAAACTTGTATATGGATTTTCCGCTCCATCATTACATGTGAAAACTCGCGTGTAGGTTCACTGGTGGTTGTGGAAAGAGAATAAAATGTCTATATCTGTGCTGTAACTTTCTCTGCAATGAGCCATTTCACATCAAACCACTTTGAATGACTGTTTACAGCTTAATGATTTACCTGTGCAGAAATTTTAAAACTTTGGTGGAATTCCCCTTTTCTATTTTAACTCACTTCAACAACAAAGAAAAATAACCTGTATGAGGTCATCCATGCTTTTAAGGTATGGAGGTAGAGAATGAGTGATACTAAAAAGGAGGGGGGGGGGTAGAGAGAGAGATGAGGGAGCTTAGCGGCACCAGCTGTACGGTTTGTTTGACGGATCCTCGTTCTCGAACTCCACTGCCCTGAACTTACAGCCTTCAAAGCTTTTAACTCAGAATGAATGATGAACAGAGGCTTAACATACGTTTCTAAACGAGCATTTCAGCCCTGTGATAAACACTGTGGTGCCGTACAGTAGAGGCAGAGAGGGTGAAACAGCCTCGGGTCAGAGAAGACGGAGAGTCCACAGAGCGGCGGTGCGGCGGCCTGTAACGGCTCAGAGTGCACAGAGAGGTGAGGCCACAGTCACTTACCAAAAATCACTCAACCCGTGGAGGAGCGTCAGACTTAAAAAGGGAGCAGGCGAAGTCAAATAAACAGGGACTGACGTTTTAATGAGGACTGCATAGTCTTTAAAGTGGATTCTTCTGTCCAGCAGAGGGCGCTGTACCTCAGAGCCAAAAAAGCCTTGCGTATTTTTTAAAAGCTCTGCTGGAAGCAAAAGGCTGGTTTTCTTGTTGGAAATATGAGTGATTGCTGGTTGGATAATTATCAGAGACCCTTGTCCTGCTCAGCAGCGCCATCTTCTCTCCTGATGGACAAACTTTAGAGGGTATTTCTACTGATTTTTACAAAATGTGGGCTTTATTCAATCATTAAGATGTAAAGTCATTCAGAGTGGTTTGGTGCGAAATGCTCCATTCTAGAGAAAATAACAGAGTCAGAATTGTTCACAGTGGGGGTGACAGGAACCAGACGAAGAGGTTAATGCTTGTAAAAGCTCCCTCTCGAAAGTTATTAGATTAGATCAAATGACCCTTATTAATCCCACAACAGGGGAAATTTCACCTCTGCATTTAACCCATCTGTGCAGTGAAACACCACATACACACTAGTGAATGCACACACACAGGGGGCAGTGAGCACTCTTGCCCGGAGCGGTGGGCAGCCCTATCCGCAGCGCCCAGGAAGCAGTTGGGGGTTAGGTGCCTTGATCAAGGGCACTTCAGTCATGTACTGTCAGCTCAGGGGATTGAACCAGCAACCTTCTGGTCACAAGGCTGGATCCCTAACCTCCACCCCCGAATGCCATTACACAAAATGATTACTTGCAGGAGAAAGAAAACTCAAATTCATCACTATTTTATCATTAACAATGTAAAAACTCAGAGGACACGTGTCGGTTCACTGGTGGTTCTGGATAGTAAATAAAATGTCTATATTTCTAGACATCATGACCCCTGGTTCCTATCACCACCACTGTAAAGAAATCAGAGTTGGAGTTTCTACACTGAACCACTAACATCTCAGTTTTTTAATTATGCAGAAACGTTGATAAAAATCACTATTAATTAATTCAATTTTCTAAAAATTCCTTCCAAACTAGAGCTGAACAACACAGTCTCAGGAAAACTAGGTGCTAAACTGTCACTGGGGCAGTTCCCCTCTTGTCACTGGGGTGGTCCCCTCAAGGGTACATCTCAGTACCTTTAGTCAGGGAACATAACTGTACCATAATCCACTGAAATGATATTTAATAAGTTGTATTGACTCCACACACCCCGTCTCGCCTCCAGGCTTTTATTTTACTGTTCTGTTTTAAAAAATTCGGTTATGTAAAGGCCCAAATACGAACTGTTCACCTGGAAAAACTTATTTAAGGAATCGAGTCACTCAGAAGACTGAACAAATCTAAATTCAGTCAGTCTTTATCGTGTCACATTAAAGCTTTGTTATGAGGCAAACTGCAGTGGCCGTAATACAAACTGCACTATGTGAATCTCCTGCCCTTGTCAGTCCAGTTCAGTTCCACCTCTTATAGGCAGGTGTGTCTATAGGAAATAACACACACTCACCTGTGCCCAGGAAGAGCACCTCGTAGTTGCCGTCGGCAGCCGTCACCTGGTCTACAGTGATGGTTGTGAACTCATAATCCACGTTTGTCCTGACCACAAGGGGCCGCTTGTGCACGGGGTAAACAGCGTTGTACATGGTGGGGTGGTTGCGCATGAAGTTAATGACCTCGTCAGGGTAGTCCTTCGTGGACTTCATGTTGGGGGTGAAGGTTCCTCCAGGACACTTAAGAGGAACAGTAAGAATGTTAGAATGGGTTCCACCACTGCGGTCCTATACTGGTCTTCTAGGTACAGATTTAGGGTAGAAACCTCACTGGAAAGACCTTTTCAGTGCACATTCAATACACAAATTGCTGAAAAAAGCAGCTGATGCTGTTATAAATAAGCATTATAAATGTTTATGTCGGTTTATGCATGTTGTCATGAAAGGCTTGTGTGTTTCTGATAAAATGACCAGTGAATGTAGCTGCAAGGTAGATGTTTCCAATAAACTGGCAACTAGGCAACTGAGTCTATACTCTCTCTTAGGCCTATAAGAGGACGATACCACAAATATCTACCAAATACAGACTATGAATTGGATTTCTGTGCCTATTATGATTAATAGATGTTTTCTATGTCTAATGAGTTTCTGGTCATGTCAGCTTTGTGCTAGTTTTGACCAGAAGTCTCCTTCCTGAGTGATCGCTGGGTTTCTTACCGTTCCTGGTCGAGGGTATGGGATTTTGCCTGTGTAGGCCACCCACTGGTAGTTGGGTCCCTCTTTGTGAGAAAACGGCCCGTTAAACACCATCCGAATGTCCGCCATGGAGTACACGCAAACCGCTGACCCTTTAAACACTGACCTGTAACAGATACGCAGAAAAACATCAGGTTACAAACACTGCAGATTCATACTGGACTAAAATCACTCCACAACTCGGTGGACGTGGAGCCTTCCTGACGAGCTGTCAGTGTAAATTCATGTGGTTCTCTAAATGACGGCTATAGTGAAGCTACCTTCTCTGTGTTCTGTGTATATTCTGTATGGTGGGAGGTGAACGATATGGAGTTTCTCCCTGAGAGAGGCTCTAAAGGCTAATACAGCTACTGACTGATGGCTTTCCATCAAACAGCTGCATGAGCAAAGCCAGAGCGCCCCTGCAGGGGAAGTGAGGGGGAGTACTTCCTGTTTAAGGCTTTGTAGTCATGTGGGCAGCACATACTGCAGAAATATACATGTCAGATGATGACATATGAATGGCTCTGATGACGGTCAGTAAAGCCTGGAGTGATTATACATGAAAAGAGGCGTCTGCAGATGGAGGAGCACTTTCTCCGAGCAGCTACACACTCACCCAGAGACGGAAAAGACCCCGTAGATGACCGGGTTCTTGGTGTCCTGCGTGGGCTGTATGTACACGTCTCCTAAAACACACACAAACACAGGCACTTCAGCGGAATGGCTGGACTAAGGAAAGTCAGGTGCTGCCCTTCATTTACTTAATTTCCAGTCAAAACGGTCATTAAGTACAAGTTATTCATTTTTCATATTTCTCAGGAGATTAGATACAAGATGATTGAAATCTACAGAGAAAATGGGGCTCCAAACGACCACCTGGAAGACCTGGTAGACACCAAAACTGCCCCCATCAGATATACAGCACTTAAAGCTCTCATCTTTGAGAGAGAGGAGAAAATCAAGCTGCTTTCAGATCTGAAAACATCCACAGGTGTTTCTGTCCATCCTTCCACTGTGAGAAGACGACTCAGCGCTGTGGGTCTGAAAGGATGTGTAGCTGTCAAGAAGAACCTCACTGAGAAAAGGAGACGGACACATCAAACAAAGAAGCTGAACAATGGACTGACCACCCCAGAGTCCAGACCTCAACATCACTGAATGTGTTCGATTACTTCAGAAAATGATCAACCAGCTTCTAAGACTGAACTTTGGAGGTGTGTCTGCAGATTCTTTGAGGAACTGAAAGTGAGTACTGAGAAATGAATAACTTGTACCTAATGGCTGTTCTGACTGGATATTAAATGAATCTCTGATTTTCGTACAGCACTGTACACAGACACAAACATACAACATCATTTAAAAGTCTGGAACCACTTACCATACAATTGTTATTTAATAATTATTATATATGAGTTTATGTAATTACTATAAACATTAAAAAAACAGTAATTATGGTGTATAAAAACATATACATTTTATTTTTTATAACATACACTTGTTTAACTCAAATAAAAATGTCAATAAAGAAAAAAATAAAAATAAAATAAAATATTGGTTTAAGAGGGGGAAATGGGAAAATTTCATTTTGCACCACACACTCCCTCAAAAATGACTACAGACCAAAAGAAGCCTGGAGATTAAAGAGCTCATCTGTACAGCAGATCATAAAGATATTTTCAGATGAAACACATGCAGAACACCTGAGAGTGATTAACAGACTGTCAGTACACTCATCGCATCTGATCAGAGAGAGAGAGAGAGAGAGAGAGACAGAGACAGAGAAAGAGAGAGAGAGAGAGAGAGAGAGAGAGAGAGAGAAAGAAAGAAAGAAAGAAGGGAAAAAGGACAAAAAGACAAAGAGGGGCAGAAAAGAGAAGACTGAAAGAGAGAAAGAGAAAAGAAGGTGTGAAAGAGAGAGAGGGAGAAAGAGGAAAAAGAAAGAAAAGAGAGGAGCAGAGCAGAGACAAAAAAGTAAGAAAGAGAAAGAAATATAGAAAAAAGAGAAAAGAAGAACGAGAGAGATAGAGAGAGGAGAAAGAAAGAAAGAAAGAAAGAAAGAAAGAAAGAAAGAAAAAGAAAGAAAGAAAAAGAAAAAGAAAGAAAGAAAGAAAGAAAAGAGAAAGAAAGAAAGAAAGAAAGAAAGAAAGACAAAGGGGGCAGAGCAGAGACGAGAAAAGAGAGAGAGGGAATGAGAAAGAGATAAAGAGAAAAGAAGAAGGAGTGAAAGAGAGAGAGGGAGAAAGAGAAAAAGAGAAAGAAAAAAGAGAGGAGCAGAGCAGAGAAAGAGTGAGAAAGAGAAAGAAATACAGAAAAAAGAGAAAAAGAGAATGTGCGTGTGTGTGTGAGATAGAAAGAGAGAGAGAGAGAGAGAGAGAGAGAGGGAGAGAAAGAGAGAGAGAAAAGAGGGGCAGAGCAGAGAGACAAAAGAGAGAGAGGAAATGAGAAAGAGAGAGAGAGAGAGAGAGAGACAGAAAGTGAGAGTTTATCAGTATGGCTCTCAGGTAGAGTCTGACTCTGAGTGCTGTTAGTGACGTCTGTAACAGTCAAAGTGTGGCGAAACCCCAAATGAACTGATCTTAAGTCATACAGCGCTGAGCCAACCAGCACCGACAGCTCCATTCATCCACATTCATCCACATTCATACACATTCATACACATTCATACACATTCATACACATTCATCCACATTCATACACATTCATACACATTCATACACATTCATACGCGCCAGACAGCCTTTAAATAACGCACTGTAATATTTATAAACGCTTTCAGTGGTTTAATACGAGGTGTGGCTGCAGTGACTGTGGCAGCTGGACACGTTACAAAAACACCAGCATTAAACGGCATCATAAAATCTCACTCTGACATTCATCTGTGGCTGAAAAGTGACAAATAAAACATACCACATAATATACACACTCAGTGTGTGAGAGGACAGAGAGGTGTGACAGAGCCCACCTCCTACAGCTCTCTATCTAATCTCCTCCCCTCAGTGATATCTGTGTGTGTGCCCATTAGTTATCTGTGTTAATGCCTGAAAATAGGAGTGAACTGTAAGAGTTATTACTCTGTTATAAACTCCTGCAGTCCAGCGTGATGAAGCTGACAGACTGAAACACTGAACACCTGGAATAATAACTCCACTCACTGTGAACGCAGAGAGAGTGTGTTCATTAGCAGAGCTGTGCAGCCCACTCTGCAGCTTTACAGCCTCATTAACACACACACACACACACACACACACACACCCACACACACACACCTAAACCCTCTGCGTGTGTGTTATAGTTTATAAGCTCTGAGTGTAAAATCTAATCAGCTCTGAGTTACAGCTATAAACTCCAACCAGAAACTTGAACAGAGAGAGAGAGAGAGAGAGAGAGAGAGAGAGGGGGGGTCAGAGAGAGAACAGTGAGAGACAGGGGAAGAGAGAGACACACAGACAGAGAAAGAGAGAGAGACGGAGAAAGCGAGAGAGAGAGAGAGAGAGAGAGAGAGAGAGAGAAAGAGAGAGAAAAAGAGAGAAATAGAGAACAGTGACAGGGAGAGAGAGAGACAGAGACAAGAGAGGAAAAGAAAAAAAGGAAAGAAAAACAGCAAGAGAGAATATAGGAAATTAAGAGCGGTAGAGATGAAGGAAAAAGAAAGTGTGAGAAAGAGAGAAAGGAGAAAGAAAGATAGTGTGAGAAAGAGAGTGAGAGTTCAGACTTACGGAGCTCATCGAAGTGTGTTTCTATCCCATCAGCCCCTGGGACAGAGCAGATCAGACGGGCTTTGAGGAACGTGCTCCACTTATTCACCAGACAGCAGTGACCCCCATCATCATTCTGAAACACACACACACGCACACGCACACGCACACGCACACGCACACACACGCAGAGCTCTGTTATTAGACGGCAGGAGGAACATCACACACAGGAGCGTGTACATATATCGCTGATGTCGGAACAAATCTCATATCTCCAAAATGAAAAACCATACTTTACTTTTAATGTAAGTCAATGGAACCAGACTTTTTTCCAAGTAAATTTGGGCCGTTTCTTTTGGTCCATTCATCATTACATTTACACACAATGTAAAGAACAACAGGCATTTTCAAATTATGTCAAAAACTGAAAAACGACAAAAATGGAGATTGAGCCTAATCTTTAAACTCAGGAACCAAAAAGAAACGGAAAACCAAAAAAGACATTTTAAAAAATGAAACACTGAACTTCTGTAAAAAGCACTTCAGAGAGTCAGGACGTTTCGCCACACGCAGTATGAGTTTAGACGGTCTGTATCAATCTCTGCTGAAACTAAACACGGTCAGATGAAGTCATACGTGTCACTTTTCGGCCGCCGCATAAAACGGTAAATAAAGCCCTCCGGCTCTGAGGGAAAGACAAACGGGGGAAGAGTAGTTAGCTGTGAATGAGACACAGTGCTAAACACACCGTCTGATTCACTCAGAATAACATACATCTGAGACAGAGAGAGAGAGAGAGAGAGAGAGAGAGAGAGAGAGACAGAGAGAGAGACAGAGACAGAGAGAGAGAGAGAGAGAGAGAGACAGAGAGACAGAGAGACAGAGAGAGAGAGAGAGAGAGAGAGAGAGACACAGAGAGAGAGAGAGACAGAGAGAGAGACAGAGAGAGAGAGACAGAGAGAGGATGATTTAGCAGTGTTTTCTGTATCGCTGTCATTAATTCTCTTTCCTAAGTCTGAGGTGTTGAACTCTGAGGGCTGTCACTGTCATAATTACCCCACAAACACACACAAATCCTGACTGATAATCTCCCTCTGAGGACGTATTTCATCTTAACCGCTGGACGTGCAGGACTGTGAGCTTCACACTGGACTGCAAAACAGCCTGAACGTTTTTGTGAGCACTTACAGAAGTTCTGTGAGGGACGTAGCGAATCGCTGCTGTCAGGCCAAAACCTTCTCTCTCCAAAATGACAACTTTACAGGAGAAGGAAAAAACATACTTTACTTTTAATGTAAGTCAATGGAAGCTAGAATTTTTTTCCCAAGTAATTTTGGGCCGTTTGTTTGGTCCATTCATCATTACATTTACACACAATGTAAAGGACAACAGGGACTTTCAAATTATGTCAAAAACTGAAAAACAAAGGTTTTGGTCCGACAGCAGCGAAATGCAGCTTTGTTAGCAAGAAGGAAGAAATGTGAGGGGTATCATAGTGTACATACGCAGTAATGCTAACCAATCAGCACTCGGTAGCAGTAATGCTAACCAATCAGCACTCAGTAGCACTAATGCTAAGCAATCAGCACTCGGTAGCAGTAATGCTAACCAATCAGCACTCAGTAGCACTAATGCTAACCAATCAGCACTCAGTAGCAGTAATGCTAACCAATCAGCACTCAGTAGCAGTGATGCTAATGTCCTGCTGCCCAAAACCTGTTTGCTGTAGAAAAAAGGAAACATACAGGTGAGATTTCTTTGCTTTTTTTAGTGAAATACATCCTTCTACTGTCTAAAATGAAAGGAAAGTTCTGGTTCAGTGATTAGAAACTATTTAACTTTTCATATTTAGCTGTTTAGCTACATTCACCCCATTCACTGAGGACTCGCTCGTGGGCGCCCTCTGCTGTTGTGCAGGCCTGTTTTTGATATAACGGGGGGAAACGGGAAGAGGCCAGGCTCCTCATAAACCAGCACTGGTATGACAGAATAGCCAGCTGCAATTATTAGCTAGAAGAACAAAAGTAGCACCTAACTAGCATCAGCAGGTTAGCTAGCATTACCTACTGAAAACATGATGCCGGTTTTAAGCCATGCTGCTTGTTTATGCTGACGCAACGGCTCAGAACTCAAATCTACCATCATATTCAGCTGAAAAACATCTCTGCTGATTACAATCCTGACACAAGTTGCTTAGTTTTGCACGGGATCGTTGAGGCTAATGTAGCTCAGATATTGTAGCTCAGATATTTTTTAAAAATGACAGAAAAATACAACAAAAGGCGCTATATTTTTCTGTAAATTTTTAAAAATATCTGACACTTAACAACAACGGTGCAATTTTATCTGAAGGTATAAGAAATGTGACACTTTTATTTAGCCGTATGTTTTGCTTCGGGAGTTCAGTGAATAGGAACATGACCCAGGGCAGAACGGATGTCGGAGAGTGTGTGTTTTCCGGGGTGGTCACTGACTGAACCCACACTCATAAACAAGAGTTGCGTAAATCTAAGTTCGCATACGCATACAAACGCACCCACACAAACGCATTCACATTTGTGTTATTATACACACTGAAACTATAATCCTGTAGATAAACACGGGGCTTTCAGGGTGAGTAAACTGGGCCCTTGGCTGCGCACCACGCCTCAGTGTACTGTTTTCCGCTTTCCCACTGTTTGTTTTTACTGCTCTGCTCAATTAGCCCCCACGCTCTGGCTCCACTTTCATTAGGAAGCTGCACTTTAGCGCTGCTTTTGGGACCACCTGCTCCAGCGGCAATACATTAGCCTTTAGAAGTCACAGATATCACTAACGATAATAGAAGCATCCTGTATTTTAATGTCAATTGTTTCCAACTCATCACTCAATGTTACAAGAGGAGAAACAGTGTGGAGAGTACAGATTGTAAACATTCAATCCAGACCACATTTGTGTTTGTAAGTAGAAAAGGAGATTTTTTTTATTATTTGAATTTGATAGTTTTTTTTTTTTATGTACATCAAAAACTACAGAAAAACACCCGTAATAACTGACGTTTCCGTCGGTGGGCTGAAATCTGACATGTTCCTACTATCCAATCCGCACTCTGTGGTATGTCGACAGGTTTAGGGTAGCTAACCTGAGAGGTCAGAAGGTCTTAGGGTCAGGATTCGGATGGACAGAGAGAACCATTGTGCAAAGGAAGGTCAGATATCTGCGGATTTCGGCACTTCGGTGGCAAGTAAACAGCAAAGCCGCAGCTCAGAGAAGGACAGAGTGGAACGTTCCCTTCTAACTTTAAGAATCTCTTTAAAGCAACAGTTTTGGTTGGTTTCGATTACCTCAAGTGTAGCCGATCAATCTGACATGTTTTGTGTCTAGAGTTAGAACTTCACTTCTTTAGCTCCAACTGGAGCTATGAGGCTAAAGCAGCTAACAAGTAGCACGTTTGTTCATTTTTATAGAAAACAGCATGTCAGAGACCATCCAAGTCTTTTAGAGATTAGTGAACATTATAATACTATTTTTTAAGGACTGCTCCATAAATTTTATTTTTTATCACATTACAAAAAACACATTACAGATCAAATTTTCTTACATGTGCATTGCCAACGATTTTGAGGCGATTAGAAGCCCAATAAGCGCTTCCTCGTGCTGGGCTTGAACCTGCTTTCCTATCGTGATTTAACCATTCAGCTACACAGTCAGCAACAAACTACACGCATGCACAGCTCAAAAATCACTCTGTCCTGAACAACTAGCCTGTAAAACTGCTTTAAATGTGATTAGTATTCTCACTCTCAGTGCCCAAAATGCATATACAAATGAAGCTGTAATGGCTGCTGTGACAACAAATGTGCATCACCATAAGGAGCTTTTTAAGGACATTAAATATAGATATTGATTTGTTTTAATAGTCCTATATGTAAAGTAAAAATGACATATTTATTTGTTTTCATTGCCTGAGTGCAAACACGAACAGAAAAAGCAGTGCAGGGAATCCAGACTGTTCTAGACTGAAGCTCCTCATGGAACTCACATTTCACAGGCTACAGATTCTCCACAAGAGGGCACCGTTAGCTCTCCAAGAGCTTTTGATTCTTCATAAGAGCAGTTCTTCACATCAGTGACACTGTGTGTCCATGATCAGCCTCACAAAAAATGTGCTTGCAGTTCTGACATAAGAAGCTTTTAGTATTTCATCATTTATATTTTGCACAATAGTGAAAGCTGCGGATGTAATTTTGCATTTTCTGCTACTTGCAGTCACTATTTTAATAATAATCATTTATCATTTCTCATATCACTGCGATATCAAGCAGCTTCACTGAACACTGCATTTTATGTCTATACTGTGCAGCCCTAACATGTTTCATGCATGGCGTATGTTTTTACTATATCAGCCGCCCTGACTCACCAAGCAGATCCGCCCAATACGGGACTCCGATTTGGGACTCTGGCCCATTTCCAACGACTTTTCCCGAAAGAAAAAGTAGAGCTTGTCGTCATTCTTCTCGGCGCTGTCTGGGATGAGGTGCACGTGGACAAACGTGGGATCTAGATGAGAGCGAGAGACAGAGAGAGAGACAGAGACAGAGAGAGAGAGAGAGAGAGGGAGGGAGGGAGGAAGTGAATTCATGACTTTACCTCTACGCTGACTCATTTGCACACAAAACTATGCAACAGTACATTTTGCACGAGGCTAAATGCACCAGCCTACAGTCATTAGCGCTGGACTGGAACGACGTTTGCTGTACCGTTCAGCCATCTGGAGTTATACTGGTCCGTGCGCATGGCCGTGTTTTTCCCCAGCGTTCGGAAAATGGCAGAGTCCGTTCCCATGAAGTCGATGTAGACGCCCGCATAGAGTTCTCCATCTGAGAGAGAGAGAGAGAGAGATTTGTAAGTTGAGTCATGTTTGCTATCTCTGTGATATGATGCCAGCCACACTCACTGGCATAAAGCAGGTGGGCTGTCTTCCTTTGGCTGTCCCCCCACAACCCGGCCACCACCACCCCCCCCGTCCAAGGACTCATGACCTTCACGAGGCTTTTCCAGAACCACTGACCACATTTTTTATGTGCATGTATGTGTGTGCCTTCAGGGTGATTCAGTTTGATTACTGTTGTAGACAATGATTCAAGAGATCATGTAATCTCAGAATTCACCAGTTTGATTCAATTATTTCCATTTAGTTCAGAATTATTTTTAAAAATAAATGCACTGAATTTTTTACACAGTGGTGCAGTGTTTCGGTAATGCCCCCAGTATTTAGGTGCATTATAATGCCTTTGTAGTGCTCTTATTAAAGGGAAAATCCACCAATTTTTCTGAATTTCTGCATAATTAACTTGTTAAAATGTAAATAAAGTCATTCAGAGTAGTTTGTTGTGAAATGCTCTGTTCTAGGGAAATGTACAGAGTCAGAATTGTTCACAGAGGTGGTGATAGGAACCAGACGTCTGAACAGTTCTGAATGTGCTGCCTCAAGTGTGAGACACTGATAGTTTTCAGAAGCTTTTTGCCTAAAACATTTTTAAAAACATATTCAGGGCAGAGATGCACATTCAGGTCACTACATAGAAAAATAGTCCCCAAAGAAAACTTTTTTTTCCAGATTTATCACTTTATGTGTCTCACTTTATGTTTATCAGATTATGGTGTAAAATACACAAATAAAAGTGCTCTTGAAAATGTTTCAGCTTAGTTCCTAATAAAGTAGTAATGAGCATCCAGTTAATTAGCAACTATTGGCTTGATAAGGGTTAATAAGAGCATTACAAATGATCATAATGTCCCGTTACAAGTTTTCTTCCACTTGAAACAAGCCAAATTTTATTCTAAGTTCATACTTTATTGAAAATGAATTATAATGTATCATAATTCACTGCAGTTAAATCACCATTTTTATAGCAAAATGTCATGATGCATTTTTGAAGCTTCTGAATGTGCGTGAACTGCAGTAGGTAGTAGAGAGGGTGAGGGTGTGTTGGGGGTGGGGTGGGGTGGGGGGCTTGCCGAAGACATAGCCAAGAAGCTGCCTTCCAGGCTCCAAAGATTAACTCTATCTCACAGGAATCCCAGACATGCTCCCCCTCCACGCTTGCGTCTGTGCAGCGAGGGTGAAACCGGGTTAACTCGCAGTGTTTGTTAAGGAAGTGCGTGGACAGATGCTCGCCGTGAGCGTTCTGGGTGCCATCTCTTTGGCACGGATGCTGTTCTTCCGATCGCGGATTACAGCTGTTGATTCTGAACGGAAACCGCGAAGCGCCAAACTGTCAGACTCAGACAGAGTTTCCATCAAACAACTCTAACATATGAGGTGGTGCTAAAATTCTAACTGCAGACGACTCTATTAAATCTAGCAAGCTAACTCGTTTGCTTGGCTTTGATTGCTCATATGCACTAATTTGTCTTGTTGTTTTGGAGCTTTGCAACGTCCTCCATCTACACTTGGCTTAGACTGGCATGTTTGCGCTGTTGACTGGGTGGTAAAACTCTTTTATAGTTTACTAAACTAACATTTCACCAAAAAATGCTAGCATGCTAATGACAAATGAGAGTAAGTAAGTTCAGTTAGCTTACCACAGTTGCTCGCTTTCATTATTGGCAATTTTTTTTCGCAGCAGTCGGTGCGAAAAAGGGAACTTATTGGCTAATTCAGAAGAAGAAAAGCGAATTCTTGTTAACTTCAAATTGTTGGGACTTTGCTAAGCTACCTCGCTTTGTGGAGAGAGGTTTGACTGGCTGAAAGTGCAAACGTAGGAGCTTCCAACACGATGTTTACACCTTGTTTAGCCTGCGCTTTCGCTCTGTAACTGTCTCAGTGTACAGAGATCTAGCTAAATCGGGTTGCTAATGCGCTAGCATTCACTGTCGACTCGCTAACCGAATTAGCTTCAGCATGTCTAATTAAAGCTAACTCTTCTGGGTCTAGCATTTCAAATTACACTGAATGAAACAGTGATGCTAAAGTCCTGGCTTGTGGAGTAACAGCACAACTTAATATTGTTTTCTCTCAGTCACAAGTTATTATTTATGATAGATTGTTGACAAGCTAGCCTGCTTTTCCAGGTTGTTTAAGCTAAAAGTTTTATAATCTATCCAGTTTTTAGACTAGATTACTCTTCTGACTCACAGTACCTTTGTTTCTTGGTCACTTATGATTATGATTGTCTCGGTCATTGC
The DNA here is from genome assembly GCF_904425465.1 of Colossoma macropomum. NCBI lineage: Eukaryota > Metazoa > Chordata > Actinopteri > Characiformes > Serrasalmidae > Colossoma > Colossoma macropomum. The sequence goes on along the minus strand of NW_023494810.1, from coordinate 30,741,207 downwards.
AAAGTATGACTTTTGGGTAGTTTATGGATGAAAATATCGATAAAATACGAAAAATTACAAAGCTAGCTGCCTTTTTGAAGGCCAGGTTGTACCTCTGGAACAAAACTGAACGTGTAAATTGAATGATTAGCTGAAGAGTTTGTTAGCAGAGGTAAAACACCTAACTGTGCTTCAAGACTAGAGTTCTGCACACCTGTGGTAGCTGTGATTCATCGCTATTCAATTACGTCTGAAAAAATCCCCGGAATATTCTGTATTCTGCCGATTATGGTCATAACTCAGCTAACGAGCCTATAACTCTGGAGCACATACTTAAAGGACTCATAAAGACTTGATCTGCTTCGTTGACTTCTCTGTTTTTAATGTTGAGCTCCTCCAGCATCTGCACTTCCCATCAGGAATCCCAGAGACATCTCGGAATGGATATTACACCGATAAAATATGCGACCAGTAATGGTTCTATGTCTTCCTTTCTTGCCATCTCCAACTTCATGTTGGCGAAAGGCCGTTGAACCTCATGAGAAAAACAGCCGTTCAAAATCTGCCGGGAAAAAATGAAGCGCAAACAGAGACCGCTCGGCCTTCCCAGGCCACGGATCAGTAATAAAACATTCGAACAAAGCGAGACTCGGCCAAAAGGGGCATTTAAATGAGCTCCGTGGGGACGTGGGTGACCCTTTTTAGCATCATGTTTGTGGAAGAAAATGCTGTCCAGGGGGAGAAATCGTATCCTCCAGAGAAACCACAGACACTGCAGTGAGGGAGAGGGCTCTTTCACTTAGGACATGGAAGACAGTGTGCTCTGGTGTACTTACTAATCAGAGCAGAGACGCTGTTCAGCTTTGGGTCATATGGGCACTTTCCTTTCCCAGAATCCTCTCTGCCAGGCTCCAAGTGGAAGACGTACTCCTACAATGAGATTTGTGGCAAATATGAATCAGTCCAACCAGTACAGTGTAAACATTAGCATATTAGAATCGTGTTAGTGTTGGAAAGACAGCCACTGTAGTCCATGCAAGTGGTTCAGCACCTATAAGGCATCACAGGGAGTGAGACAGGACAAGTAAACACAGAGGAAGACATGCATACAGCCATGATGGTGTTTCTAGCTGTAAAAATAGGACTTATACCGGTACGTATACCATCCATTTTGCATTTTTTCTCCATTTGCACTTTTTTAGGGTGACTCTCAACTGAATCAGATGTGTTCGGCCTGCTAGGCTTTAGCTTCATCCACAAATTTAATCCATGCACATTTGAGATATTGTCAATAAAGTGATGCAATGATACTGTATAAGCAGCAAAGGCTCAGTTAAGGCAAAAAATGTCAAAACTCAGTTAAAAAATGAGAAAACAAACATTTTAAATGCCAATTTCTACTAGCACACATATGCGGTTTCTAATAGTATGTTAGCACTACATTAAAGTTTCTCAATTGAATTAGACATGTTTGGCCTGCTAGGCTTTAGCTTCAGCCTCAATATCATCCATGCACATTTGGGTTTTCAATAAAGTGACTATGGCTTGTGCCCTGATATTGTATAAGCAGCAAAGGCTCAGTTCAGGCAATAAATGTTAAAAAACAAGGAAAAAAACACACTTTAAATTCTAATTTCTACTAGCACACCTAAGAGGTTTCTAATAGTATGTTAGCACTAAACTAAAGGTTGTGCATAAAAACTTTTTGGTCATTTTGGATTAAGCATGGATATTTGAAGCTTGTGAAAGCCATTCCACACATTTTATTCAAAGCTATGTTTTATATTTTGCCCTATGTAGCAGTTTTACAGTGACTCTTTCAGTAAAGGTCCTTGTCGCCACTGTTTTCCATTCCTAACAACCAACTGAAACCTGGTTAGACTATGACTTATATTCACAGTGAGTGATGTACTTAGAACTTCCAGAATTCCGAGAGTGTAATTTTTTTTATCACAAAATTTGTTCCGTTGTAAATCAGAGTGTGATTGGTTGATTCCTCTGTCATTTCCTAATTATGCTGGTAGTTAATCTACCGTGTAAGGCCGTCAGTCCAGCTCCTGAAGGCCTAACCAATGAGTGTGTTTGCATGTACTCAATAATCCGATCATTATCGGATTTCTGCAGTTATCTGATTATTTAAATGGTCATGTAGACACCAAACTACGATCTATAAATCTGATTAAGAAATCCGATAAAAATAGCTGGATTTTAGCTCTGTAATCAGATTTCTGAGTGCATGTAAACTCTTACTCTGATTTCTTTCAGATTTCTCAGTCAGTGCATGTGCGGAACAGACGGCGGTACCGGAAATATGTAAGCAGCACTGATGCGAGACAGAACACTTTTGGAGCGACGCTGAAACCGACTACATCCTCGACGAAATGAAGGATTTAAATATTCTTCATCTTCTAGATGATGTATGTTCATATGTTCAGGTAAAGTGGAGCGATGTTTTTAAGAAAAAGCCTCAGCATCTAGTTTGAGTTTAACATTACGTTTACGTCTCGTCTTCTTCTGTGAGTTTACTGGCTGGTTGCAAAGCAGAAATCTGATTATTGTCTAACTCATGTAGACGCAGAGTTTCCCCACTATCCGATTACTGAAGTGCATATAAATGCGTTGATCGGATTACTGACAAAATCTGATTTCCTGCAGTTATCAGATTATTAACTATCTGGGAGAGCTCACTTTGCTGTATCTACCTATATACCAAATAGTTTGGACAATTTCCTGTTGAAAGTTTCAAGGTTCTAATCCTTTTCTTTCCAACCAAAACGTATTACTACAATACTCTCAGAGTTTAAATACAAGAAGCATGAAGACTGTATTCAATAAAAATGACTTAAAAGTTACAGACATGTATTTTTAGTTGACAAGCTCCTTTTGTGAGGGTCCTGCAGGATCCCCACTCACGATTTTTCCAAAATACTACACCAGCGTAAGCCTTTTGTTTTTTTTTCATAATAATAATAATTACTGCTATTGATTTTATATGGAAATAAACATATGGTGGTAAGACTTCTGGTCACATTTCAGTCCAGCCCTTGTTAATCGTGTAAAGAAAAGTTTTGCTCTTCCAAACATTTTGAACCTAAACATTCGTGAAAGTTTCCAACAGCGGTGGCAGCAGCGCCCAATTGGCAGCCGAATAATCCACTGCAGCGAAGGTGTTAGCGCAGTGACTGACGCTGTCCAATCCCAGCATGCTCCAGGCGTCTGTTTGACAGCTATTTGGATGCATGGTCTGGGGTTTGCCACCAGCTCGTACTGACATGCCCCGAAGCCTCACAATGAACCAGAATACAGTCACCGCTCACGCCCCACAGAGAGAGAGAGAGAGAGAGAGAGAGAGAGAGAGAGAGAGAGAGAGAGACATCGCTGATGCCATCCATCAACACTGGAGACCGAGACTCCTGCCAAAACGTCCAGATAGCACAGGCTCCCTCTTAGCTTTGATTAAATTCAGTTATGCAAACGCGGCTCACAGTGCTGGCAGATCCCTGATGTGCCTCAGGACAGGAACACGAAATCTGCCATGTAGCTATGGGGCCTCATAGAGGGGCTAACACTGAGATTCATAAGCTAATTCAATATTGTTTACAGCAGCCTGATTTTTAAAGTTAGCTGCATATGTTCCTCAACATATTGGTGAAAACTTTACTTCTTCATTGACTTCGTCACTGTCATATCAAAAATTCATGTTTTGTTGTTGTCTTTATTTGACAGCCATTCAAAATGCCAGCTGCTATTTACATTCTGTGAACATGTTATTTATGAATGGATCAATAGAAATTATAACAGTTAATAATGTTTTTTCTTCTCCTGAAACATTTATGAGGTTTTGTTAAACAGACTTTTTTTTATCACATTAATTTCTAATAATAACACTTTAGCACTTTACTTTTACTTTACTGCATAACATTGACATAATCATGCCATAAACATGTCATGGCAGATTATATATGGTTTCACGAGTTGCTATAACAGATTATTTCTAGTTTTATAATAATAATGATTAATTGTGACGATCGATGTCATATTGTTTAATGTTATGATGCCAAACTCCACACCAAAAATTGGCCATCACATCGAACATTATGTCATCTGTCATGACCAGTAACAATAATGGTAACATGACAGTTATATTACTGAACAAAATCTGTCATGGCAACTCAGGATAGCATATGACATGTTTATGACACAGTTATGACATGGTTAAATCAATGTTATGTAGCACAACAGCCTTTATCTCCAAGATGTCAAAAGTCTGCAAGACACCTGTAAACCCTCGCATTAGCAATGTTAACATTTTGCTACAGCACTTTTTAGAAGAACTTCTTTAGAAGAACCAAAAGTGGCTCTTCTTTGGCTCCAAAGAACCCTTTTGGCCACTTTTCAGAGTGTTAGTAAACCGTAATGCTAACCTGTGTTGACGTAATGTGTTTAATTCATGTGGAAGTGATGCACATATTCGAATCAAGTAAATTCAACGCATCACCTTTGCTCCAGTGCGGAACTGGAGTGAGACTTTTGGGAGAACAGCAGGATTTGTGTATTTATCTAGCATGAAACTGTCCTGATTGGACCACATGAGGTTTGCAGCTCAAAGCCAAAAGCTTCCAGATTGAGAGTCCGGCTGTGAGAGACAGTCACACAGTACGTTTGACTGGAGGGTCCCCACTGGGACAGGGCAGACCCACCTGCACAGGGCTGTTAAAAGCTGCAGCATGTTGCTAGCCATGCTAGCTGTGTGATTACAGAGAGCTGATGTTGGAAACAGGCTAAATGTTTCCTTCTGTGATGTGAACAGCAGAAGCACTGGAGCTATAACCGCTAACCCACTCCACTGCCCAGACACCTCGTGTTTGTCCTGGAAGAACAGAGTATGAGTCCACATTGAGGCTTTAGCTTAGCTTGGAAATTCCTGTGGCAGTGGTGAAGCTGGCTGATGTGGATCAATCCTAACAGCATTAAGACCTTTTTTAGCAAGATTGCTCAAAGACATGACGTCGTCGGTACAAGGAGAGACCGATGTTAGCATGTTTTATCCCTGCTGGGGAAAAATAATGGATTTTCTGCAGATGTAAGCTGGTCTATCCTGGTTTGCTGGTCTGGTGCTGTTTTGTCTGGTCACTCAGTATGGTCAGGCTGGTTGACCAGCATAACAGCATCCAAAACACAACATATGCTGGTCTGTGCTGTTTTTTTTCTAGAAGGGATAAACTCAGCTAATACACTCTTACGATTTAGCTTTACTTCCTCCTAGAAATTCACTGAAACTCCCTTAGCTATGAAAACACCCTTTACTATGAATTAGCTAACACATTCTCAGTTATAAATTAGCTAATACTCCCTTAATAGCTAACGTTCCCTTAGCTATGAATGAGCTAATACTCCCTTAGCTATGAATTAACACAGCCTTTGTTACAAATTGACTAATACTCCTTTAGCTATGAATTAGTTAATGTTCCCTTAGCTTTGAATTAGCTACTCTCTTAGCTACCCAGATAGCAGACAGCTTTGGGCCGATTCTGGCTTTCCCACATGGTGGTGGGTGATTACTGGGTAAATGTTATGCTTGCAGGCCAGAATAGGGCCAGATACCATACAGCTGCGTACGGTTTTCCCGATATTTGTCGCCCAATTCTGGTGTGAATATTGTGGGCCAACAATGTAGTCGGGCCAGATTTGGGCCACATTTGTTAGCTCTACTCACTTTACAGTGTGTGGACCAGATTTGGGCCGAGGACCCAGTGGAGCCAGAACAAACCCAAAAGGATGCGGCCCACAAGCAGGCCAGGCAAATTTTGCTACTTGGGTATGAATTAACACAGTCTTTGTTATAAAGCTTGGAATCAATAAATACTTTCATAACTTAGTTATGAATAAGCCAATTCCTCCTGAGGTGTGAGTTCAGTAATACTCTCTTAGCTATGAATTAGCTAATGCTCCCTTAGCTATGAATCAACCAATACGTTCTTAGTTCTGAATTAGCCAATTCTTAGCCAAGTTATGAATTTCAGTAATTCTCCTTTAGTTATAAATAAGCTAATGTTCCCTTTAGGTATAAATGAAATGTTAGCTATGAGTAAGCCAATACGTCCTCAGTTATTAATTAGCTAACTCTCCCCTAGTTCTGAGTCAGTTCCCTTCGCTTTGAATTAGCAAACATTCCTATAACTATGAATTAGCTAGTACATCCTTGACAATGACTTAGCTAGTACTTCCAGTTATGAATTAGCTAATACTCCCTTTTAGCTATGAATGAGGGAGAATTAGCTGTCATGCTAGATGATCACAGTCATGCACTGTAGCCACACAAAATGGAGAATTAGCAGGAACCATATATTATCACTGAACTTGATTAGAACAAAGAGGCAACAACAACAAAAAAAACTCAGTTGTAAAACACGTAGAAACAGAGTGAAGCCAGAAAGTCAGTGCATGCAGTAAAAGTAGAAATGAAGACTTTGCATTCAATTTTATCAGAAGCATTAAAACGTCAAGTCGCCCTGCTCGCTCACCTAACACAGTCATTTAATTACAACAGCTGATAGAAAGCGCTCAGTATATGCTAGCCTAGATATTAGCATTAGCACAGAAATGGAGGACATGCAAGACGCATGCAGCAGTGTCAGCTCGAACGCTCTCCGCCCTTTGGTGAGATGAGAAACGACAGACAGACGGGCATGAGGCAGCATGCTGAACCCCTCAGCGCGCTAAGACGAGAGGGGAAACCCTGAACCCAGAAGTTGGGGCATTAGGCCACGCCCCTCGCCCCACCTGTAGTCCTGTCTCATCAGTCACAGTCTCGAGCTCGGCCGCCCGGCTCGCCCTCCCTCTGGCCAGGGGCGTCTGCAGGTGCAACAGTGTCTAAAACAGAGCAAACCCAGACGGTTCCTACATTAACATTATTAACCTTGGTTGACGTCATTAAAACAAGCGGAGAAACTTTCAATCCACTCCACCTTTCATTGTTTGTAAGTAGAAAAGGAGACATTTTATGATTTGAATTTATTGATGTGATGTTTTGCAGAAAGAACAAACGATCTATTGAACTTTGTGACATTTTGTCAGTTTTTTTCATTGAAACTAACAGAAAAATGTCAGCTGAATCAATCTTTATATAACACATTCATAACATCTTACATAAACGCTTCATAACACGTTCATGAATGTTTAAATCAACACTCAAAGCGTACATGATTTACATGATTTTAATAGGGACTACTGTGTCATTTTACATTCAGTTTTACTTTTCTCTGTGTCAAATGAAAGCTTCAGTTGAGGAACTGCCCAGTTATAGTCTTGCAAAATTCACTTCTACCTTCAAGATACATCATCAGGAGGGGCTTTTCTAGCCTTTAAAGCAGCAAATCTCATTCTAGAGACTAGTGCAGCACTGCTAGAAGAGGACTAGGCATGTTTACAACAGATGAAGAGATGGTTACATTTTTTATTTAGGTGAAGTTTGTCTTTAACTATGTAATTAATTAAATCGCTACTGTCGGATCAAAATCTTGTATCTCCAAAATGGTAACTTTACAGGAGAAGGAAAAACCATACTTTACTTTTAATGTAAGTCAATGGAGCCAGACTTTTTTACACATAATTTTGGGCTGTTTCTTTTGATCTATTCATCACGAAATTTACACACAATGTAAAGAGCAACAGGCTTTTTCAAATTATGTCACAAACTGAAAAACGACAAAAATGGAGATAGGAGGTTTTTTACGACAGCAGTGATATGGTTATAAATAATGAAGTAATGCAAGTCAAATAAACAACAAAATAAGAGTAATTTTGCTCACTTGACACAAAATCTGAGCGGGACCACAAATACCAAACACCCCTGCAAAGACTCCGCCCCCATCCACCTGTGGGAAAAGGCCCCGCCCACACCCACCTGGTAAAGAACGTGATTAGCTTTGAACCTGATTATGTGGTTTCAGCAATAAAACAGAGAAAGGCTGAGTGTGTGTGAGGGCCGTCTGGAGAGAGTGCGTGTGCGTGTGTGTGGTGTGTGTGTGGTGGACGGTGGGCCGTCTGGTGTCGTGTGTTTGAGCAGATGGTAGGAACAGCAGCAGTGTTATGATAGCTTCCTGCAGTGGGACAGTCTGAGTGTGACCCAGCGTTAGTCCACACATCTGGACCTGAGCGAGCGTCCAGAGCCAACAGCCTGAGTCAATACGTCTGCCTGACCACATATGGTCTTTCAATATGGAGACGGGAACGCACCGGCTGCTTTAACTGAAGGAGAAGCCAAACATGCAGATCCGCAGACACCAGTGCGCAAATATGACATCACAGTGCCGGAGACTGACCCGCACAGCCTGACCAGCACAGACTGGCCAGCACAGCCTGACCCACAGACCCATGCCCTCTACAAACTAGACCACTCACTCAGTCTTCACTACTGAGAGAGAACAGAGGAGATGAGAAAGTGAGAGAGAAGATGACAGAGAGAGAAAGGGGGAGAGAGAGAGACAGAGGCAGGTAGAGAGAGAGAGGAGTAGACAGAGGAGGACTGTGTATGTTGCGTGTTCAGGTGTGAGTACGGTACCATGGGCTTGCGTCCTCTGTTGATGTAGGTGCAGACCGGGTTATACGCTCCGGTTCCACACACATACAGGTGAGTTCTGTTCCACGGCTCGATCAGACGGATAAAATTACCGCACTCGCCCTGAGAGACACGAACAGAGAGAGAGAGACACAAACAAAGAGAGAGAGAGAGGAGAGATGAACATCATGATCATAATCAAACTACTTTATTTATTATACAGAACAAGGAAACTTTGATTTAACCTGATATGGGCCCTTTGGACGCTTCTGAGTTTGTAGAGAAATCTACAGTTGTGCAGCTTATCTTTACTGTTTTCTTTAATATTAATAACTAATAGTTAATAATAGTCCTGAGCGGCGCGTCTCATATTTTAGCTTAACACGTCACATTTTTTTTTCTTTATTATGCTATTCAAGTATATATATATATATATATATGGCGCAAATGACCATCTCCAAAATCCAAAATGGCAAAATTCTCAATAATTCTCTATAATTACGATGTCAAGCTTGTAACAATAGCAGAACCCTTCTGATGCTATATAGAACCCATTTTAAAAAGGTTCTATATAGAACCATATGCAACACATTCTCCATCAATCTTATGAACAATTAAACAAGACGTAAGGTTTACAGTAGACCGCTGTATGATGTAATTACAGTATTACTCTGAAAACAGGAACTGCAGTATGGCGCAACGGTGCTGTATATAAACGATACTGTCAAAACAGTACATTTAACCTCCTTAACCCCTGTGTGGTGCTCAGGTCTGTGGGACCCATTTTCAGTTTTTACCAAAAAAAATGATGCGATTTATTATTATTTCAACCTCAGATTTTTGGCCGTTGCTAATTTTCTGTGAAGAACATATAAAATAACCCACTTTCAGTGTCTTCACTCTGTTCACCCCCCACACATTTATATTACACATGTGGTGTTGGGTGAACCTGCGGGGAGTAAAAGTGTGGAGGTGCTGTGTCCTTCACTCTGTTCTCCTCCTACATGGTCTGCTGTTAGTGTGTGTGTGTGTGTGTGTGTGTGTGTGTGTGTGTGTGTGTGTGTGAGGGTGGACACCATGAACAGGCTGCTGACTGGCTACAGCTGCTAAAGGAGAACCCTACGCTGGACACCTGTCATATTTTAAACATCTGGTATTTTTACATAAATTATTATGGCTGTATTGATTTAATAAAACAATAATGTGGTGGGTCCACCAGACCACTGAGTAACATCAACATCAACACCACACAAGGGTTAAACAAAAAAACAGTAATAACCTGTATTTCTGGATGACAGTAACACTCTGTGCTTGTGAATTACAGTGTGAGTTCCTGTAAATCAACGGCACTGCTGAGAGTTCATTACTGCAACAGTGCACCTACATTTTGATAGTGTTGGAGGACAAAGCAGAAGCCAGAAACACTTACATTGGTGTCTTTTCCACTTAAAACACACTCGGTCTTCCTCTGCAGAGAAACTGGCCAGTGGATCTGAGAGAGAGAGAGAGAGAGAGAGAGAGAGAGAGAGAGAGAGAGAGAGACTGTCATTACAATAATCTTAAACTAAATCTCAATCTAAACTTAATCTCATTCACATTCATAACTTGCTAATAAATCCACTATAAACTACCTAATAACTCATAAATGTATATGTGACTTATAAGCAAGTTATAAATGTGTTATAGCTCCTTTATCCTCAAAGCCTTAGTTTGTAGAAAAATCAAAAAAAAAAAAAGTTTATTGTGTAAACCAGTGACGTTCCACTTTAAATGGTCTGTAGTGTTATGGGAATTTGTCGTTCTTACGATGAGCGGCTCGTGGTTGATGTCGTGCAGGTCGAGGGACAGGATGTAGTCCTTGCTGCCCACGTACATGCGGTCATGATCCTCGTCCATGCGCAGGATCCGGTAATCAGATGTGTTGAGCAGGAAGGAGAAATGATGAGCCGTGCCTGTGGACCTCAACTCTACAGAGAGAAGAGAGAGAAAAAGAGAAACTGTCAATCTGGATCTGCCTGTAAACAAACATTTCAACTGCCATGATGTGCCCACTTTGGTAACTGCAATTGGTTAGGACTTCAGGAGCTGAACTGAAGGCCTTACTTGTTAGATTAACTAGCAAAATAATAAGCAAGTTACAGAAAAATCAACCAATCACGCTCTGATTTACAATGAGACCAATTTTGCAAGGAAAAGAGGCACGGTAGTCCTTCTGGAAGTTCTGCCAATACCTTAGCAACCACCCAGGACACAATAGCAATAGCCTAGCAACAACCTGGGACAACTCGTTTACACTTTAGCAACCACCTGGGATAACAAAGAAATGGACTACCAATATCTTAGCAACCACCTGGTATACAAAAGCACCAGTCTAGTAGAACCTTAGCAACCATCTTTGATTCCACAGCATCAGCCCAGCAACAACCTGAGATAATGCAGCAACACCTTAGCAACCACCTGGAATAACACAGCACTGCTTTATCAAGTCAACATAACGGTTTAAGACCATATTTCATAGTGATATTAGCAAACTTCAGCCAAACTTCAGAGTTACATATAAAATATTAAAGTCTTATTTTTCTCTTTCAAATTGTATTTTAATTATTTAAGAGACAGTGTGGCTACTTTAATGAAATATATTTTTAAAAAACTTCAATATCTTCTTTGTTTTGGTATGGTTTTGTCTTTTTGGCCCTGTAAAAAAACTTTGGCCCTGTAAAAAAGTTTGGGCTCCCCCATCTAGGACGACTCGTCAGGAAGTGTGATGATGTGACTCACACACACTTTCACTAAAACAAAACAGTACCTGTGTATTTACTCTGTTCTATTTACAGCACTGTGTCCACAAACATGTCACAGCGTTTCAGTTTTGTTCAAAATTAGAGAAGAAAAGCACAAAGTGTTTTCATGATTCAACAAACAGCTAAATATACACACCAGTGGAGGAGGAGGAGGAGGAGGAAGAGGAGGAGGAGGAGCAATCCGCAAAAGACACACTTTAAACACGAAACCATGAAATATAAAAATAGTGCATTATTGCACCTCAAAACAACAAACTTGTTTTGAAATCACAGAAATGTTGTTATTGATATCAGTTACAGGAAGTGATCGAAATACATAAGGAATCGAGGGCTAATTATGCAACAGCATGTATGATCAGTTTAGATTTGAACAAGAAACATAACGAGTTACAGATATTTACACACACACACGCGCTAGAGGACATTCAGGCTGAGCAGGTGGTCAGCAAGAGCCGCTCCTAAAACAAGCAGAAACTGAGGGGATGATGATGGACGAGAGAGAGAGAGAGAGAGAGAGAGAGAGAGAGAGAGAGAGAGAGAGAGAGAGAGAGAGGAGAGAGAAACACAAATAATCTAACTGAAAAACTCCCCCCCAACAGCTGTCAATCAAACTCTGACCTACAAACTGTAGAAATACAGCAGTAACGGTGTTAATCAGTGTGTATTGACAGCACTGGTGTATATTTAGGGCCTCTGAGTGACGAACTGTGATAAATACGGATTCACCTTTTTGGGCCGCAGGTCACCAGAGCCGACTTTATTTATAATCTTTATCTCATGGTTGGTGATGACTGGGCGTGGCCAGTAGTGGACTGTTTGTGTGTGTGTGTGTGTGTGTGTGTGTGTGTGTGTTTGTGTGTGTGTGTGTGTGTGTGTTTTCTATGTAAACACTACAGAAGCAGCTCTGAGGTGGTTTAGCTACTAAGCTGAATTGATAGCAATGCAATCTACTGGATCTATCTAACAATGCATTGGGCCCAGTGGATCCACCAAATTAATTCAATAATGCACTGGATATTTTGACCCACTGGATGGGCCCAACACAGCAATGCATTGTATTACTAGATCCATTGGATCCATGCAATTGAATCACTGGATTCACCCAATAATACACTGAATCTTTTGATCCACTACATTCAAACTGCAATGTACTGGATCTTTGGGATCTTTACATTAACTCATTTCCTCAAATGGATTCCAATGGATTCATCCGAGCCACTGAATCTACTGGATCTATCCAAAAATGTTTTGGACCAATTGGATCCACTGAATTCATTCAACAATGCCCTGGATTTTTGGACCCACTGGATTGGCCCAACAACATTCTGGACTACTTCCTCCACTGGATCCATGTAACAATGCATTGGATTCATTTAATCCATGCAACTGAATCAATGGATCCATCCGACAATGTGCTGGATTGCTGGATCCATTGGATACATCCAATTGAATCACCATATCTATTGAATCTATCCAACAAAATAATTTAGATGTCTATTTTAAATGAAGCATGTGATCTACTGTATCTACTAAAGAATCATGGTTAACTAGAGCCAAATGATCCATAAAACAATGCTTTGAAGCATTGAATCCACTGGATCTGTTTGACAAAGCATTGATTCACTAAATGTATCAGATCCATCCAACTGAAAATTTACTTGATTAATCTAACTAAATTGGTAGATCAACTGGATTAATCCAATAATGCACTGAATCACTGGAACCAATGGATTCGTCCAATGCATTGGACCATTGGATGCACTGGACCCATCAATCAATGCGCTGGGTCACTGGATTTAATGAATTCGTCCAACAATGCATTGGATTGTTGGATGCACTGGATCCATCAAACAATGCACTGGATCACTGGGTTTAATGGATTCGTCCAGCAATGCATTGGATCATTGGATCCACTGGATCCATCCACCAATGCACTGAATCATTGGATTGAATGGATTTGTCCAACGATTCATTGGATCACTGGATGCACTGGATCCATCTGACAAAGCACTAGATCACTGGATCTATTGGATTCATCTAACTACTTGCAAAATCACTCAACCAAATAGATTCATCCAATAAAGCAGTGAACCATTGTATCCCACCTCACTACCAGTTTGCCTGCAGACTGTTCCTACTGTAGATAAATGGATCTGACAGCACTCCGATCTCCAAAACAAACACCTCTCAGGAGAGAAGCTCAACATCAGGCCTTCGCTCTCATTATCGCTCTTGTAGAGAAACAGTGTAAAGTGTTAAAGGCGGAGGAAAGAGGTTCTCCTACAGCCGCACTGATAAGATAACCTCACTCTGAAGTACAGTGTGAGTGCGGAGCAGGAAACGTTACCCAACCCCTCTTTCACTTTGAAAAGATTCCAGGCCAGATCGCCTACCAGAGCTCAAAACCACATCTCTGTTCTTCTCACGTGAAGAGAATTATTGGGAGAAAGAAATGAGAGAAAAAAAAACATGGAAAAAAATGGAAGTTGTCTTTTTTGTTACAAAAACAAACAGGCAGAAACAGCCGAGCAGGAAACCGGCAGCCAAATCAGCGCTTTCCTCCAGTTTCAGGGCCGAGTGCATTAACAGAGCTAACGCTGCCAAACAGCACAGAGCAAGACACTGCACGACTGCCAGAGCGGCCTCAGGGAGAGAGAGGGAGAGAGAGAAGAAAGAAGAGAGGAAAATGAAAAAGAGAGAGGCACAGGGAAGGAAGGAGAGGGAGAAAGAGAAAAGAAAGAAGAGAGAGAGTGAGAGAGAGAGAAATGAAAAAGAGAGAGGAACAAGGAAGGAAAGAGGGAGAAGGAGCAAAGAATAGAGAAAAATAGAAAGTGCAATAGAAAGAGACAGAACGAGTAAAAAGGAAAGAAGAAAAAGAGAAATAGAGGGAGAGAGAGCAAGAAGGACAGAAAGAAAAGAAGAATAAGAGAGGCATAGGAAGAGAGGGAAAGAGAAAGAAAGTGAGGGATACAAAAGGGGAGGAGCTACAGAGACAGAAGAGATAGATATGAGAAAGGGTAAGAAAGAGAGAGAAAAGAGTGACAGGGAGAGAGAGACAGAGAGAAAGAGAAAACAAAGAGAGAATGAGACAGAAGAGAGAAAGAGAAGAGATACAGAAAGAGAAAAATAAGAGAGTGAAAGAAAGAGAAAAGAGAGTCATAGAGAGAGAGAGAGAGAGAGACAAAAAGACAAGAGACAGAAAAATAAGAGAGTGAAAGAAAGAGAAAAGAAAGTCATAGAAAGAGAGAGAGAGAGAGAGACAGAGAGAGAGAGAGGATTAGGATGATTGAGTGTAAGCAGGCTGTAAAGATAAAACTGGAGCTGCTCTCAGGGTCCCTCACAGCATCAGGTGTGTGTGGGGGGTGTGTGTGCCTGGTAAGTAGATCACACATTCTGACGGGGTGACAAACACACACACACACACACACACACACACACACACACACACACACACACACACACTAGTCTGTACTATTAACTGAGCTGTTGGAGCCGTGAACAAATCTACAGCAGAGGTCTCACATAGTTACACCACATACACTTATTTACAGCCTCACAGCTGCCTCACACACACACACACACACACACACACACACACACACACACACACGTCCGTGTAGGTGAAACTAAGGGACATTCTGAAACACTTAATGTGAAAAAAACGTTAACGTTGCTTAATGTACCAAAACAACATAGGAAAGTTAGTATAAATATATTATAAATATATTATAATTATGTTAAAACATCAAAATTGGTATTGATACTTTATTACAGTCATATGCAAAAGTTTAAACACTCCTGGTCAAATGACACGCTTAGTGAAAATAAGTGAGCTAACACTTAAATATGTGTGTTTTTCTGTGGATTTTAGTGCACAATTTCTGTTTATTTGCAGTTTAACATATCGGAAAAAAATTAATACAACTAATATAAACATTATAACACGTGCCATAACTTTTGCACAGGCCAGATTTTATGTTTTGTTTTTTTTCACAATATGTTAAATTTAGCAAATAAAGCATATTTTACATGAACATGTCATTTGCCTCTCGTACAAACAGCCAGAATAAACAGCGTCTCTCTCAATGATTTTACGCGGCACAGTAAAGCGCAGGCAGCTGGTCTGCTGAGTGTCCATTACAGTGCGCAGTTTCTGACCCCGCTCTGTATTCCTTTATGATTTTCGCATTTCCGCAGCCAGAGCTGGCAGCACAGCCTGCAGTTTATAACCTTAATAGGCATTTATTTCTCTAAAACAGGAAAACAGAGCAGGGAAAAGTGAGCCAAGTTCAAGAAGCGTGCAAGCATGTTTCGCTGTGACCGTAAAGTCTCCCTGACGGTCAGAGAGAATATGATGCAGTGAATTTGTGCCATCATCAGAAACATCGTATAAAAAGAGTCTTTTATCAACCAAACACTCTTACAAGTTGTGAAAGTTGTGCATGTTTATTCACAGTCGTATACAAACGTTTAAACATCCCCACTCAAATGACCTGCTGTTGATTTTCTAAGTGATACTAACACATCACAGGTAGAATAGAACAGAATAGACAAGTGTCAATTACACTAGAATAGAATAGAATAGAATAGAATAGAACAGAATAGAATAGACAAGTATCAATTACACTAGAATAGAATAGAATAGAATAGAAAAGGGCCAATTACACTAGAATAGAATAGAATAGAATAGAATAGAATAGACAAGTATCAATTACACTAGAATAGAATAGAATAGAATAGAAAAGGCCAATTACACTAGAATAGAATAGAATAGAACAGAAAAGACAAGTATCAATTACACTAGAATAGAATAGAATAGAATAGAAAAGGGCCAATTACACTAGAATAGAATAGAATAGAATAGAACAGAAAAGGGTCAATTACACTAGAATAGAATAGAATAGAATAGAACAGAATAGACAAGTATCAATTACACTAGAATAGAATAGAATAGAATAGAATAGAATAGAAAAGGCCAATTACACTAGAATAGAATAGAATAGAATAGAACAGAAAAGACAAGTATCAATTACACTAGAATAGAATAGAATAGAATAGAAAAGGGCCAATTACACTAGACTAGAATAGAATAGAATAGAACAGAATAGAATAGACAAGTATCAATTACACTAGAATAGAATAGAATAGAAAAGGGCCAATTACACTAGAATAGAATAGAACAGAATAGAACAGAATAGAATAGACAAGTATCAATTACACTAGAATAGAATAGAAAAGGGCCAATTACACTAGAATAGAATAAAATAGAATAGAATAGAATAGACAAGTATCAATTACACTAGAATAGAATAGAATAGAATAGAAAAGGGCCAATTACACTAGAATAGAATAGAATAGAAAAGGGTCAATTACACTAGACTAGAATAGAATAGAATAGAATAGACAAGTATCAATTACACTAGAATAGAATAGAATAGAATAGACAAGTATCAATTACACTAGACTAGACTAGACTAGACTAGAATAGAATAGAATAGAATAGAATAAGCAAGAGTGGAACAATTTCTATTTATTTGCAGAGTTTAAGACATTAAAAAATATATAAATCATAAAATGTGCCGCGACTTTTGCACAGACAAGATTTTATGTTTTTGTTTCCCCCAATATGTTAAATTTAGCTAATAAACAGTAACAGTGTATTAAAATGTACAGGAGTGTGTCTCTGTAGAAGACGTGTTCACTTAGTTTCACTTAGAAAATCAACTAAATGTCATTTGATTTGACTGGGGGCGCACACTTCGGCACACCTTCAGCATAACGACTGTGTGCATTATGATGCGTGTGTGTGTGTGTGTGTGTGTGTGTGTGTGTGTTTGTTGTGCCCACAAGACACACAGAGAGATGGCGGTGGTCCAGTTGCATGCAATGATGCGCTTGTTGTTCTTATTGTTTATCACCTCAATTTCCTGCAAAGAGAAGATAAGAACCCTGTGAGGAAGCGGCTGATAACACTGACAGGTGTGTGTGTGTGTGTGTGCTTGTGTGTGTGTGTGCGCGTGTGTGTGTGTTCAGTCGGTCGGGTTCATACGTTCCTCCGCAGCTCAGCAGCAGTAGATTATCTGGAATGTTCCGGATGCTGCATCTGATCTGTATCTCAACAGCTGTTTTCATTTGAGGTGAAGAAATCTGCACACCAATCAGATCTCAGCACTGCTTTTAATCGGCCAATCGGGTTTCAGCGCAAAATGAGACAGGGTGTTAACAGCTACAGCTCAGTGGGAGTGTTCCGCATGTCATACATCACACACACAAACACACACACACCCACACACACACACACACACAAAGTTGCGACATTATTGTTGGCTCTGTTGATCAAAAGGAGCAGAAAATGACAGCGTGGTGAAAGAATGCTTCTGTAAAGCTCTACAGTCAGAAAGACAACAAGAACAGCACAGAGAACAGAAGTCTACCAGTCTACTGCTCTAATTTACACTGGCTCTAAGATGTAAGAGCATCACAGACCAACAGGGGAGAGAACAGACTACAACAGACTAGACTAAAACACACTAGACAAGAGTACAGTAGACTGGACTAGAATAGACTAGAGTAAAATAGAACAAAACATACCAGACAAGAGTCAATTACACTAAAATAGAAAAGAACAGAACAGATCAGAAAAGACCAGAGTAAAATAGAATAGAATAGAATAGAATAGAATAGAATAGAATAGAATAGGCAAGCTAAGAGTAGAACAGAGTAGAATGGAAAAAGAACAACAGAAAAGACTAAAACAGAATCGAACAAACTAGAATATGCAAAAGTAGAATAGAATAGAACAGAATAGAATAGAATAGAGTAGATTGGAACAGAATAGAATAGAATAGAAAAGGCAAGACTAGAATAGAACAGACTAGAACAGACTAGAAAAGGTAAGAGTAGAATAGAATAGAACAGAACAGACAAGACACAAATGAAATAGAACTAAATAGAACAGGCAAAAGTAGAACAGAAGGCAAGAATAGAATAGAATAGAATAGGTATGAGTAGAACAGAATAGAGTAGAATGGAATAGAACTAAAACAGAATAGAATAGAATAGAATAGGCAAAGGTAGAATAGAACAGAATAGGTATGAGTAGAACAGAATAGAGTAGAATGGAATAGAACTAAAACAGAATAGAATAGAATAGAATAGGCAAAGGTAGAATAGAACAGAATAGGTATGAGTAGAACAGAATAGAGTAGAATGGAATAGAACTAAACAGAAGAGAATTGAATAGAAAAGACTAAAGTAGAATAGAACAGAATAGAATAGAATAAGTAATAGTATAGCCAGTTTGTTATACAGTGTCAGAAACAACACCAGCAGGTATCTTATAGATTATTTAGCAGCTCCACACAGTTCGGGGAAGTGTGTGGTGATGCAGTTAGCCCCATGCTAACTGGTGCACATAAGCTTTCATTACCTGTCCCAGTGTAAAAGTAAAGTAGCAAACTTCAGACACTAATCATGTCCCGGCTGATGGGCTACATTTGAGGTTGGGGGGCTGGATAAATTAGATTTTTTTGCCAAGCTGTCACTGTAAGTAAGAATCTGTAAGGGGCTCCACTCAGATACGGCCGTTTACTGCAATCTCACAAATCCACTGAGGCACAGCGTCCAGCTGGCACTACAGTATGTGCTGAAACCTTGTAGAGGCTGTGCAGAGAGGATAAGGGTAGTGTTGAAAAAGCCTGCATTCTTCTCTGCACTCCACTCCCTTCAGCTTCAAATGAGTCTGTGTGCTCACACATGCATTCATTTCATTTCTGACTTACATTCCTACTGCTTTGGGAAAAATGGGGGAAAAACAAAAACGACTTGTTGCTGTGGATGAAATGAAAGGTACTAGAGCAAAGAATAGTTCAGCCAAAAATCATGTTCACCCTATTTTACCCCCTTCACCCCAAAGCAGCCGATCATCCAAAACATGTTTGGTGTCTTTAAATTTGTACTGAAGCTACAAGGTTAACGCAGCTAACCAATAATGTTGATATGTCTAAATCATCACACGTTGTACACAAAAGCACAGAAAAAAATCACTGTTCATTGTTTTTGGCAATGCAAACACACTTTTGTCTACATTTATAGATAAAAATACATCTTACAGTTTCAAAAACCACAATCAATTCTATTTAATATTACTTTCACTTCTAGTTTAACTATTACTGCTACTACTACTACTACTACTAATAATAATAATAATAATAATAATAATAATACTTAGGGATGCAATATATCAGAGTCATAATGGTCTCTACACTGAACAGATGTATAGATTTGACAGATATTTCAAACCGATTAGATCTGAAAGAGCAGAACATTTAGGTGATGTTCGGTTGCTTTGCTAAATCTCGTAATTTTATTCATTTATTGCATTTGTAAGCCGACAGAAGTAAATGTTACATTTCTCTGTAATGCTAATCTATGTTTATATAGTCCTAATTTCTGTTTTATAGCAACAACAACAACAACAACAGCAACAACAACAACAATAATAATAATATGTAATAATGGATATATATTTGAGATCTATTTGAACCTGTAGTGCTTGGACCCCTAATATTACTACTGCTGCTGCTACTACTACTACTACTACAACTACAATTCCTACTACTAATAATAATAATAACAGTAAAAATAATAACAATGATGTTATCTATTTGAGATGCATTTGAGCATTTTGTGCTTGGACCCCTACTATTACTACTACCACCACTACTGCTACGAAGAAGAAAAAGAAGAAAAAGAAGAAGAAGGAGAAGAAGGAGAAGAAGAACAAGAAGAAGGAGAAGAAGAAGAAGAAGAAGAAGAAGAAGAAGAAGAAGAAAGAAGAAGAAGAAGAAGAAGAAGAGAAACGGTATTATTAGATTTTTTTTTTAGAATTTTTACATAATGCAATATATTTTTTCACTTCTGTGTATCGCTGCTCCAGATGTGTACAGATGTGTGTGCTGTATTGGAAGTTTGATGCTGTAGGTTAGAATCTGTGTTAATTCTTCTGCTCTGAGCTCAGTCTGTATCAGCCTCTGTTCAAACACGCCCTCAGACAGACTGCACTCTGAGGGAGGGGGTGGGTGTATGTGTCTGTTTGTATCTGTGTGTGTGTGTGTGTGTGTGTGTGTGTGTGTGTGTGTGTATGTGTCAGTGTGTGTTCATATCACTCCATGTCATTTAGCGTCAATGTTTTGCTCCATTGCACCTCATTATCACTCCCCTCCTCCACCACTGTATCATACACTCACACAGTCACACACACACTAATAGTATCTGTACTCACTCACAGTCACTTCTGATTCCTGTTCTCATTCACAACGACACACATTTTAATGCACAACGTCTATTTATACTGGAAAATAAAATACAAAATGTCGCCTGTGCAAAAGTTAAGGCACATTTAGTATTTTGTTTTTTTCCCAACATGTTAAACAGAAATGCACTAAAATGTGCAGGACGTTTCATATTTAAGTGTTATTTTCACCTTAAAAATCAACAAAACATGTAATTTGACTGGTGTGTTCAAACTTTTGAATACGACTATGTGTTACCAGATAACGCTGCTCATGCAGTTTTGCTTCATAAACAGAAAAGTCAGACTTGAACCTGCTGATACAGACCGTAGATCGAATGTAAAAACATTCTTCATGTAACTACTTATGTGCTTACATTTTAATAGTAATGTAAAAAAGACTAACTGTATTTTTCTCTGATTTAAAGATCAGCTCCTAAACTTTTACTTCCCCCAAAGAGACAGACAGGAAGAGAGTAAAAGGATTTTTGGGTCCGAACTGAACTGAATCCAGTCCCGACAGGAACAAACCCGCGGCTGTAACGGAGGGTAAAGAGTGTTCAGCTGTTTTCCACTCAAACACTAACAGACTGTGAAGTCACTGCACTTTAAATATTTCCCTTTCTTTCAGGACGGGGGGAATTTTGTGAACAGGCCGGTCTGGATACTGACAGGTGTGTTTAACAGATAGAGGCCCTTCTCCACAGAGGGTCCTCTAAATCGGGCACATCCGCAAACACTCACAAACACACCACACCAAACCCTCTACTATAGAAAACAAGCCGTTTTCCACTATGGAAGAAATGAACGGAGTTTTGTGAATTAACGCTTTATCACCCTGAAAGGCTCCAAAGCTGATACGTTTTGTCCTCAGTCAAAACTTGGTGAAGGACGTTTCTGACACTGACATTTTTGTATATGCATGATATACATAAGTGCACAGCATAGCTGATAACAGCAGTAGCCTGGATTTTGTCAATTCAGGTCAATGGCGTACATTCAGACTGACAGGAATTTCAGTATTGAGGCTGCAGAGCTCTTCCTGGAACAAGGTGACCGTCTCCATAGAAACACCACAATCAGCATGAAGCCGTGTCCGGCAGCCAGGGACACTAACGGAATCTAACCTTGTAATATTATTTAGTTTTACTGCTTTTTAAAAGAACTCATATTTGAAAGCCTGAACATATAATATCCTTCAGTGTTGAAGGGAAAATCCACCCATTTTTTCCAAATTTCTGCAAATGAAATGGTTGAGATGTACACAAATTTATTTTTGATGGTTTAATGTGAAATGCTTCACGAATTATGATAGTTATGATAGTTCTGAGATAAAATTTATATATATATATATATATATATATATATATATATATATATATATATATATATTTATATAGCTGTTGTTGGAAGAAAACCTCATGTTTTGACATGATTTTAAAATGCCTGTTACCCTTTACAGTATATGTAAATTTGAATGGACCAAAAGAAATGGCCCAAACAATGTGGAAAAAGGTCTGGTTCCATTGACTTACATTAAAAATAAAGTATGTTTTTTCCTTCTCCTGTAAAGTTATCATTTTGGAGATTATGCTGTCTGGGAAAAACAGACACTCAAATACAAATTCAGGTAATGGTCAGTTAGCTGCTTCACCCACAGTCGGCAAGCTTCTGTCTTTGGTATTCTTAACTAACTAGAGCTGCAGCACTGGTCTGCCTCAGGGTGGCGCTGTAGCAAACTGGTTTAACCAGCTGGTCCTTCATAGCCTAGCAACTCTAACAAAACCTGGGATCCCTCTGAAACACTTCACGATATGCTACAGCATTTTTGTAAATGTTAAAACTTGCCCGATTTCCCAAGAGACTGGAGGAAAAAGTGACTGTACCTCATTTCTCAAACTGAAGACAGAAGAGGATCTAAGATCTAGAAAAGAGCACTTCCAGAAGAAGAACTGTCAAACCACATTTTGTTGCCAATGAAACAACAGTGACGCTATAACAAGCGAGTTAGAACAGCCAATGCTGCAGTATCCATCCAACGTGGGACCCCCGAATACCAGGGGGCATTTTGCACACTGACCTTCAGTGAGTGTTTAGACCGAGCGAACTTGTGTTGGCTTATCAACTACATTTAGGATAAAAATGAGGGTAGAAATGAAGGTATAGAGCTTTTCTAAGGTATAGAACACACAATCCTCACTACAACACTCACAGCATACTAAAGCTGTCAGAGAGAGTATGCATCAGACACGCACTGACAGAGGTCAGAGGTCA
Source organism: Colossoma macropomum (assembly GCF_904425465.1). Lineage (NCBI taxonomy): Eukaryota > Metazoa > Chordata > Actinopteri > Characiformes > Serrasalmidae > Colossoma > Colossoma macropomum. The sequence continues at coordinate 30,718,301 of NW_023494810.1, read as the reverse complement.
TGAGGTGGCAGCAACACAGACCGAGATGCAGATTAATCCGGGATTAGCCCTCCGAGGGGTCAAAGGCCATCTGCCCAGGCCTGAGCAGAATCAGCACCCTGGGATTTCCTGGCCAGAGAGGCATTACAGCGGTGAGGAGCGGAATCCAAATCAGAGAGAGAGAGAGAGAGAGAGACAGAGAGAGAGAGAGAGAGAGAGATATAGAGAGAGAGAGATAGAGAGAGAGTGAGAGGCAGACAGAGAGAGAGTGAGCGAGCGAGTGAGCGAGAGAGAGAGAGAGATTATGTATGACAAAGTGAAAGTGAGAAAGCACATATGAGAGACAGACAGATACAGAGATAGAGGGGGCATATCTTCCTGAACCCAGGGGTCTAACCCCGGCCTAGTCTTTCCTGACCGTCTCCATAGAAACGGCACAATCAGCATGAAGCCGTGTCCAGAGGCCAGGGACACTAATGGAATCTAACCTTGTAATATTATTTAGTTTGACTGATTTTTAAAAGTGCTCATATTCGAAAGACTGAACTTATAACATCCTCTAGTGTTGAAGGGGCAAATCCACCCATTTTCAAAATTTCTGAAGACTGAATTGCTGAGGTGTACACAAATTTATAGTAAATTTGATGTAAAATGCTTTGCTCCGCATAATTGTTCTCAGTGGTCGTGACAGGACGTTTACAGCAGTTTTGAGATAAAGTTTTGATCCTAAAATATATATTGTTTAAATCCATTCATGGCTCAGATGTACATGAGGGGCATTAAAGGCAAAATAATCCTCAAAGAAAAGTATGTTTTTCAAATTTATGACTATCATACTATTCTCAACATTGCACATAAAAGCTCGGAAGACCTGTAGGTTCACTGGTGGTTTTGGATAGTAAATAAAATGGCTAAATTTGTGTTGTAGTCATGGTGACGTCTGGTTCCTATCACCAGCACTGTACAGAAATCAGAGTCTCTACAATCAACCATTTCACATCAAAAAAACAGAGGAATTGCCTATTAATGTTGGTCCACTGCAGTTCTTGTTGCATTTATTGCTGATTCCTGGTGTGATTTTACATTAATCACGACTCAGAGCAGAGAAACAGTGTTGAAAGTACAGAACCTGTCTATACAGAATATTAATTAAATGTAAATGTAATTAATTATAATTAAATATGTGTAATTATATTAGAATACTCCAGCAAAAGAAAAGTAATACTTCCACTATTATGGGTTATACTGGAGACCTGGATGTGGAGGCCCTTTTTTCCTGAATCTTTGCCCCTGAAAGGCTGCCTGACTCTGGGTGCGCAGGGGATCTGGACCCCCGGGGCGGTCTGGAGGTGGACCAGAGAAACCCAAACACTCCAACCATGATGAGAATGTATTCCCACTGTCAGTGAAAGCGCATAATGGCTGTTATATTTAGTGACCCACTCCCAAAAAGTACTCCGAATGGTCTTTAAATGAAGGAAACATGAATTTTAACATTATTTTCAATTAACCGACTTGCTTTTTTTCCCCATTTTCGCAATTTAACATGGATCATTTCCTGCAAATCAAAGACTGTGGGTCTCTATTTCCCCTAGTTACTGTATTTCCTATACACAATCCACATGGGGAACGGTCCTTCACATTTCCTCTCTATTCCCAAGAGCTGCTGGACTTGGCCTGGACAGAAAAGAAAGTTGTTTCTCTAGAGTGTATTAAAAGAATACTTGAGTATTTTTGAACCTAACTTTCTATAAGAGGCCTCTGTCGTGTATGCTGGAATATCACAGACCATAATTTTGTTGGATTTCTCTACTTATTTTAAAAAACAGGAAAGTCTGCTGACTGAAGCACCTGCCTGTTTCTATTCTAATTCGGGCTTCTTGTTCTTTTCTGTTTTCTGTTGTTGCCCTACAGCTTGTGGTAAACCAAAGTATGCTACAGAAATTAGGCTGAAAATCCAGCAGTATTCCTTCTCTACTGCATGCATTATAAGATCAATCTACACTCAAAGATTCACTTTACTTGCATAAAATGGACCCATTTATTAAAATAAAAAAATAATGTGTGTTGGGAGGCTTTTGGAGTATGTTGCCTTGAGGCAACATATTGCGGCTATTAAAAGAAACAAGCATGATATGAAAAACACTAAATATTTAAAAGCATATTTCCATGATGCAACATTGTGAAGTAATGTTTTGATTTTGTGCAAACCAAAAAAACACTTAAAACCACAATTAACAGTTAGAGACACGTTAAAACATGAAAGCAATCAAGCAACTTTCAAGTCAACATATCTGGCTCTCATATTCTAAACAAAACTGACTGTACTAATAAACCGTTAACTGCTACAAGAACAGATTGACACTTAAGCCTATATGAAAAATCGAATATATGTACATATATTTTACAAAATCTATGGCAATAAAACTTTTGAGATATATTTGCATATATTTGTGACATAAAGGAAATGTATTTACATATGTTTTAAAAACATGTTAATTATACAAAAATATATGCACATATATTTTTGACATATATGTCAATATCAGAAATGAACACCATTACATACTATAAATAATATATTTTGTATACATACATGTATATACAATACATTTTAGAGGAATAATATATTTTAAATATATGTAAATATAATAATATGTCGACATTCAGTAAATATATTTGGAACTTTAGTGCTAAGCTGTCACACATAGTGACATACACTGCACATATATTTTAGATATGGGGAAATATATGCACCTATATATTCCTTACAGCATCTAATATTACATATGTTTTTAATACTAAATAAGTGAATAAACACAAATAATTGCAAATATAAAAATAATTTTAAGTAAAATAAAATAAATTAAGAAATAAATAAAGCAATAAATGGTAACTGTTTTCTCAAGTGGCTGCATAAGTGACACTCTAACTTCTATTATCTACATCCAAACCAAAGTCGCACAATGTTGCTTTAAGGCAACATATATATTTAAGGAATTTTTCATAACATAAATACCATCTGTATGACTCTGAACGTTAAAAAATGAACTTCTCACTCAAACAAATGCAAATTATATTTTTAGATCAATGACATTTTTTTAATGCTTTAAACTATCCAGACTAGAGAGGGGTGTAAAAAGGCCCAGCAAAAGTTGTCTTCACTAAATACAAGATTTGTATTGGTTAATTTAAACTCACCTCTTCATTAGTCACCCTTTCAATGTTATTAAATATGCTACATATGCAAAATATGCAAAAACAAAAAATGTGTTGCCTTGAGGCAACATTATGTATGATGTTTACAGCACAAATGATGCAATTACTTGTCAACTTGATCTAAATTCTTGGGCATGGGAGGCCACAGTTGGCACCCCATTGGAGGAAGGATGTCTGCGTATGCGTCCTTAAAAAAAGAAAAAACAACTAATCTACCCAGGAAGCAATTGGCAGCATTGTTTAGCAGGAAGAGGACAATACATCACTGTTAACATTCACACAATACGCTCCACGAATAACCAGCGGGGCGGCAGAAAAAGAGAGGAAGCGGAGGAGATTGGGGAGAGATGCTATAGCTGAGTCAGAGAGTGGGGTGGGGTGGGGGTGTACAAACGGAGGCTGCAGGTTTTACTGGGGAGAGCAGCGGAGGTTGACAGAGTCAGCAGTTTTCCTTCCAAAACCCTCTACCATATCCTGTGACATCCCTGGGGTGGACATACAGAAGTCCGATGGATTCAGGCCCTGTGCATTTGTCGTTTCCTGCTCTAGAATGACCTCTCAGCTCAGGAAGGCTTTGGCAACTGCATGCGAGTTGTATCAGGTTTGGTATACAGCAAAATAAGTGCTGAATGGAAGGAACAGAAAATTAAAGGAATAGTTCAGAGAAAAATTAAATACACACAGCTTTCCTCTTACCTCAGATACACTGAACTGGTCATGACACGTTACATACAGTAAGACTGGTGGTGGTAGGAGGGGTTATGATATCTACAGCACAGATGTCGCTTTTTCTTACTATCCAAAAGCAGCAGTGAACTGAGTTGTCTGAGTTTTCTGAGTTTTTATATGTAATCTTGAAGGTGGTAGCGATAAATCTGAAAAAAATAACTTTGAGGATTTTGTTGCCTTAAAGCAACATGCATGCAGCTCTCCGCCATGGATGGATAAAAAATACATTTTAGGCCAAATCTATCATCAGCTAGCATCAGACAATGTTTTCATAATCATTCCATGCAAAATCTTTCTGTGAGGGAGCTTTTAGAGGCTTTAAACTCTGGCCGATGTCTGGTTCCATTCATCAGCACTGGGAACAATTCTGGGTTTCCCAACAAACCGCTTGGACTAACTTTGTACATCTTGACCACTCAATTATACAAAAATGATTAAAAATCAGAATTCTCTTTTCAGTAATCTTTAATAGACTTCCTAATGTGCTTTCTGAGACATGGACAACCATACTAGCAGCCACTTGCCTGAATTTTGTACCTACTCTTGCTCAGCTGAACACTCAAAGAATGAATTTACAGCCGTCGAGGACCAGGACGGTGACCCGAAGTGGCCCCAAAGGCGGGAAAGTGTCCCATGTCCTTTCCAGCAAGGAGTGCGGAATGCTGCGTTATCTTTGCAGCGGCCCTGGGGGGTCACGACCCGGCCAAAGTGGGCGATAGATTGTTCTGCCACTTCCTGTCGTCCACTCGAGAGAACACAGTTTGTGACAGCGGCAATTGTGCACGAAATCTTTCCGTCAACTGAACGGCTGCTTCGAAAGCAGTGTCAGCATTTCCCTCCCATGCCCTGTAGGCGGCCGCCGTGGGCGGCAGGCTTTGAGGCCCTTTGTGTGCGTGGCATTCTTAATTTGTGACAAATTCCCACTCCTGTTCACATCGAGCTGACCAATCAGAAACAGTGGAGCCCATCTTTACCCTATCAGGGCAGAGCCAGGTGTGACTAGTCACCAATGACAGATTAGCGCTATGCTAGCAGCGAGGTTACGCTTCGTTTCGGACTCCCACTGCCCTATTTCCCAGGCCGGACAGGAAGGAAGTCAGATTACGGTTTGAGGGCCCGTTTTTTTTTCCCACGCTTGTGTCAACAGGGTCATCCATCCGAGCCTCATCGTTTTCCGAGTCTCTTTCATGAGGCGCTCGTCTGTGAGAAAGGCGATTAGCCGCTAACAAACAGAGCCGCAGTATTGTCCAACGAGACCCCATCAGGCCCCCTCGTCAACAGCCGCCTCGCCAACGCCACACGCTCCCATGGGAAAGAAGATCCATAGTGTTAACCCTTAAAGAATCAGACGTTCTGAAGGGTTAACTGTTATGGAGGTGACTCCATACGGAACCCTTACAGAAACAACGAGGGCTCCACTACAGAACCAGGCCGATGCAGAACCAGCAACATCCTGGGAAGTTTAGCGTTATGGCACAACGGATTATTTTTTATATTAATTTTTTTTTAGTGTGTGCTAGGATGCTTTTGGGGTATGTTGCCTTCAGGCAACGTTGTGTGACAATGGAAAGAAATGTGCGTCATATTAAAAACACTAAATATTTGTAATGATACTAAGTATCTACATAAATTGTTTATCTTAACATAAAATGGTTGAAAGAAATAGGCTTTGAGGCCCTTTGTGTGTGTGGCATTCTTAATTTGTGACAAATTCAAATACAGTGGAGCCCAACTTTACCCTATCAGGGCCGAGTCAGGTGTGACTATTCATCAATGACAGATTAGCGCTATGCTAGCAGCGAGTTTACGCTTCGTTCACTTTTCTTGCTTAAATGGGCCAAATTATTAAAATCTACTTTTTTTAAATAGTGTGTGTTGTGATGCTTTTGGGGTATGTTGCCTTGAGGCAACATTGTGTGACAATGCAATGAAATGTGTATGACATGAAAAGTAAATATTTGTAATGAAACTAAGTATCTGCATAATTTTGTTTATCTTTACATGCAAAAATGGTTGAAAAAAATAGGCTTTGAGGCGTGGCATTCTTAATTAGTCATTTCTATTTCACATCATTTTCAAAGACACCATGTTACTATGACAACACTGAAGTAAAGTTTTGATTTCTTGCACACCAAATAATCACTTATACCCACAGTTAACAGTTATAGTTCTATATTATTTTTATTTTTTTATTATTATAAAAATATTTATTATTTTTATTTAGAAATAAAAAATTCTAAATGAAAAATAAATGTTAACTGTGCTCTCAAGTGGCTGCATACATTATCCTTTACATTCATTCTATTGCTGCACAATGTTGCTTTAAGGCAACATATATATTTAAAGAACTATAAAAAACATTTTTATGGTACTGGATGATATAAAGATGAACTGAACACTCAGCAGAAGTTAATTCTATTTTTAAATTGATGAAATAAAAAAAAAAATGTCAATGTTACGTAGCAGGTTACAAAAATACCTTCACATTTCATATTTTACCATTACTGAGGGTTGACAGGGTGAACCCTGAGAACTGACTCATGTCCTAGAAGGTTAACAGCTGCTGGTTTCTGACAGATGTTGAATGAGGTGTCAGACATACATCAGAATAATGCATATGAACATCAGAGGTGAAAACTGTAATCATAGCTTATAACTTCTTCCAGAGAAGTTAAGAGGTCAACTCTGTCCTCTTTTGCCCACTCTATCCAGGAAGTAGTCCTGCTGGGTTAACAGCTCCAGAACCAGTTATGTCCCAGCAGGAGAACCAGAAAGCTTAAGCTAAGAAGAATATAAGCCACCACGTTAATGCAATATACAGTAAGCTACAGCTAATACAGTAAGCCTTAACCCTCGATGAACCGGCTCTGTCCCAGGAGCACAGGTCAAAGATCAGAAGTGAGACTTTGCTAGAAGCTTCATCGATAATCCTGTTTAAGACGCGTCAGCTTTAAAGAGCCTCCCATTATCCGCTATATGAGACACATTAATGAGGAAACGGGAGAAAATGAACTCGGCGACACCGTCCCGCAGCAGACGGAGGGAAAAAGTGCAGGGACGGCTTACTCACCTGGAGACTGGGCTCCGTCCAAATCCTACTTACAACGTCCTTTACACAACACACAGCGGCTCTTCTGGACTCTCTTTGTGCAGGTGCATGAAAAAACACTCACATAAGGCATTTGTTGACAATGAATTTCCAAATTTCCAATAGAAACCAAAGAGAAAAGAAGAGGAGATGGGAGTTGTAGATACTGTCTTCCTTGTTAAATGTCTTTTGTTTCTGTTCTCATCAAATAACATGAATTGGTAATATTCATGTTATATGTGGTGAAGCTCATAAAGCTTACTGAACTGAATTGAACTGAACTGACTTAAATTGAACTGAATCGTACAGAACGCAAATGGTAAACCAGAAATGGAAAGAAAGAAAGAAAGAAAGAAAGAAAGAAAGAAAGAAAGAGAGGAAAGGGGGGAAGTGATGAGGCAGATAGGATAAGAGGGTCAGCGGGTTTCACCGAGCCGATTTAGCCTCTCCCTGTTTGCGGTCCGTAATCTCCTGAAGCCAGCATGACCACGGCAAAGACGAGAGGCCAACTGAGGATGAGGACAAGACTGAGGATGATGATCAAATAAACGAATGACCAAATGACTCTCAGACAGCGTCCCACATTAGACCCGAATGGCACAGACCTGATTCTGAATCAGCTTTATTGAACCGAATCCGCTCTATGCAACTGAATCATCTTCAAACAAATGAATCAGCATGATGCATCAGCTTTATTCAGCTGAATCAGCTTTACAGAACTGAATCAACTTGATTCAGCTGAATTAACTTCACACAACTGAATCAGATTTATGAAACTGAACCAAGTCCTAATAAACTTTATTCAACTGAATGAACTTCGGTTCAAGTTCATCAGTTTCATTCAACTAAATCAACTTCAAACAAGCCACCTAACTCACTATATGAATGAGTGAACTTTATACAATTCAATCGACTTCATACAAATGGATCAACTTTACACAACTGAATCACCTTCAAGTGAATCAACTTCATTATTGAACAGAATCAAATTTTTACCACTGAACCAACTCTGAATCAGCTTTATTCAACTGAATGAACTTTAAACAAGCGAATCAATTCAAATTAAACTAAATCAACTTCAAACAAGTCACCTGACTCCTGACTAACTCAATCAACTTCATACAACTGAATCAACTTCAAAAAAGTGGATCAACTTCACTATTGAACTGAATCAAATTTATACCACTGAAGCAACTCTTAATCAGCTTTTTTTTCAACTGAATTCTCAAATAAATAAATAAATAAATAAATAAATGTTTACAGCTGTGTAAAACGGTAACCTAAGGGCAGTTTAATAAACAACCAACTCAGTGTGCAGTCACTCTCTGCGTGGGGCGCCATTAACAACGGCTTACAGCTCAATCCCTCACAGCTTACACAAACACATTATGTGTGTGTATGTGTGTGTGTGTGTGTGTGTGTGTGTGTGTGTGTGTGTGTGTCTCTGTGTGCTCAAATGTGAGTGTACGTGCACGAGATGTAATGCAACAAGGCTGAACTTGAAAATAGATCCAAGAATCTGAGTAGAAAAAAGGCCAAAAGTAAAGAAAACATGAGACATTTTTTCACGCTACTTGATAATTTACGATACAGTCTGCAGCATCTGTTATACTATCTTGAGAAACGGGCAGCAGAGCGGCAGTAACTCCTCAGCGCATGTTTAAACTCTAAACAGGTCTGTGAACGGAGGCAATTCGTCAGCGTTCAGTTTGCGGTGTACGGCCAGGAATCTAGGTGACTCGACTGAAGGGAGAAAGAGGAATTTTTCATTCTTGTTTGTGTTCGAATGCTACTGTAAGGAAGAATTAGCATCACTTTTCCAGCATTTTTGGTACAGTCAGTCTCTGAGATGCTAAATGTCCATTGTTCCAGAGCGAGACAGCTCTCAGTCAATGCTAAAACTGCCCTAAAGCCCTAAACTGGCCTTCAGCTCTCAGCTTTAGCCCCATAAACATGGTGCAACGATTGATTAGGCCCTGATTCAGCCCCGTTAAGTGATTCTCTTAAGTGGGCCATTAGTAATAATGATCAATAGCTAGTCTGAGTTAGCTCAGCTTAGGCGGGCAGGAAGGTCCGGTTCCAAGGTCTGGGGCGATGAGTGAATGAGAAATGTTTTCACGCCCAGGCTGTGGCTCAAATACACACAGTAATTATTCTCAGAGAAAGGGAAAGGACGCTGGGGAGAGAGGCCGTGGGTTTACAGGCACTCCGGCCTCCACTTTGAGGCCACAGCATCTCAGGAGTGGACAGAATCAGCCCTGCTGTTCAGGGAAGGGCAACAGGATCAAATAAGAGCTCATGTTTTTACTGCTTATCGGGAAAACTTAGTGTTAACGTAAATTCCTGGATCAAAACACTGGAATGAAAACTAGATAATTTCCCTTTGTTGTACTTTTGCAAACATTTTATTGGCCATTCTACTTGACATTACCACAGAAATGACTTGTAGAGTGTTGTATTTTGACACTGTATGACTCTTCTCATCAGTGCGCTATAAAGCATGTTGCAACCTTACAATGCAATGTTTACAGAACAAACAAACCTTGAACAAACCCTCAAAACTGAATAAACTTTATATAAATGAATCAACTGAACCACCTTCAAACAAGCAAATTAACTTAATTCACCAGTATTGTCTGCATTCAACTAAATCAAGTTTCTGAAACTGAACCAACTCCTAATCAACTTTATTCCAGTGAATCAACTTTATGTAACTGAATGAGCTCTGAAATAACTTTATTCAACTGAATGAACTTTAAACAAGTGAATCGACTTCATTCAACTAAACCAACTTCAAACAAGTCACCTCTTAACTGATTTATCAGTCAATTTCATACAACTGAATCACCTTTACATAAATGAATCAACTTCACACCTGCATGACTCTTCTTATCAGTGGGCTGTAAAGCATGTTGTAATCTTGCAATGTAATGTTTACAGAAAAAAAAATCCAGAGTTCTTTGTGAGCTATACCAAATTACCTTTTCTTTCATTGTGATTTTTCCATTTTCAAACCTCTTTCGACTGTTATTTAATGTTTACATTGTCATTTTCCATTTTTCATGTTTTGTTTTCTCTCAGTTTCTTTTTGTTTTTCTTTTCTTTTTAACCGTGTTTTGTGTGACTTGTTTCGTTGATTGTTATTGCACTATTTTGTAACGTACAGTATGTCGACAGGACCCCAAGTAGAATAGCGGCTATCGCGATAGCAGCTAATGGGGATCCTAAAAATAACCTAAAAATGACATCAAAGCAAACAGAAAAGAGCTGGGCAGAGTTAAACCTGCTTTAAATAAAATGAACATTTAATTCATTACATATACATGTAATTCATAAAGCAATTACATACAGTCATATGCAAAAGTTAGTGGTCAAATTATTCATTCTTTCATTCATTCATTCATTTATTGATTGATTGATTGATTGATTGATTGTTGATGTTCTAAGTGAAAATAAGTTAAACACATCCTTTACAGAGAACATATTTTTGCACATTTTAATAAACTAGTATTGTTTATTTGTCCAAAAGTATCTTCTAATTGGTGAATTGAGCAGACACAGGTGTTAAATAGGTGCACACACACCTTAGATAGTCTCCATAGACATGCTCTGACCAATAGAACTTCATTTAAGCATAAAACGGTTCTATATAGAATTCATTGTTCTAAACAGAGCCATTTACTGAAGAACCTTTGAAGAACCATTTTTTCAAGTGTGTAGTCGCTGGAACATTGTTGTGAGGATTTGATTGTATTCAGCTACTGATCAGCTACTGATGTTGGATGATCAGTTCTGGATCACTGCAACTCATCCTAAAGGTACTGGAGCGCCATCACTCCAGAGAACGCAGTTCCACTGCTTCACAGCCCAATGCTGGGGGGCTTTATATAGCCCTCTAGCCCACGCTTGGCATTGGCATTAGTTTTCCCAACAGAGTAGAGGCTGTTACAGCAGAAACGGGGGGTAAACTCCTTATTAGTACCCTTCATTTCAGACAAAAACATTGGACGAGCAGGTGTCTACAAACTTTTGGACATATCGGCTCAGACACACAGTGAAGACGCACTGAATCCAGACATCACTGTGAAACTGAGGCCTGGAGTTTGTACAGACCGGCTGCTGCTGCTGTAACAGGCTCTGTCTCCGCTGCTTTCACTGCCCTTTAAACTCCTTCTGATGCAGTTCTTTCCAATCCTGATACAGCGGTGTCGCACTGTTAGCCAGGTCAGGGGCTATCGCTGCCCTGTTCAGGAGCCAGAGGGGGTCAGAGACTGATCAAAACACACGGACGCCCATTAATACAGACTGTCTGCAGCAGATAATGAGGCTCCACGGCAAACTGAGGCTCCAGAAAACAGGACACTGCCCACAGCTATCGTCAGACACTAGCTGCAAATGCCAAACAAAACTGAGACAAATGGACGCTCCAGCGCTGGCATCTCTTTGGCGAAATCAATCTCTGACACATTTGCGATGTTGTAAGGCTCCCAGCACAGCTTTTGAGGACATGCTTAGAGGCAACAGGGGGTTTTGGCAAAGTTAAATTGATTTTCTATGATGAAATGTTGGGGAAAACACTCCATTGTCCTCTATTCCAGTGTCCCGAGACAGATAAAGAAAATACGATTTCTGAGCAGCCCTAAAGCCTTTTAATGCTGATAAATAAAAACTGCACTCTGTAAATCAATAAATGCACTCCATTAAGGTGAGTGAGTTCATGAGCGAGTTGATCAGAAGTCCCAGCGGCGTTTAGCAATCACTGGAGAGCAGTGTAATCTTCTTTATACAAAACAATCACGCCAGCAAAATCACAGAATTCAGTACCCTCTCACTGAAATAGTCTACTTCAAGCATTAAAGGGCCCGTATGATGGAAAAACTGGTGTTTTTTAATCTGAATTTATTGAAAACAATTTTAAAACTTCACTCCCCAGTCCACACAGTCCATATATGAAAAAAAAAACAGCCTGCTCTTGTGATGTCACAACCATGATCACATTTGCCTAAGACACCCATTCAGCCTACAGCAGTTTAGATCCACCCACATCCTGTTGAAGCGATATGTAGTGTTGTTCCTGCAGGCAATCTGTAGCACAGTGGAAGTGATGAATGATGTCACAACCATGAACCTGTTCACATATGACCGCCCATTCAGCCTACAGCAGTTTAGCCCCACCCATTCTTGCTGAAACAATGTGGAATATTGCTCCTGCAGTCTATAAGCAGAGTTATGTGAGTCGAAAATATGGGAGAAAAGATTAAATGATGTCACAACCATGAAGCTATTCACATACGGCCACCCCTACGGCCTACAGCAGTTTAGCCCCGCCCATTTTAGTTGAAGCAATGTGGAGTGTTGTTATTGCAGTCTATTAGCAGAGTTATGTGAGTCGAAAATATGGGAGAAAAAATCAAATGATGTCACAACCATGAACCTATCCACATATGACTGCTCCTTCAGCCTATAGCAGTTCAGCCCCGCCCTTCTCGTTAAAGTGATATGGAGTATTGTTCCTGCAGACAGTCTATAAGCAGAGTTATCGGAGTTGAAGACATGAGGAAACAGATTAAATGATGTCACAACCATGAACCTACTCACATATGAGCACTCCTTCAGCCTATAGCAGTTTAGCCCCGCCCATTCTTGAAGAAGCAGTGTGGAGTGTTGTTATTGCAGTCTATTAGCAGAGTTATGTGAGTCGAAAATATGGGAGAAAAGATTAATTGATGTCACAACCATGAAACCATTTACATAAGACCGCCCCTTTAGAACAATCAGAACAGAGGCCTTATATTTACATCTGTCTTAAAGGCACGGCCTGCTTAACTGTAGGAGGTAAAGTGAGGTTTTTTTCAAAAACATAATGCAAGAAAAGTGTTGAATATGGATCCCTTTTCTTAGGTTTAGTAGAGATTTTGGGTGATAGAGACCCACTAGTTATTCCCCCATTGAGGCTTACAACATTTATTCAATGCGATCCAGGCTTATAACACGTCTCCATAGGACAGGACTCATAACAAAACACAGATATGAGCTCCTAACTCTCTTGGGCTTATCTGAGCTCCAGCAGGAATTTACTGAGACCTTTTTTGGGGAGGTATTAGGACACAAAGCCAAATGCCATTACCTCCTCGTTCACTCCCTTCTGACTGAGCGCACTCCCAAGTGCACTTAGAGTTCATAAGGCTTCTTCATGAAGGCCATAGGTGAGAGAGTTGGAGCTCCATCCATCTTCCTAAACATCTGCCCAGATTAGAAAGGCCTCATAACTTCAGGCCTTTTATTTTTTCACCTCGGGTTAAGCGTTGGCATGCAGTTGCAGCCCCCACCAACAGCTTCATCATTTAAATCCCCACCAAACAGCCTAACCATTGCTGCTGGATCAGCCTCCATCTGACCTCCAACTGGAGACGATAACACCTGCATATGCATGCACATGCTCACACCGGCACAGAATTAACCCTTACTGCTCTTCTGCTGTATTGTTTATACTATTATATAATTACACCAACAACATAATGAGTTAGATCTGCATTCAATTTACTTTCTTCGCTCCAAATTTGACTGACAGATTCCGCAAACGACCACCGCTGACCACCCTGGCAACTTGCTACCATAATAGCATTAGCATAGCATACATAAAGACGCCAGATCAAGAATTAAGCCTTCTGCGAAAGCATAGAAGGCCCTGAGGGTTCCCCACTAGTATACTGTATGGGTGTTTTTTGAGGGTCCCTATAATAGACTGACCCCCCAGTTCAGAGTAGTTCACATGGTTTGACAGTTCTTATGAAATGCAACCATAATTGCAGCATGACAGGTTAATAAGGCTTCAGATTTAACCTTAAAGGCGCAGTGTGTAAGATTTACTGGCATCTAGCGGTGCAACCAACTGAATTCCCCTCCCTCACCCCTACTTTTCCAAGTGTGTAGTAGAACCTACGGTGGCCATCAAGTTTTCCACCATCGCCTGTCCCTGCGCTTCGTGTTTTCGCTTCTTTGAAGATAAGGATTCACCCTCCGCTTTTTCCTTTGCTAAATGATAACTATGATCCTCCATTAGTCAAAATTTGGGCTTTCAAAACACAAAATTGTTAGCCAGCATCGACAACAACCACTAATTCTTATTCTTTCTACATCTTCCAACTGGTGCTATGGAGCCATCAAGTTCAATGATAAAACGTGAAAGGCACTCTCTAGAGCCAGTGTTTGATTTGTCCATTCTAGGCCACTGTAGAAACATGGCAGCGCAACATGTCGACCTCTGTTGGAAGAGGAGCCACTCCCTATGTAGATATAAAGGGCTCATTCTAATATAATGAAAACACTACAATTCATAGCTGCAGCTGATAAAACACTAATGAAAACATGGTTTTGTAGACTATATTCCACTTCTGCTAATAAAGCCCCCTAAATCTGAGGTCGGCAACCCAAATGTTAAGAAGAGCCATTTTTTTCCTTTCAACAAAAATCAAACCACCTTGGAAGCCACAATATTTCATGTCCATTTTACCATCTTGGTTGTAAATCTGTCTCAGTATGTGCTGATGTTCACGTAAAGGCTAACAAATATAATATAAACAAAAACGCAGACTTACGTGGCTCTGCTTTAAGTTTCAGCTCAGCTATAGCCGCTTTTCTCGCATCTCCGGCAGGAAACTTTTCCATTAAAGTAGAATAAAATGTCTCTCGATGTTCGATGTTCTCGAGACTGATTTTTTGCTCGAATTTTCCTGTTCCACCTTGATGCAGCAGTTACATTCTTGCGCCTCAGGCACCATTTAAGGTGGAACGGGAAAATTTGAACGAGAGGCTGGCAAACGAGAGACTGACTTCAGCCTCGCAACTTTTCAGTGTTTGACAGTTTCTCGTTTTAAATGTATCAAGAAACCAGCTGAAGAGATTATTAATGCAAATAGGTTCATTAATCTCCAAATTATTGATCGTCGTTCTAAAATCTTTCTCTTTACCTTTTTATTAGCTACTAGCTAGGTGAGATTCTTGTCTGCGTTGCTATAGTGACCAACAGTCTGTACATTAACTCCAGAGTTTAAGACCATTTATTGTTAAACTGTGTTGAAAGGAGGATTATTTTATTTTTACCTACGAATCTAATTCTGCAGTGGATCCACAACAGGGCAGTAAAAGAGCCACATGTGGCTGACCCCTGCCCTAAATCTTACACAATACTGACATAACCAAGCCATAAACGTGTCATGGCAGGCATCATACTCAGTCATGATCTGTAACCCTCAACAGCATGTTTTTAAGATTAAATCAGACACAGTTACTATAATCTATGTATGTAATCCCAGTGCTTGTCTTGCAGTGGCCGATCCAGTAAGTCCTGATGATATCTGAGTAAACTCTGCGTGCATCCAGTTTCCATGTCCAGGTTGAGGGTGACTGGCCACTTCCTTTCTGCCTCAACTCTTAATCCCCTGGCACGTTCCCCAAGAGCTAGAAAGCTGCTCTAATAGAATCAAACTCTTTCCCCTGCTGTGGGCCAGAGGCTGACATTAATCCACTGAGAGGGGGGGTGAACCGTGGGGCAGCAGCGAGTCTTATCCCTCATAGCACACAAGACCACGTTCAGCCTGCCAGGCGAAGCCAGCTCTCCACATCTGACACCTATCAGATCTTTAGGAAAGTTTAAGCAGAAGAAAAAACAAATCAGGAAGAAGCACTTCTGACGTGACCCACATTCACGTCCAATGCTGACAGTGCGAATTCCTCCAGTGACGTTAACTTGGCTCTAACGCAGGGGTGCCAAAACTTTGCCTCGGGGTACCAAACTGCAATGTTTGTGGTGGGCCAAGGGTCAAAAAGACAAAACAGTACGCAAAAATTGAAAGTTTCTAAGCATTTATTTTAGAACATCACACTAAAATATTTCTGAATATAAATTTAAAGGGAGAACCAGAACTGAATAAGTATGAAGCCCTGGCTGTTCTTTAGTAAAGGGAATGGTTCTGTTTAGAACCGTCTACAAAGAACCATTTCGCTGCTGTCAGAATAAAACCTCGTATCTCCATTTTTGATGTTTTTCAGTTTTTGGCAAATTTGAAAAAGCCTGTTGTCCTTTACATTGTGTGTAAATTTAATGATGAATGGACCAAAAGAAACGGCCCAAAATGACTTGGAAAAAAGTCTGGTTCCATTGACTTACATTAAAAGTAAAGTATGTTGTAAAGTTACTATTTTGGAGATACGAGGTTTTGTTCCAACAGCAATGATTTGCCTGCTTAAATGGTTCTTTGCATGATGAAACGGTTCTTTAGATTGATGGAGAATGTGTTGATGATTCTATATAGAACCATCCATCCATCCATCCATCATCTAAACCGCTTATCCTTCTGGGTCGCAGTGGGGTGCTGGAGCCTATCCCAGCTGTCATTGGGCGGAAGGCAGGATACACCCTGGACAGGTCGCCAGTCCATCGCAGGGCAGACATATACAGTCACACACACTCACACCTAGGGGCAATTTAGCACGCCCAATCAGCCTGACTGCATGTTTTTGGACTGTGGGAGGAAACCGGAGTACCCGGAGGAAACCCACGCAGACACGGGGAGAACAGGCAAACTCCACACAGAAAGGACCCTGGTCGCCCGGCCGGGAATCGAACCCAGGCCATTCTTGCCATGAGGCGACAGCGCTACCCACTGCGCCACCGTGCCGCCCTATATAGAACCCTTTGAAAAAATTATTCTACATAGCACCAAAAAGGGTTCTGCTATTGTTATAAGCTTCACATTGTAATAACAGCAGAACCTTTTTGAAGCTACTTAGAACCATATTCAACACATTCTCCATCAACAGGAAAATTGTAAGTAAGACATGGTTCTATATAGAAGTCATGGTTCTACAGAGAACCGCTGCCTTTACTAAGGATGCCTTAAAGAACCATCTTTTTTTTTAGAGCGTAGCTGAGATTTGTCAGGTTTTGACATATAAAGCTCTAGAGCAGCAGAGGAAGACCAGCTAGTGAAGCATCATCACATCATCCATCTACGGAAGTCCAGAGAGGACATGAGGTAGTTATAATTTTCTGTATTGTTATCTTGAGATCATGACTTAATTGTCTTGTGATCCAACTTTGTTATCTTAAGATCATGTCTTCATTATCTTGTGGTCTCGAGACAGCAAAAGTTGTTATCTTGAAATCACAAGATAATTATGATAAAAACTTTTGTTATAATTTTCTGGATTGTTACTTTGAGATCACAACTTAACTGTCTTGTGATCTAGCTTTATTATCTTGAGATCACATTTTAATTATCTTGTGGTAATAACAACAAAAGTTGTTATCTTGAGAGGATGACAATTATCTTGTGACCTAGAGAGAACAGAAGCTATCTTAAGATCATAACAATTATCATGTAGTCTTGAGATAGCAAAAGTTGCTATGTTTAGATCACAAGATAATTAAGTCATGGTCTTAAAATAATATCTTCTGTTATAATTTTCTGAATTGTTATCTTAAGACCACAACTTAACTGTCTTGTGATCCAACTTTATTATCTTGAGAGCATGTTAATTATCTTGTGGTCTTGAGATGACAAAAGCTGTTATCTTGAGATCATGACAATTATCTTATAGTCTCAAGACAAGACAATGCAGAAAATTACAGCCACCTAATGGCCAATCCAGACTTCCGTGACCATCTCCACCACCATGAAGGAGATCCTGTAAATCATATTCTCTGCAAAATTTACAAGGAAGTAAATCTTTTGTCATATGCAGTATTTACTTCAAGTCCTTCCCCCTGAAGAAATGAATGAAAATGAACCAATAAGAATGGAGAAGAACGTTCTAGAGACTCCCTACAGATGCCTTCAAATGCAGACGCTGATTACAGGTTCCGGTTCTGGAATGTGACTCTAGGTGGCCAATAATTTACATCAACAACTAACTACCAGTGATTTCAAATTCCAGGACTGCAGTCTGGATTAATCGAGATTTGAAGACCTCTGGCCTGGACTGGCTTTGTTGGTGTTCAGAAATGTCTGAAGAACGTTGAGATGATGTGCTCCGGGCCGGAGGCTCCACTCTCGCCTTTTTCCAGGTAAAAGATAAACAGAAAAGGCCCAGAGTGACAGACCAATACGTTCACGTCCATCAAACCTGAGCTCTAATCTCCACCCCAATAAAATCCGCTGTGTCCGAACCTGTCAGAGCTCATTCCAGTCAGCTCTGACTGACAGACACGACATCCAATCGTGTTTGACTGACAGGGCAGACATCCTAAACTGTGACCTCGTGGCTGACCTCTGACCCTAAGCTGTCAGGCCCATTGGGCAGAGCCATGTGAGACGAGGTGGGGCAGCGGAGTCTGAAAGCGGACGCTGTTTTCCCACAGAGATCCCAGCGACTCCCCCAGATCTTTCAGAGAGGAAAACGTAAAGCCAGTGAAACACACAGGGTGTCTGTGAACCCTTAGAAAGTTTTAGCTTGTCTGTAATAACATTTTATATTTTTGAAGGCTTAATAAGTACATAATAAATGTGTAATAATTATGTAATAAGTGTTCATTTTGTTCAATTCAAATGTATGTACATTTTAGGATACAAACAGGTGTTGTCACTGCCCTCTGTGTTAAATTACAAGTGTAAAGTCTTAAATTTATGTTCTGAAGAAACTGTTCTTCAGATTGATGAAGAATGTGTATGGTTCTATTGTTTTATATAGAACCTTTTCGAAAATGGTTCTATATAGCACCAAAAAGAGCTCTGTCGAGCTTGTAACAACAGCAGAACCATTTTTGGTGCCATTTAGAACGATGGTGCCATATCTATTAATCCAAAGAACGATTTCACCATGCAAAGAACTATTTAAGCAGGCAATGGTTCTATTTAGAACCATGAATCCCATCACCACTGCATGCTTAAATAGTTCTTTAGTGAAATGGTTCTTCAGATTGATGGAGAATGTGTACAGTTCTATATAGAACCTTTTTGAAAATGGTTCTACATAGCATCAAAAAGAGTTCTGTCGAGTTTGTAAAAACAGAACCCTTTTTGGTGCCATATAGAACCATATACATCAATCTGAAGAACAATCTCACCATGCAAAGAACTGTTTAAGCCTGAAGTAATTCTATACAAAACTCTAAATTCTAAATGGAACCATTGCCTTTGCTAAAGAACCCTTGAAGAACCATCCATGAGGGACCCAGCAGGTTCAGTAAAATTGAAAACAAACCTCTATACTGAAACTTCACTGCGTGATACAATTAAAAGACTAAAATTGTCATAAAGGAAACCAATAATGAGACATTTGGTTCCGCCGAAAGAGCAAAATTGTGTTTTTTTTTCAGCGTCTAGTGTGAAGATCTCTCTATCTGGGTCTCTGGTCACGCTCTGGAGAGATCAACTTAAGAGGAACCTCCCTCTTTCTCACACTCCTTTGTACGTGTCGAGGTTTTGAGAATGAAGCATAAAATGGGCGGAACAGCGTCCATTGAGAGCGCCCCCTTGTTCCGCAGACGAGATTAATGGATTTCCCACCCGGTGCCAAACGTGGACAAAACCCCGGCGTCAGAGTTAGCGATTAATATGCCGTGTTATTGTCGGCCTGTTCAGGCAACTAAATACCGAAAACCTCATAAACTCTCATTGATATACAGTCATGCCAATAAAACAGCAGACAGTCAGTTTAGGAAGGAAATAAGCTGCAACGTCAACTTCGGCCAAACTTACGAAACGCTTATAAACGCCACTGTCATATTTCAGAGCTGCAAAATAAGTTCTGACTGAGGTAAATGTGGATGGAGCTGAACGAACTGCACAGACTGAGAAGTGTTATGATTTTAATCAACCATAAAAATATTCAATAAAGCACCCGCTCATACGCATGTGGCCAAAGATTTATGCCCTTCATTTTCCGCTATAAACATGAAACCAATCACCCTTTATTTAAACTAGTACATTAATATATTATATGAATATACGTATATTATATAATACGCATCGGAGTACATTATATATTGTTATATGTAACAACAGCAGAACCATTTTTGGTGCCATTTAGAACCATATCCATCAATCCAAAGAACGATTTCACCATGCAAAGAACTATTTAAGCAGGCAAGGGTTCTATTTAGAACCATATAGAACCACCGCATGCTTAAATAGTTCTTTAGTGAAATAGTTCTTCAGATTGACGGAGAATGTGTTTGGTTCTATTATTTAAAAATTACAAAACACATGCATTACAAAATATTTCAAAATACGTACATTGCAATATATTCCAAACTACATGTATTTCAAAGTATTCCTAAAAATAAGCACTGTACACATCAGTGTGTGGTAACTCTTTGGTCTTGCGTGTGAAAAGCTGGAAGAGGCTTGGTGTTTTATCGCATTAAGGCATGCGATCCGCGCTGATTTGTACATGTTAGTGTTGGCCACTTCCACCTGGAGCTGCTATCTTATCAAGACGAAGCTTCTGTCTCACTCAGCACTCTGAGCAGCGGCTAAACTGATCTGGGAGAGCTCCAATCACTCCACTGCATGTTTGTTGTGTTTTGCTCTCCAGTTTCCGTCAGAGATAACCAACAGGTAGGTGTGTACGAGAGAGAGAGAGAGAGAGAGAGAGAGAGAGAGAGAGAGAGAGAGAGAGAGAGAGAGAGAGATCGCCTGGCAGGAATTCCATGCTTGCAATAATTCAAAGAAACGCTTTAATTGCTCCGACAATCAAACAAGACGCAACAAAATCTGAACACGCCCAACAGAGCTGACAGCAACACTTTAATCCACCTCCTCAGGCAAAGAACTGACAGAGAGGGAGAGAGAGGGAGGGAGAAAGGGAGAGAGGAAGAGAGAGGGAGAGATTTACACTAGTACATAATGAGTTTTTTTCTCTTTTTTCTCACTCTCTTCACTCTCTCCTCTTCTCTCTCTTAAGTCTCCCTTTCTTCTTTTTCTCTCCCGCCTTCTTTCCCTCCCCTCACACTTTCCTGACTCTATTTTAATTCTCTCTCTCTCTCTCTCTCTCTCTCTCTCAATCCTGCTATTTTCTCTCTCTCTTATTCTCTCTATCACCCTCTTTTTCTTATTCTCTCTCCCCCCTCTCTCTTATTTATTTATCTCTCTCTCTCTCTCTCTCAGTCTGAGTGTTGAGGTGTAAGAAATGTAAAGAAGTGTGTAACAGGTGAAACATTTCTCTTGGTGATGTTCCAGATATAAGAGCTGATGGAGAGAGGGGTGAATTGAGTGTTGGAGATGGGCTGCAGGCGGGTCGTGGTGGTCTCTCTGAGTTAGCTCACTGTCTCTCTCACTGTGTCACATTAAGTAACAGTGATCAGCTGTGAATGTTATGAAACATGAGCATCACACGAGCTACATGCCTGAGAACAGAAGGATTCTACATTGAAGTTAAAGAAATAAATAAATAGCACTCGTTGGAAAAAGGGAAATTGATAATAATAATAATATAATATATAATAATAATAATTATATCATAAACATGTTATTACTACTATAACACTTTAACTGTAATTAAATCATTTAATATAAAAACATCAGTTTTTTTAAGGGTCAGTAATCAGTAATACAATATTAGCCACAGTTAAATATATATAGTTAATGCAGTGAATGCTCCATGTTGACATATATATACACACACACACACACACATATACACATATATATATATATATATATATATATATATATATATATATATGGCAGCTCCTAACGATCGTGCCAACCATGTCTTTACAAAGCGCTGTTTAAAATTCCGACCTGTAAAACTGGTCTGAAACCATTACGTTTTTGCGCGACCTCTACACATGTAGAGGAGAGAGATCAGACTAATAAAAGAATGCGGACACTAAACCTAGCGGCATTCGGACGCCAGCTGGAGGCCGGCCACTCCGCCACAGGAGCCAAAACTAATTCACAATTACAGCGTAAACTCAAGCCATCAAATAGCACAGCCAGGAATAATGCGTTTACCTTTAGAGAGAGAGGTGGGGGGTGGGGGGGTTCGCGGGATGACAGATTTGGATTATTTTCCCTCTTTTTAAATTCAGCTGTCAAACCTGCACGCCAGAAAAACATTAGCTTTATGTTTTGACCATTACACTTTATAAAAATGTGTTCGGCCTCAGAAAGAGAAGAAGTGGGTCGTCTCTCCGGTTTCATATTTGATCATCACAGATCAGATGATCCACGACGGTAAAAGCACATTTGAGCTCATTCGCCAAAAACGTATCCAGCATCAGATGGAGTGACAGCACCGCCAGGCCTGAGGTTCATTAGACGACTGCAGAAGGAATCAGACTGTCGCCGAGGTTTTCAATCACTCTCGATATGTTTTCACACTGTTGGCATTGGCAGAGGGAGTAAAAGGTCCAGGGATTGGCTGACCTGCAACAAAACTGCCGCTGCTTTTTGCTCCACTCTAATGAAACATCATAAATCATGAAGACTGGAGGTCGCCTTGCAGTCACTCTTACGAGACTCGGGCCGGAGCCAGCGGCCTCACTCACAACGGTTTGTTAGTTTTTCCGTATTCGTACCAGGAACTCGATGGCAGTGCCAACTGGAACACAGCATCCAATGGGCTGCCCGAGTCTGGAAACTGTCCACCGTCCTGGAGACCAGGCTCTCTGAGTGAGGCTAAAAGGTGGCATTTTATCTGATTCCAAATTTATACTTTATATTAGGCTTGATTGTGGTTAGAATTCCTGAAGGAGTTATCAAAGCTATCAAAAGCTTTGCAAACCATTAGCAAGAGTCTCATTCAACCTAATGAGAAACTCAAGCACATTCAGTTTTTGTCAAAAAATACTCAAACTTACTGTGTTATTAATATCATTTACTGGCTCTGCGTGTGAAAGGCCACACTGCTGGCACAGATTATGATTTTAGGATTCAAGGTTTTAGGGATAAACATTTGATTGACAGACTAAGCAGAAAGTTCACCCAGTTCAGCTGTTTTAACATCGCTAGGTTGCTACAGTTATAATCAAAAGTTTTGGCACCCCTGGCCAAATGACATCATTTTAAAAAGTAACGTTTCCTGCAAATAAGAATGATTTTTCTCATAATTTTTCAAATGAACTTAAATATCAATCTGTCCGTGTATCTATGTATCTACCTTTCTATGTTAACTTTACAGGAAAAACAAAAAACCTACTTTATTTTTAATGTAAGTCAATGGGACCAGACTTTTGTCCAAGTCATTTAGCACAATTTCTTTTGGTCTGTTCATTGTGAAATTTACATACAGTGTAAAGGACAGTAAGTATCTTCAAATTATGTCAAAAACTAAAAAATGATAAAAATGTGCTAAGTTTGGACACCCTACTAAATCAGTACCTAACACCCCCATTTGAGGACATAACCACTTGCAAACACCTGCTCACCTGTTCAATATCCACCTGTAGCTTTTCAGAGGACTGTGACGGCCATTCTGAAACCTAATAGTTCAGGCTGCTTTTTGCAGTATGTTTTTAGATCATTGTCCAGCTGTAAAAGTCACCCTCAGCTTCAGTATCTTGACTGACTGTGTCACATTTGCGTCCTAAATTTGCTGATATTTAGTGGAATCCATTCTTCCATCTACGTGTGCAATGTTTCCTGTGTCACCGGCTGCCACACAAGCCCAAAGCATAACAGGTCCACCCCCCATGCTTAACAGGCAGCAAGGTGTTCCTTTCATCAAATGCTGCTCCTTTTTCTACAAACATACTTTGGTGATTGTGGCTAAAGAGTTCCATTTTTACTTCCACAGCACTTGTTTCCAAAATATTTTGCACACTTCAGACATGGACTTTTGTGATGGTAAGGCTTTCCTCTGGTGACTCTTCCATGCAGTTCATGTTTGTGCACAGTAGAACGCTGCATCACCACTCCTGTGTGATGTAAACCTTCCTGCAGGTCCTTTGCTGTCATGTGGGTGTTTCGCTTTGCCTTGCTGGCCAGTTCTATCTGAGAGTTTACTTGGTTTTCCAGATCTTGCCTTAACATCCACAGTTCCCCTTAATTGCAATTTCTTGATGACATTTCAAACAGCGGAGACTGCAAGCTGACTGATAGCCGTCTCCTGCTTTGTAGCTTCAATTTTAGATCCTCAGCCAGCTTCCGAGGAGCCCGGTTGAGTGTAAGCACAAGGTATGAAGAGACACAAGGTTTGGAATTTCATTAATAAATTGAGAATTCCTAATGACAACTGAGCCCCTCCAATGAAAAATATATTAACCCTATATATAATCGCTGCTCTCGGAACAAAACCTTGTGTCTCCACTTTTGTCATTTTTCAGTTTTTGACACAATTTGAAAAGCCTGTTGCTCTTTACATTGTGTCATGATTTCATGATGAATGAACCAAAAGAAATGACCCACAATGACTTGGAAAAAAGTCTGGTTCCATTGACTTACATTAAAAGTACAGTATGTTTTTCCTTCTCCTGTAAAGTTACCATTTTGGAGATACCACAAAAAAACCACAACAAGATCAAGAACCAACGAAACCCACAAGTGTCTGTTCTCTCGCACACATGTACGCACAATTTACCAGATTAACTGAGACAGTACTGGGACGGTTCTTAAGCAAAATCGACACGTTGTTAAGCTGAACTGACGTGTTCTTCTAAACACTGCCAAACAGCCGTCGCACTGCTAACACACCCTCAGCCCAATCAGAAACCCCATGCTAATGTCCTCCAGCCAGGAACAGATACTCTAGCAAGACTGACAGCCCCTTTCAGGGATGGGAAAATTAATCTCCCGTCTAAACTAATCACGTCTGAATTACACAGCCCATTAACATCTTGCCAAGATTCAAATAAACAATCTTTTATCTCCAAAACAATGATTTCCAGGGGACAAGAAAACTGCTGCTAGCTTACTAGCTTACATCATCTTGTGTTAAACTCCAGCAAATGGTGATCAAATGTACCAGACATAGACAAAACACTAAGAAACTGACCAGTTGCTTGCAGCCAGCATGTGTATGTGTATGTATTTACGCTCTTTCCTTCCCTGGAGTGTCATTAACAGCTGCCGCGTCCACGTTTCTCTGTTTATCTCTCCACCGCTAATTACTCTGCATCATTACATTCGCTCTAAGCTACGTTTCAGCAGCTAAAGCTGCTCTGCTTACCTCAAACACATTTCATTCAGCTCACCTTTCACTCTAAAAGAGCTCAGCTAAAGACGCTAGCATTGCTAATAGCAGCTAGATTATGCTATTGCAACACTGCTTTTGCTTGCTGGGAGTTTTTGTTCAATTGTTTACTTAAATATTTCTAAACTTTATTTTACATTCTTATTATGAGGAGATGTGCAGTAATAATTATATAATAGAGTACATTCTGTGCAGATCCAGTTAGCATGTATGCTGAATGATGGGTGGCCAACTGCAATGTTAACTCTATATGTTTAACATTTAATTACAGGTTTTTTTCACTGAAATTATTAGACCTTCTCTGATGACCTGGAAGGCCATGAGGTGTTAGATCAGCCAGCTAGCATTATCATAAGTATTTAGCTACAGAACTTGGAAAAATTAGCTTTGTTTTCGTTGTTTCTTGTTTTTGCTGTCAGGTATTATTCCTTTAATATGAGTTTGAGAGTTTAAAATATGTGATCATCATATCAGCTAACGCTGCATACTGCTTATATATTAAAGAAAACAAAATCAAGAGAACGAGTGATGACAAGACATGAGTAAACAAACACACACACACACACACACACACACACATGCATGAGTCAGAAGCAGTGAGAGAGAGAGAGAGAGAGAGAGAGAGAGAGAGAGAGAGAGAGAGAGAGAGACTCACTCTACCAGCATGTTCATTTATACACCTACATGCTCAACTCACTCCAGTCTGATTCAGGGGAGATCTGCTGCTTTAATTATATGAGTACAGTAAAGTACAGTAAAGTACAGTAAAGTACAGTAAAGTACAGTGAGGCTCATAAAACAGTATTTTACAGTTTAAGTCTGACAGCAGAACATATTCAACAGCAGAGGTTCTCAGTATGAAAACAATAATAATCAGAAATATTTTTTCTCTTTCTTATCGCCTTCCTCTCTCCTTTCTGTTCCCTCTGTCCTCTTTCCTTAATCTTTCAGTCTCTCCTCTTTCTTTCCTCTCTCTCCCGTTTCCTTATTCTTTTCTCTCTCCTCTTTCTTTATTCTTTTAGTCTCTCCTCTTTCTTTCCTCTCTCTCCTCTTTCCTTATTCTTTTTCTCTCTCCTCTTTCCTTATTCTTTTTCTCTCTCCTCTTTCCTTATTCTTTTAGTCTCTCCTCTTTCTTTCCTCTCTCTCCTCTTTCCTTATTCTTTTTCTCTCTCCTTTCTTTCCTCTCTCCTCTTTCTTTCCTCTCTCTCCTCTTTCCTTATTCTTTTTCTCTCTCCTCTTTCTTTCCTCTCTCTCCTCTTTCCTTAATCTTTCAGTCTCTCCTCTTTCTTTCCTCTCTCTCTCCTCTTTCCTTATTCTTTTTCTCTCTCCTCTTTCCTTATTCTTTTTCTCTCTCCTCTTTCTTTCCTCTCTCTCCTCTTTCCTTATTCTTTTTCTCTCTCCTCTTTCCTTATTCTTTTCTCTCTCCTCTTTCCTTATTCTTTTAGTCCTCTCCTCTTTCTTATTCTCTCTAGTCTTTCCTTATTCTTTTTCTCTCTCCTCTTTCTTATTATTTTAGTCTCTCTTCTTTCTTTCTCTATCTCTAGTACTCTTTTCTTCCTTTATCTTTATTCTTTATCTACTTTATTCTTTCCTTATTCTTCATTTTCTCTCTCCTCTTTCCTTATTCTTTTTCTACTCTCCTCTTTCCTTATCTTTTTTCTTATTCTTTTCTCTCCTCTTCTTTTCTCCTCTATCTCTTCTCTCATTCGTTTTCTCTCCTCCTTCTCTTCTTTCCTTATTCTTTTTCTCTCTCCTCTTTCTCTTCCCTCTCTCCTTTATTTATTCTTTTCCGCTCTCCTCTTTCTCTCTCCTCTTTCTTTCCTCTCTCCTCTTTCTTTATTTTTCTCTCTCCTTTCTTTCCTCTCTCTCCTCTTTCTTTACTTTTCTCTCTCCTCTTTCTTTCTCTCTCTCCTTTCATTGTTTCTGTTCTCATTCTCTCTTCTTTCTCTTCGTTTTCTCTTTCCTCTTTCCTTTTTTCCTCTCTCTCTCTCTCCCTCTCTGTTCCTCTCTTTCTCGGTCCTCTTTCTTTTCTCTCCTTCTCCTCGTTCTTTTGTCTCTTTCTCCCCGTCTCTCTCTCTCTCTCTCTCTCTCCCCCCCCCATCTCTCTCTCTCTCTCTCTGTCTGTCTCTCTGTCTCTCTCTCTCTCTGTCTGTCTCTCTCTCTCTCTCTCTCTCTCTCTCTCTCTCTCTCTCTCTCTCTCTCTCTCTCTCTCTCTCTCTCTCTCTCTCTCTCTCTCTCTCTCTCTAGTCCCTCTGAAAGGAAATGCTAAAGAGGCTGCTGTAATACTCTGGGAAAAGTGGTGGTCTGTCTTCAGGGGGGAAATTAAATACCCTCAGTGAGATACAAACAAGCAGCTCAGCTATAAACTATTCATTAACCCCCATTCAGAGCGCAGAGTGGAGAAAGAGAGTTAAACAGAGTTAAACAGAGTTAAACAGAGTTAAACAGAGACTGCAGGCCTCGGGGCTATTTACACTACAAAAGAGCTTCACCGACAGAGCGGACAGCCGTATGCACATATCACACACGGGGAAATGGACCAGCCAGAGCGGCTCACTCTATCTAATGCCTCTTCATTACTTTGATCTCATGAGGGGCTGAAAGACCTCAGCGCTTCTCCAACACAACACAGTAAACTGTTCAATACAGCATTCAATAATTTCCAATGCTACGTCTACATTAAATCCCACCTATAAGCGATTTTAACCTTTAAGTAACCAGGACCAACTCAAGAATAACTCAGACAGTTGGCATGTAGACCATGTAATTACTGGATCATAAGATGGAGTAAGCCTGGGATTTTAAAAGGTTAAACATGCAAATTTGACTTGGAAGGCCATCAGCATATGTAAAACACACAAAATTCAATTATCACGACAAACATACAGGCATTAAATGAATTAACTGATTAAAAAATAAAAAAAAACAAATATCACCATACAAGATATTTTATATCTTGTATTTTGATTATTAATGATATAGAATTATAGAATTTCTCCTAGTTTCAATAAGCTACGTTTGGAGACATATAAACCTTTGGGAACATTTGAGGGTTGAAGACTGTGTGTGTGTGTGTGTGTGTGTGTGTGTGTGTGTGTGTGTGTGTGTGTGTGTGTGTGTGTGTGTGTGTGTGTGTGCCCATGAGTGTGTCCTGCTGACAGAGCGCTCTATAGGAAGCTATAGTTTCATTAATGAGAAAAGTTCCAATGCCACTTTCGTGCCCCCCTGCCAGCTGCCCCCAGAATGAGAATGAACTTAAATGAATGGGTGGTGTGTGGGTTGAGGAGGTGGGGCGGGGGGTTCCACGAGTGTGGGGGCGACACTGACACCACCAACAACAACAACGTCAACAAAAACAAAGGAGAAAGCAATGCCCCCCCCCCTTCCCACTCTAAAACCTCAGAGGGCAGCTGAAAAAGCTGCATTGCAGAAGCTGTAGGGGGTGCGGAGTGGGCTGCGGGTTTGGCAGGGCCTTCACTGAGAGCTGACGGCGGTCTCCATCTCCTCTTAAGAACAATCAGCACCTACTCAGCCCACTGAATGACAATCAGCAGCTCAATAAAGGCATCAAAGCTGAGGAGCACTCCAACACACGGACCGCCCTCCAAACACCACTCGAGCACGGCACGGCGGGCTGGAAGAGGACAGCCCCACTGCCGCCAATGACCACTTCAAACATGGCCAGGGTGAAGGGAGAAAGAAAGAAAGAATGGTGTGGAGAGAGACTGAAAGAACGCTAGTGATTTCTACAATATTTTTACAAGAGCCTCGTCTGGTGTGCCTGGGGCTTTTATCACTGATCTGGCTTGAAAAAGACGACTTACACTTCTTTGTTTTCTTCTTTGTATTAATCTACAGCCAAACATTCGCAATGCTACTTGTTTTACAGCTTTCAAACCACAACACTTGGCCAAAGTTTGCTAAAAACACCTTAGCAACCACCTGGAATACCACAGCAACAGCCTAGCAACACTTTAGCAACCTCCTGGGATACAGCAACAGCCTAGCAACACCTTAGCAACCCCACTGGATACTACAGCAACAGCCTAGTAGCACACTAAGAACCACCTGGGATACTACAGCAATGGCCTAGCAACACCTTAGCAAGCACCTGGGATACTATAGCAATGGCCTAGCAACTCCTTAGAAACCCAAATTGGATCATATAGCAACAGCCTAGCAACACCTTAGCGAACACCTGGGATACTATAGCAATGGCCTAGCAACTCCTTAGAAACCCAAATTGGATCATACAGCAACAGCCTAGCAACACCTTAGCGAACACCTGGGATACTACAGCAACAGCCTAGCAACACCATAGCAAGCACCTGGGATACTACAGCAACAGCCTAGCAACACTTTAGCAAACACCTGGAATACTACAGCAACAGCCTAGCAACACCTTAGCAACCACCTGGGATACTACAGCAATGGCCCAGCAACACCTTAGCAATATCAATATACAGTATCAAACCTCTCCACTGCTGCTGCCTGTGATGAATGACATGTTCTGTCTAACATGACCAACTATCAGTTAAGGCTACTAAAACTAGCCAAGCTAGTTTTCCAGCTATCGCTAACTCTTCAGCTTTGAGGCTCTGAAGCAGAGTGTGTAACCTTGTCTTGCCAAATTGAATTTAATTAAATAATTTTAGGCTCCAAAACATGTTTTTGTGTAAAAATTACATTTCGTTTGGTAAAAAAATAGCATATTAGCAAGAACCCCAAAATAAACGTGGCACCAAAACGGCCACAGTCACATAGCTGCTTTAAAGGTTAGCGTGAATAAGAAGCCGACAGCCTGAAGAAATAGTGAGTGCACTTTCTTTGACCTGTACATCTGCAGGTCGAGATCTCTTTTCCATACTTCCAGCTTAAATCCTTTACACTGAGGGAGGAAAACTCACATTATAGTGCTTAGATTACATTCACTGCTTTTCTAACTACACTGAGAGCAACCCACACATTTCCCTCATCAGCTTCAATAACCAGGAACACTCGAACGTTCTTCCTACACAGTTTATCACGGAATGTTTCAGACTTACAAAAGAGCAAAGTGGAGAGAATCCATGAGGAATCACTTCAGATCTAAACAGCGCTCTGAATAGAGATCAGCTCAATTTACTAAAGTGGCTTCAGCCTTCAAGGAAATGTCATGTAATGCTTTTTAAAGCATTAGTAGGACAAAAAAACAGAAACAAGCCAGAGAACTAACATCATCTAAATGAGCAACCTGTCCAAACTGACATGAAACGAACGCAGAATGTTTTCTGTGGAATATTTCCAAGCGTTTTGAGGAACCATGAAGAAAAAGGAACGCAATTTCATATCAGGTCCAGTTTTTTCTTTTTTCAAACTCTGTTTTTGAAAAATTCCAGCATTTCATGACGAATTAATCCATTTTTTATGTTTTTCCTTCTCCTTCCTTTTCCCATTTCAGAGATCTGACGTTTTATTACAACTTTATGTCAAAGCATCCAAAGAAATTGCAGCATGATTGACAGGAGGTTGATTAAACGTGCTGAGTTCGTTAGTTGGAGAGGGGTCCCTGCTCTTGACCCCATCTCCTAGAGGTCATGACCTCTTCACAAGCTCTGAAGAGAATCTTCACCCACACGTTTCACAGGACTGGGGCATCCTAAAAACTCACCAGGACCTGAGCTCATACAGAGCTGGGCCATTTTGTATATCAAAGCAAAACCTCACATCTCTGAAATGGCGATTTTACAGGGGAGGGGAAAAACCTTCGTTATGTTAATGTACGCTGATGTAACGAGACCCTATTTGAGCAATTCTGAAACACTTCTAGTAAAATAAAACCTAGAAAAAAAGGAGTTATGGTATTAAATTAGTTATACAATATTTTTAAAACAAATCTAATACACAGCATTTAAAAGTACGACGGCTTTTTAGGGCCACTGTTAAAAAAAAAAAAAATTGACTTTGAATAGTCGTAATATTTTGAGATAAAAAGTCATACAGTACGATATTTTGAGAAAAAAGTCCTAATATTTTGAGAATAAAATCATAAATTTTTAAAACAAATTCAAAAAAATATTTTTTAAATTACGATTTTATTCTCAACATATTACAACTTTATCCTCGAAATATTGCGAGTTTATTCTTGTAACTTTTTACGACTTTGCTCTAAAAAATATGACTTTAATCTCACAATATATTATGATTTTATTATGAAGTTTTTTTTTTTTTTTTTTTACAGTGTTCCTAAAACCCCATCGCATAAAAGGCCCATATCGGGAAAAACTAAATTTTCTACTATTTTTTTTGAGAGAGTTTGGTATGATATCGTACGATATGATACAGAATGTAAACACTGCTAAAGTCTCAAAACTTACCATTTCACTCCATACAGTCCATTTATGCAAACTTAGCTTCAAAAATCTGTTTTGGACTCCTGGTTTTCTGTGATGTCACAAAAAAACACCACATTTATGCATTTCCGACAATTCAGTCTACGGCAGTTTAGCTCCGCCCATTCATGCTGAAGTTATAAGGAGTGTTTCAGCCCAGAATGAGGACAGCCAATCAGATCAGAGCTAATTTCCGTCTTAAAGGAACAGTAACAAAAGCCTGTTTAAGTCTACGGGATAAAGAGAGGTTGGAAAATGGTCGTGTAAAAATCGCCTGTGACTATTTTTTGTGAATAAACACACAGAAATGTCACAACTGGGGTAAAATAAAGCACAAAACGTAGGAAATGGGCCCTTTAAATAGCTCTATTAATCACTTTTGTTCTGCGCTGCTTACTTCTTCAGACATAGCATAAAATCAAACCAATCAAAGTGTAGAATCTACTAAATCACATTAAATATGTGTCTCTAAACTGGAAATGCACCCTCATTATCTCTGATATCTGATTTTTCTGAGCACTCTCACTGCCTAAGTATAGCCTTTAACTAGTTATTGAACAAAAAACATGCACACAGAAAAGGCCTGTTTTCAGTTTTCTGCATAATAACCCACAGCTACACTAACAGACCAACAGGCAGCAATCTCTGAGATTCCTCCACAGCCGCCCGCTGGCTGTTTGTGGAGACTGAAAACAATGTCCAGGTCAATGGCTAATTAATCCTGAGCAAACTCGCCTGGAGACCCCTGCCGGTTAATCTTAAAGCCTTCCTCATTCCGATACAGATATAGCCGCCACTGTAGACATCCTAACAACCGCATTATGCATCGTCTTAAACACACAGACAGGCTGAACCGGCTGAACTGCACTGCGAGGCCTAAATCTGTCAACTGTAGCATGAAGAGCTAAAAACATCTACATATTTAGTCACTTGTACATCACTGTAAGAACGAAAGAATAAACAATAACTTAAAGGGATAACTGCAAAGTCACTGGTTGGTGTTTCTAATAAAGTGGTCAGTGAGTGAAAGCATAAGGTAGGTGCTTCCAATAAAGTGGCCAGTGAGTGAAAGCACAAGATTGGTGTTTCTAATAAAGTGGCCAGTGAGTGGAAGTACAAGGATGGTGTTTCTAATAAAATGGTCAATGAGTGGAAGTGTAAGGTTGGTGTTTCTAATAAAGTGGCCAGTTAGTGGAAGCACAATGTAGGTGTTTCTAATAAAGTGGCCAGTGAGCGGAAGTGTAAGGTTGGTGTTATCTAATAAAGTGGCCAGTGAGTGGAAGCACAAAGTTGGTGTTTCTAATAAAGTAGCCAATGAGCGGAAGTGTAAGGTTGGTGTTTCTAATAAAGTGGCCAGTGAGAGGAAGCACAAAGTTGGTGTTTCCAATAAAGTGGCCAATGAGTGGAAGTGTAAGGTTGGTGTTTCTAATAAAGTGGCCAGTTAGTGGAAGCACAAAGTTAGTGTTTCTAATATAGTGGCCAATGAGTGAAGGTAGGTTGGTGTTTCTAATAAAGTGGCCAGTTAGTGGAAGCACAAAGTTAGTGTTTCTAATATAGTGGCCAGTGTGGAAGTACAAGGTTGTTGTTTCTAATAAAATGGTCAATGAGTGGAAGTGTAAGGTTGGTGTTTCTAATAAAGTGGCCAATGATGGTAAATGTAAAGACATTGTCATGCAAACTCATTGTCAGATGGGAGAGAAAGAGAGATGGAAGGAGAAAGATAGACCTCCACCAAGAAAGCGTGTCTGTGTAACATGGAAGATGGTCCATCTTAGCCAGGTGTTCACCACAACTTCCATTGTAAGCATCTGGACCCACATGTGCACACAAGTATCATAAATCCTGCAGAACTCTCCATATGGTTCCAAACACACTTACACACAGTCACACACACACTTCCCAATGACAAATGCAGACCACCCAAGTGCCTTCAGCTCCACTGAGGGCTTCAAGCTCCGATACTTTCTCTGAATGGAGGAGAATAGAGACACGCTAGCAGGAAAAACTCTTTTCCTTTTCAGTGTCCGCACTTCCGTGTCCTGCTGAGAACGTCCTTGACACGTCCACATGCAAGACACAAGCTGGTCTTTCTTGAGATTTGCAAAAAAAAATAAAAAATAAAATAATTCTGACCTTAGATCCATTTCTAAGCTTCAGGAATGTGATTAACATTGGGAAAACTGACACAGCAGCAACCCGGAATGCTTCTTACTTACTATGTCATCTCTGTTTTTAATTTCAGTCCTGATTTATTGCTTTCATTTTGCTATACGTTGATTTATAGTCAAGCTTACTTAAATTTAATTGCCTAATTACACAATTAACCATATAATTGCACTGTGTAATGAATTACATTTACACATGACTTACTATGTGCTTGTTTGTGCATGCACTCCTGACTTTTTTCCCGTTTCAAGGTCAAAGGCAAACATCTAATTTTTAAGGAATGCACCAATATGGGAATCTTGGGCCATGGGCCAACGCTGAATAAGTAGATGATACATATCGCTGTTGTCGGAACAAAACCTCATATCTCCAAAATGGTAACTTTACAGGAGAAGGAAAAAAACCTACTTTATTTTTAATGTAAGTCAATGGAACCAGACTTTTTTCCAAGTCATTTCGGGTCGTTTCTTTTGGACCATTCTTCAAGAAATTTACACACAATGTAAAGGACAACAGGCTTTTTCAAATTATCATAAAAACTAAAAAACAACAAAAATGGAGATACAAGGTTTTTCCCCCCAACAGCAGCGATATACATTTATAAAACATCTAAATTGGGGTACCATTGGATTAGCAATACGGAGAAAAATGCAGGTATGTACAGGAGATTGAGTGTAACTGCTGCACCATTTAAGGTGGAATGGGAAATTGGAATAAGAAGCCAACCTCAGCTTCTTATATGCTTTCCATACATTCGTGCATCAGACACTGCTAGAATTTGGAAAACATTACAGTCATTTACGCTTCAGCACCAGGTGGGTTTTGCACAATGGATCCCAACATCGTCTGATGCAGCTGACCAAGTCAGGAAGTATGAGAGGAAACAATTGCTCCGGTGTCCATGTTGTGCTAAGGCCATTCCTTTATGTCCACTACCTCAAAATCAAGGTGGTCTACTTCAGATTTAACGGAGTAGACAGCGGGAGGCGATTGCAGGTCTGCTGCATTTTCGTTTTCATTTGAAACGGAACTGAAACACCCCTGACGCAACCACTCAGCTAAATGGGATAACATTAACATGGTTTGCACTGTTTGTACATCGCATTATCTGCACTTTGTGGTATATCGGTATAACAGTTACACTGTGACTCACACCTGAGGAAGGATTCCAACTGGAATTCCGACCCACTACTACCTGACACACAAAAACGTGTTTCCATTTCGTTATATGAATGACCAAAGCTGATGAGGATAAAACGTGCTTCCAAACTGGCATATTCTTCCTTTGGAAACACTGTTACTTAGGAATGTTCACTCCAACATGGGGCCTTCCTGTCCAACTGGTGCTGCTCTTGCTACAAACGTGGACGTATGTGTGTGTGGGAGCGTGTGTATGCGTATGTGTCCAAGACAATGACTTAAGACACACTGCTGAAGAGCACAGTGTGCCAGCCCTAAATCTACATTCTGAACATTCATGCACACACATGCTCATAATTGGAACCCCGCCACCTAGCAAAAATGACCCACCACTGAGTGAGTGATTCAAAGAGAGTGAGTGGGAGTTATTAGTCGAAAAGTCATGGATAATTTGGTCCCCCCCCCAAACCACATGCTATAATTGGCAGCCTTTACTACACCCTCCACTTCCTGCTCCATTCACAGTCAACCACCGCGTTACAAACATGCTCCATTCATAGATACGCCTGTTAGCTCAGAATAGCATCCACGACTAAATATATCTGCTTAGGGGGGAATATTTTTATGTGGCCTGGGTTACAAGCCACGGTGGCGGTTAGGATTAGCCATATTGTTAGACCTTACACTCAACACAGCAATCAGAAATACATTTTTATGCACTGGTTATGCTTCTGCAACACTTTGTACTATATAAATACAATTATTATTAGCAATAGCAGCAGTATTAGTAATATTATTATTACAGGTGGCCTGAACGCAGGCTAATTACAGCGTTCTTTGCCATGCACCTGCTTCTGTACCAGCCCAGCTAAGACGAAGCCAGAGCAGTTTGTGGTCAGAGGCCTGCTTAAGGGCTGGCAAGAGGATATCTGTGGGTTGCGAGGCTGGTAATTGGCAAGCCAATATCACATACCGCGGCACACCATAGCAGACAGCACATGAAAACTACAGCCGCAAGTACAGCAAAAGCATAGTGTAGTCAGAAATGCTAAAACGGCTAACAGAAAATGGACACAAGCAGGGTATGAAGGCACAAAGCATGGTTAGCATGTCTAAATCATTCAATCACAGTTAGCCACAACAGCATGGCTCAAAAAGCTATTTAACCCAGCAAAAGTCTGCATATCTACAGTATCTGGGGGCAGTTATCTATATTAGCATAGCTGAATTAGCCACTTAAAATGCTCATAGCTAGTATAACTAACCACATACACACTCAGTTAGCATGGTTAGCCACAGTAGCTTGGCTGAATGTATCTGAGGGCAGTTATCTATGTTAGCGTAGCTGAATTAGCCACTTAAAATTCTCATAACTAGTAAAACATCACATACACATACTTAGTTAGCATAGTTAGCCACAGCAGCTTGGCTGAATGTGTCTGGGGGCAGTTATTTATATTAGCGTAGCTGAATTAGCTGGATAAAACTGTCATAGCTAGTATAACTAACCACACATATTCAGTTAGCACAGTTAGCCATAGTAGCTTGGCTGAACTGTTTAAATATCACATAGCAAAACATGCTAGAAAAGCCCAAAATCACATACTCAGTTAGCATCTGCTCACAGTTACCCACATTAGCTTGGCTGAACAAGCTATTTAAATTTCACATTGCTAGCAAAATCCATGGGTAAAGTCACACACTGCAAAAAATTACAGTGAAACACATCTAGTCAGTACCTAATATTTCAAATTATGGCATTGTTGGAGGAATATTATAAGATTATTTAGCCTACTTTTTTAATATTTAAATTTGTTGTAAGTAATTTTATTATGAAGTGGTATTATTTATCTGGCAATGCAGCAAGACACTTTCATGAGATAAAATAACTAGAAAAATGTCAGGAAATGAGTCAACTGATATTATAATATTCTTACACCAACCTAATAATGAGATATATTCGATATACTGACTAGTTTTAAGATTTTTTCACTTGTTATCATTTTTTGTACACAGTTTGTCTGAGTACAGCTTCCACTCGCTGTGATGTACATCTGTTAAAAGTTCACGTATCTAGTAAAACCCACAGGCCAACTGTCCAGTTTGAGCTGAAAAGTCTCAGACTGAGTTCTCACAGCAGCGCTCTGGTCAAACGCTGAAGGGTAATGAGATATTCACTGGCAAAGCTGCGCCATCACATAAAATCAGGTCATTTGAGCAGGAGTTAGTTCAGGATGATCCATGCGCTAATGTATCCTCCCGCAGAGGAGACACTGGACTCTTTGTGCTTGAAGGAGTGATAATCGCTTAAACATTGCGGTGCGCAGCAGGGGGGCAGCACACCGAGGGATCTACAGGGGGACCGTGTTGAGACTGCAGGAGTTTATGACAGACTGATGATAAGACAAAGGGGTCCATTTGAAAGAAAAGATGAGAGAAGATACATCTCAATGTCTCTAAATCATCTCCCCAGTGGCTATTTGGATTTCACGAAAGGGTCTGCACGGATAGCCTATCCATTCATGGGAAACCGGCGACTCAGATCTTCTTCAAGGCTTCTGGCATTCCTTTACAGGGGGGGGTGCTGTTAACCCTGTGAGGGTGTTCCTGACCCCATGTGCCTAAAATAGGAGGCCAAGCACTTTCAGTTGCTACTGTACTTGGTACAACTAGTGTGTCTGGTTGCATGGGTCACTTAACAACACATAACAACACAGATTTCTATACAAGCCCACGAAAGGACTTTGGTTTCAAACCTACATATGGCTGTTGTCGGAAGAAAACCTCGTACCTCCAAAATGGTAACTTTACAGGAGAAAGAAAAAACCTACTTTACTTTTAATGTAAGTCAATGGAACCAGAATTTTTTCCAAGTCATTTTGGGTCATTTCTTTTAGTCCATTCATCATGAAATTTACACACAATGTAGAGGGTAACAGGTATTTTCAGATTATGTCAAAAACTGAAAAACATCAAAAATGGAGATACTAGGTTTTCTTCCGATGACAGTGATATTATTATCCGAATAAGAAATACTAAAAAAAGTATAATATAATAAAAAAAGTAATAGCAAAGTTTCTACTGTTATCTATATGTCTATTAGAGATTACTTTACATGGTTTGAGGCAAGTTTGTCTGCAATTCCGCAGCTTTTTTAGTTTACGTAAGCTTCCGTTACTTGTTAGCTACATTAGCCATGTAGCTCTGGTGCAAAACTAAAGAGGCAAACTTCAGACACGTCTTCGTTGCCAGTTGTACGTCTGTTCACTGTTACTGACCCAGATTCAGGCCTCCGTATCAGGCCGTGTGTGACAGAGCTGTTCGCTAATCTCAACTGATATCATTCTGCTGTAAAATGCCTCCAGCTTTATCTCCAACCCTGCCGCTAATCCCCATAGCTTTGCTAAAGAGCTAGCCTTGCCTATCTCATCATCCTAGCACTGCGACTCAAATCGCTCCCGTCCTCTGGAATAACAAGTATCCGTTTCAGTTCTTTATCTCACACCTGTAGCCTAAATCCTTCTTGTTGAGGCAAAGCCATACACTATATATGTGCTAGCATTAGCAAACAGATTTCCAACCTGTTGACTGTTTGCTGAGAAGCAAAGCGCAAAATTCTTTATTTAATCAGATCAATCTGTTAAAAAATAATATAAAATATCTCCAACACCAGCTGGAAGTTCAGTGGACCATCACATCTTTTTCTCAGAACTGCCTGCTAACTCGCATAGCTATGGTACATGATTCCTTACGTTAGGTAACTGAGTTGGGACACTGAAAGAGGCCAGTTCAAAGTCTTTTCTGAAGGTCATACAGCTCAGCTGGTCAATCAGTCTCTAGTCCTAAAAGGGTTCTTGGAGGTCTACTACTCTACAGAGTTTAGTTCCAATGCTAACAAAACAGGATTAGCTAATCAAGGCTTTGAGGGCCTTGAATCTAAATGTTAGCGAGTTAGATCAGAGGTGGATGTTGGAATTAGGTTTGGGATATTTATTTTAATGATATACTGTGGTAGGAAACCCAGGAATAACCATACTTTCTCTGATTGTAGGATCATTTACTGCAAGCCACACACCAGGATCTTTACCCTGCTAGAAAAACCAGCACAGACTAGCAAGGCTGTCACCAGCAAAACCAGCATATGTTGTGTTTTGGATGCTGGTATGCTGGTCAACTAGCATGACCATGACCTGGGATGGCATAGACCAGCATAGACCAGCTTAGACCAGCATGAAATGCTTGCTGGTCTGTGCTGTTTTTTTCAGCAGGGCAGTGTTTAATTTCACATTTATGGCTGATTAGCTGTGTTCTAGAGAAGTATGGGAGGTTCATAAAACATCTGTCAATGTGGCAAACTCATTTCAACGTTCTTTTTAGACATTTCCAGTATACTTTAACAGTACAAATACCAGTAAAACCAATAACTCCCACCCTTGTACTAATGCAGAGATCTATATTGAGCTGAATTCATCTTGTGGTTTTTAATAAATCATTTCTCACAAGCATGTTCAATCATTTAAATTCGTATTTTAACATATGAAGCTGTGGCTCCTTTGCGTTAAACAGGCCGAAGTTTTTCCAAAAGGTTTAGCTATTAGCAAGCAGTTTTTACAAGTACGCTAAAGCGTTTATTGAAAGATTCACAGTAAAACTCAGATAAAAACTAACAAATATGTTAGTTGAATGCTCCTTAAGACGTCCATGTCTGAGGTAGAGTTACTATACATGGTATTAAGCCCAATGGAAGTGACTATACACCCCAGTGAGCTTGCTACAGAGGTGCTAGCTGACATTAGCATTGTTGCAGTAGTCGAAATGAGGTCAATTTGTGTCAGTAGCCAATAAAGAATGATTCCAAATATATGTTTTTATTATGCTATCTTGCCGAAATGCTTAGAACAAGGTGGCAATCAAGCACACTTAGCCCTTATAGAGTGTTCAGTGCTTTGCCTTTTTAACACTGGACCACATAATTTTAATCAAACAGGGAGAAAAAGTAGTGGACGGGTTGTGTCCACCGTTTACTGTTCTACTGCTAAAACAGGCCATGAGTAAAAATAGGCTCCTTCACTCACTACAGCTCTTGAAGACACAGATATGAAGTGTGGTAAAGTGTTCACAGTGTTATTCCACCAGATAACACTTAGCTAAGCACTGCCTGCTCCCAGCGTTCCAGGATTTCCTGAGATTTCATCCAAATCTCACGGACACCACCGCACATCTGATATCAGAGCAGATACGCAATTGCAATGCCGACATGCATCTCAGCACGTATGCCCACCTACGCTCAAACACAACCGTAGCAGGATTAACGTGAGTATTTTCGGGATGGTAATCTCACGCAATTTTATCTCGGACACAAAAAAATGTGTCCCGAGTGAGATAACAGGCCACGGCTGGGTTATTTAAGGCCACAGTTCAACCTAAAACTTAAAACCTGTTTGTAGAATCGGTCACTCACTACTGTTCCCCAATCGGCCTTAACGTTTTCCTCTGATCAGAGTTTAAAGTGGGTTTCAAGCAGATTAAACTGATCCCGGATCAGCGCGCAATAACAACTCGGGCCGATTAAAACATCAGCGCTGAGCCGCTCCTGGGAAACAGACTGCAGCTTAACAATCCAATAAAACAGTCCTTTTCTTTCATCCTTTCCTGTTTTAATCAGCATTATGAACTGCGATATGAAAAGCTGTAATCTGCAGGGAGAGAGTAAATCCATTGTCATTTCTAAATGGGTTTTACACCCTCAGGCAGCTTGAAAGCCGGGTGTGTGGCAGGGGGTCACGTTGAACGGCTTTAGGGGGGCTTTTTGGCAAACTGCCTGCTTTTGACCACCTCTGTTCAGCTGCCTTAAATATTTTGGGGGGTATTCCTTGCTCTGGCAAAAAATATATAACGAACGCATTACATGCCACAAAAGCACAAAAACGAATCCATGCTAGCCTGAAAACTTCATGGGAATAAAAAAAAGAGTTAATTATGCTGAAACTTGAGTGTGCAGTTTACTTTTTTACAGCCTGTATTTAGTTTTTCACCTCCTGGAGTTTTAAAATGCCTAGAGGGCAGTTCCAGACTGGCAACAGCAGCTCCAAAGTCAGCTCTGCTCAGGTAACCGTATGGAATTAGTGCTGACTAGATTTATGCGTCTCTTCTCCTCAGGCCCAAGTCTCGCTCGCGTCCAACGTTAAAGGAGTTCTCCTGCGTTTTTCAACCTAATCTCTATCTATCACATCTGTAGCGTACTCACCACAGATACTAGCTGGGTTCCAAAGCCTGGGCTGCAGCCGAGGTAGGCCACATTTCTCAGTCGCTACGTCATAGAAGTCTGTTCCAAAGTGAAGGATCTTTCGTATACAGCCTAGAAATGCAGCCTACGTTCTGAGTGATTTCAAGGTGATAATGATTATCCTTCCAGGCCTTCGGTGACCCACAGTTCTCTGCGCACGGACAACACGAAGGAAAAAAAACAGCTTCACAAAAATGTTGGAAAACAAAGCCTTTGGAGCAGAACTTGTTCACGTCCTTAAATTCGTCTTCATTACCTCATAAAGTGATCATTCATCCATATATTATATTCTAATCAGAAGTATTTATATACATAGTTTATCGTACTACATAAGCTTGTTGGCGTATTAGTTACCATAGCAACAAACCCAACGCAACAGGCTCCATTTTCTCTCACCAGTTCCCTCACAAGTTTTGTGCCGCAACTGCAACAGACAGGACCTTTCTGGTGACGTCACCACGCAGCCTCGTTAGGTATGTTCCCTTTGTGTGACCAATAGGCTACCGAGGAGGAGTCTTCATAGGACAGTCATACCGAGGACCTGCCCTACCTCGGCTGCAGCCTCGGCTTTGGAACGCAGCTACTAATTTCAGCGCATTCTCTGCTCATGAAACAGAACAGAAAACCTGATGACTCAAAACAATCTTACAATAGAAGTCAATGGGCAGCTGCTGATTAACGTCAGTAAACATTTGCGCACCTTTTTCTCTCGAACACGTTTGTGAATCCTTCAGCTGTAAATCTGTATGATTCATAGAACACAAATACCAGAGGACCCTGGGGAAAGGGAAACTAACTGGAACTACTTTTCACTGTTCCAGTAATTCAGTGTCTGTCCATTGCTTTCTAATATAAATGTGTTTCAACTCAATACGTTTTCAGATTTTAGTACAGGGAGATGCATCAAAATGGTTGTCTGTGGCAACTAACTGCATGTTAAAGATGCACCAGAGAGGGTTGACAACCTTGTAACCATTAAAGGAGAACACATCTAAACAGGAGGGTCAGGACCCCCTGGAGAGCTGCTGGCGACAAGTTCGGGGCTCGTCATGTGCCTCAGTTTGTGTCTGTGTGTACTGATTCCCCCCTAAAGCCCATTAACAATTCTCCACGCTGCCTCACTTCACGTCTCCTCTAGCACAGATATGAGAACAGACACATGGGGTACTGGTTACGATGTTAATGTTGATAGAAATCTGTTTAGATTTTACACACTTTCTGGATTATCCTGCATAAAAGAGTAATATATAGAGTCCAGCAGTTCTGACACCTGAAGCGCCAAAATGTAACTGCTGCTCCTTTTAAGGCGGAAAGTCAAACAAGAAGCTGATGAATATCTGACTTCAGCTTCATATCACTGAAAAATTAGGGGTGCACGATAATAAATAACTGCCCCCTCTTTGAAGTCATATAATTCCCTAAATGTAACTAAAGCCCAGCAGTGAGGAGCTGAACTTTACCCTCCTCTGATGTCACTGCAGACTGGCAGGGTCGCCTACAGAGCAGCGCTAGTAGCTGTTAATGAAGTAATGCTCTTTTTATTTGAGGGTCCCATTTCAGAGGGAACATTTCAACCACTATCCCTTGTAACTCAGTTCTAAGGGACAAAGTGACACTCGAAAACAAGGGAAAGGGGTAAAAATAAGAAATGGGTTTGGGCCGAAGTGGCAGCAGAGTGTGCAAAAGCAGAGGACAAATGAAATACTGATAGGTTTGATATTATACTTGATGTTAGAGGCTCAAGTGTAATTTCCTGTTAAATATATGTTTCCTGCATTTCTCTGACATTGAAACATGAAAAATGTGGTTGTTTTTATTGTAAATTAAATAAACAAAACCTTTTCACAGTACTGTAAGTTAATCAACTAATTATGTAAACTTGTCCAGTTCTGTCAGCCAACAATTCAGGATATAAGTACACTGTGTCTCAGGAGACCTCAGTGAATTTCTCAAAACACCATTTTTTTTCACTTTTCCAATTGGCAATTATGGATGATCAC
Source organism: Colossoma macropomum (assembly GCF_904425465.1). Taxonomy (NCBI): domain Eukaryota; kingdom Metazoa; phylum Chordata; class Actinopteri; order Characiformes; family Serrasalmidae; genus Colossoma; species Colossoma macropomum. The sequence goes on along the minus strand of NW_023494810.1, from coordinate 30,675,185 downwards.
TCTGAAACCATTCCAGCTCTGCAATCAGAATGACTTTTGGATGCTCTAAATGCTGGAATCTGGATACAATCAAACAGCCACAGCGGTGATCCTTATCGTCCTGATTTTAGCCGAGATAAAATGTCAGATCATTCCCATTCCAGACTAAATAATATTCCGTTTCTCCCTAAATCAGACACACGACACCAGCTTCACAGCTGCTTCTGATTTAGAACCTTCACCCTCGGCATCATGGGAGGCGTCCCCGTGGGGGAACGGTTTTGACGAAGCGCAACAGGAGGGGAAGGAAGTCGCAAAGCTCAAAGAACAATTAAGGTGTTCCTGATTAACTCTCCGAGTGGGGCGGCTCTTTTTCATCGGGGGACGCTGAGGCTCTAGCGCGAGGGGTCGTGCCCCCGAACCTGAAGGTGGGGCGACAGAGCAAATCGATTTGCGAAGGCGTCTCGTCTGGTCTGACTCGGTGCACCTCGTGTTACACAGTGGAAAATATCAACTTAACGTCTCCCAGGAGGGGACAGTTTAATGAGACGCCATTTGGAATCACAGTTCAAAAGTTTGGAATCACATTCAAACGCCTGGAATTACATTCAAAAGTACGAAATTACTTTCAAAAGTTTAGAATCACGTTCAAAAATTTTGAGTTACGTTTAAATGCCCGGAATCACTTTCAAAACACTGGAACCATGTCCAAAAGTTTGGAATCACCATTGAAAGTTTTGGAATCACATTCAAATGCCTGGAATTACGTTCAAAAGTATGAAATTACTTTCAAAAGTTTGGAATCACGTTCAAAATTTTGGAATTACATTTAAATGCCTGGAATCGCTTTCAAAATACTGGAATCATGTTCAAAAGTTTGGAATCACCGTTCAAAATTTTGGAATCATGTTTAAAAGCCTGGATTTACAATCAAAAGTTTGAAATTACCTCCAAAAGTTGCAATCAAAGTTTGGAATTACGTTCAAAAGTTTGGACTCGCTGTTCAAAAGTTTGGAAATGTTTTTAAAGTTCTAAAAAGAGATGTAGATGATTCTATAGCAATTGAGAAAGCGGTACAGCTTCAAGAATAAAATTATAAAATTATATTAGATTTTATATTTTTATATATAAAATTATATTATATTATATTATAAAATTAATATCATTACAGCATAACAGTAACAGTAACTTCTCACTGAAAAATTAATAACATTTCAGTCTATAATTCAATCATAACATTTACGTTCAATCACATTAACTGTACGCTTGATTACGGAAAAAATCAACTTATTACGACAAGTGATTCCAAACTTTTGAGCAGTTCTGCTAAAAACGGCTTTAGCCAATTACTCAAAAACTAGCATTTTTAAGGGGAAAATAAAGCAGCTGTGATTAAATGTAAGCAGACTGACAATAGACTAGAAATGATGGAAGTGGCCTCTGATTACAGCTCATCAAAATGTCAATATGCTTCTTTGATTAATAATTCATTAATTCGCAGTGATGTGCTTTGAAGTGGGCTAGCATGAGAAGAAAAGGCGGCGTGAGGCTTGCAGGTGGTGTCGCAGTCGTTCTCCAAAAGCAATTAAAACAGCTAATTCTGAGGCTCTGGTTGACCTGAACTCACTAGAGCTGCAGAAAAGTGTTGAATAGTGCTGCGTCCAGCTTAAGCAGGTCCAAGAACAAACAGGCTAACTCATCAGCTTTTTCTTCTTACGCTGGAAAGTATTGACAACAGACCAAAACGCACAACAGAAAAGCATTAGCTCTATTTTAACTCACATAGCAGTTCACAGTTCGGCCCAGTAGTAATGTGACTATGATACGACTGAACCACAGTTCAGTCCCGACACAGGACGCAACTGACTAGCTTTAAATAAGCTAGCCAGCTTTACTGTGGTCATCTGTGGACTACAGTGCCATATTTCTAATCTCTTTCCTGACATATGTTTGACATTTTTATTGGTTATCCAACCCTACTAGCCAGATTTGGGCAAACTAGCATCTGAAAGCAGCCTAGCAAGCTAACCTGGCTAGCAATTGTAGCACTTTAGCAACTTTTGCATTGATTGTAATGAAAAGATTAACACAACCAAGCATCAGGCTCATTGGATACATGATCAGATGACTAATATGACCGTTTTTAACACAATATTGCTGATCTAGAATCAATTGATGACTATTACAATTACCAGTATTCAGTTTCATGGACATAGTTGAACATGGTTGAGTGTTTTTACCCTAAGATGCTACTGAACAGGTCTCAATTTCATTGTTCTGCTTGAGAAAGCACAATCTTAGGAATCGATCAGGAAGAAAGATGGCCTGCCTAGCACAGGCTAATCCAGCGCAGGTCAAATTAGCCCCCCAAAAAATTAGCGATGGGAGAGGAGTGGCAAACGCACTCAGTGGTGTGTTAAATCCGACTTGATTAAAGAAAAAAAAGAAAAAGCTCTAATAATGGACCGCGCTGGCCCAAGTAATTAAGTCGACCACTGCTCTCCAGGCTGATTTGGGACAGGCTAGCGAAAACAGGGGAATAGCCGCTCCCTCTCGCTAATCACAGGCCTGATCTGCTCCAGCGCTGCGATCTGCTTGGCTGCTCTAGACAATTTAAGTCTGCGAAATGCCTTTAATTCCCCAGGCACAGCCCTGCCTAATCAAGGGGAAAGTCTTGTGGTGAGGGGCTTTTCGAGCTGTATGGATCCCTGTATAGTGTTGAGCTAGCATAATAGCAATAATCACCGCGATGGCAAACGGGATGTCACTGATCCGCGCTCGGCATTGATTATCCCGGAAAAAGTGATCTTAAACAGGAGAAAACAAGTGAAACCGAAGCCGTGTAAGCTCCTCTCGGAGTGAGTGTCGTCCCAGGGTTTCGATCTGTTGGCGGTTTTTCTTCCTCAGCCTTTGTTTGTGTTTTTAATTATGCTAACACAGCTCGCAAGTAGAAGCAGCTGTTTGGTGAAGTGCAGCCAGGATGCTGGAAGAAGGAGCGAAACCATTTAGAAGTGCCTGATTTCTATCTGCGCTCTCTCACTCTCTCTCTCTGCGGTGAAACTGGAGAATCTGTCTGCGCTGTAACTTCTTCCACTGTATCCTGAAGCATTTATCACAAAGCGAGGATCTGCTGATTAGCCAATCATCAGCTTTGTCACAATATCAGTACAGTGGATGTTCTAAATATGTCCTAATACATCCTACATACCAACCAAATTTGACCAAATTCAATTCAATTTTTTGAGACGGTTCAAAATAATTTTGGAAAATACACCTAATGCACAGAGTAAATGGAAGAGCTATTTGCACAGTAGCAGAATGTAGACAATAAAGAACACAAACGTAAATGTAGTTATTTTGAAAATAGGGCTGAATGAGACATTTTAATATTGAAACTGTCATTTTAAAGACTGCAATTTTCAAATATCAAGTGCTGCCATTTTAATTATATTCCACATTATTTACAAGTTTTAAGAGGAGAAATTTAACCTAATGAGTTCAAGCCTTACGGCCAAAAATTGGGAAATATTAAGAATTTAAATCACAATATTGGTCAGAAAAATCACAATTTCATATTTTCCACAAATTTGAAAATAGTCCGAGAATTTGATTTCAGCCAAAAATTCAGTGCATACTTTATTGATTACTATTACACTCATCAAGCTTATCTTACATGTTCCATTGGCAGATAATCGCTCATTTCGAATACTATTTCCCAAAATAGGTCAAATTACCTACCCATGTAAAAAGACACATTCACAAGATAAAATGACTTAAAACAAGTTAAACCCTCTAAAAATAAGTCTCATAATGAAAAATAGATGTACTGTGGCTGTTCACTATAACCATTCAAAATGCAATGCTAAGCAAATGCTAACTAGTAGATTATAGGCTGTTAAAGACAATATCAATAATTAAAAGACACACAAAGCTGAGTTGGTGCCTCTTGGAAGGCCACAATGATATTTGGTAAGCATTTGCTGTAGGGTAATATATCACTGCTGTCGGGACAAAACCTTCTATCTCCATTTTTGTCATTTTTTTAGTTTTTGGCATAATTTGAAACTGCCTGTTGTCCTTTACCTAATATGTAAATTTCATTATAAATGTACCAACAGGAATGACCCAAAATGTCTTGCAAAAAAGTCTGGTTCCATTGACTTACATTAAAAGTAAGGTATGTTTTTTCCGTCTCCTGTAAAGTGACCATTTTGAACCTCTAACATAAACCAAAACCGACCACACATACAGTCCAGACCACAACGTCAACCCAACCAGAAGAAAGCCAGAACCAGGTCATGGAGGCAATGTAAGTGACCCAAATGTGCACTTTCTTACCTTTAAAGGAGAGGAAGACACGGGGGGCTGAGAGTGTGTCATTGGCCGAAGTCGGGACCAGCACACACAGCAGCAGGAGGGTCCGGACCGCCCAGAGACCGTCCGACAGCATGGTGCACCAGCTTCAGCTCCACAAACGTCCAGAAAACGAACTCCTGGGAATGCTGCGGAAATAACAAAGACATGCGTTCTGTGCATTTAACAGGTGCTGCGCTCAGAGCGAGGCGATACTGTAGGACAGAAAAAAGTAACTCTCAATGAATCAATTTGATTGCTATTCTGAAAACAATTCAGTGTATCATGAAATCTCAAACCTCACCAACCAAATTTGACCAAATTCAGTTCCATTTTTTTGAGACGGTTCAAAATGATTTTGGAAAATACATCTAATACACAAAGAGGAAGAGCTATTTGCACAGTAGCAGAATGTAGACAGTAAAACAGTACAAATGTAAGTGTTTTTGTTTTTATGTTTGAAAATAGGGCTGAATTATTAAACAATATAATATTGAAACTGTCATTTTAAAGACTGCAATTTTCAAATCTCAAGTGCTGCCATTTAAATTCTATCCTACATTATTTACAAGGTTTAAGAGGAGAAATTTAACCTAATAATTTCAAGCCTCACGGCCAAAAGAAGTGAAAAAAGACCTTCTGTTTCATTTAAAGAATTTAAATCACAATATTGAACAATCAGAATTTCATATTTTGAACAAATTTGAAAATAGTCTGAGAATTTGATTTCAGCCAAAAAATTCAGTGCATACTTTCTTGATTACTATTACACTCCAAAATCCAAAATCACTGCATTTGCATCACCACTTTCAAACTGATGCATCACGATGAACTGATGCATCCCTGCACTCCTAATGTATACCGCATCCCTCTGTTTCCCAAGACATGCATCAAGAAAAATAGGAGCCAACTGCTGAAAAAGTAGCTGCTTGCATCAGCCGCAGCTATAACCCTGTGGCGCAACAGTTCAGACCAAAACAAAGTGGAGCTGTCATAACGCCCGGCTGAAACCGTCCAACTGCACGAGCAGCTGCTGAGTGGAGGAACCTTGTCTGACCCTCTCACCTCAAAACCTTCCTTATCCCTTTAAATCTACATCTCTGCGCTTGGCTGCTGCTGCCGGGCCTTCGCAAAAAACACCCCTCTCAAATATAAATCACTTGCTGTTCTTAGAAACGAACGCTCGTATCATTTTCAAACACTGTGACTGTTTTTGTAAAGAAAACTGAAATATGATACTGTCCTCAGCTTTCACTGCATCTGATTTCTAACTAAAACAATCACCTGTAATTATCCTTAAACGTCATTAACTGTGCACCATAATAGAGTAAAATTCCTATTTTTTAGTTTCTTCTCACAGAACAGGTTTTCTGGAGCTCTGAGCTTTTCTTCTTACTTTAAAGACTTTCAGCTGTCTTATCTTTAGGCCTCTGATAAGATGAGACAGTGAATGTGAATTTCTCTTGTGCAATAAACTCATTAGTAGAGATGTTGTGTACATAATGTGAAACATTCCCAAGAAACATGGATTTATGGATATGGATTTATGGATGCTGTCACATACCTCGAAAATCTCATCATGTATGACTGATCCAAAAATCTCACATTTAACTGATCCAAGATCAAATGTAGCTTTTTTTCAGCCAAATGAATACAGATGTATAGACAGACGTGACTACAAAAAGCAGTTTTACACCTGCACTAAAAATAAAGGTGGCAAGAAGGGTTCTTTGGAGAGATGCCATATTTTTAAGAACATCTACTACTGAGGGTACCACCCCAGTGACCTGAGGGTACTACCCTGCTGACCTGAAGATACCACCCTATTAACCTGAGGCTACCCCCCCCCGCTGACCTGAAGGTACCACCCTACTGACCTAAGGGTATCACCTCACTGATCTGAAGGTACCACACCACTGATCTGAGGGTACCACCTCACTAACCCTCACTAGGGTACTACTCCGCTGATCTGAGATAACACCCTACTGATCTCGGGGCACCATCCCACTGACCTCAAGGTACCACCCCACTGATCTGAAGGCACCATCCCACTGACCTAATCTCAGGGTACCATCCCACTGACCTAAAGGTACCATCCCACTGATCTGAGGGTACCACCCAACAGATCTGAGGGCATCACCCAACTGATTTGAGGGTATCACCCAACTGATCTGAGGGTATCACCTTACTGATCTGAGGGTACCACCCCACTAACTTGAGGGTACCACCCCACTGACTGTTTTTTTCAGAGAGCGCAGAAAATAAATATTGGCAATCTGAGAGTACCACCCCCTGACCTGAGGGTATTACCCAACTGACCTGAAGGTTCCACCCCCTGATCTGAGAGTACCACCCAACTGATTTGAGGGCACCATCCCACTGACCTAAAAGGTACTACCCCACTGATCTGAGGGTACCACCCCACCGACTGTTTTTTTTTCAGAAAGTGCAGAAAATAAATATTGGCATTAAAAACTTTTTACAATTATTAACCAATTTTCGATTGGAAATCGGGCTTATTTCCTCATACCAATATGTTGATCCACATCACATTACATAGATTCAGTTTATTCAGAAACAACGACAGATGTGGGTAAAAGAGCTTAAATAATGATAATAAAGACTCAAGCAGAAGTAAATGTTGCTACCAAAACCAAACTGGAGTATCAGATCCGAAAAACACTTAAAGTTACAAGCTGCATTCAGTATCTATCAGCAAAAGAACTCAAGATTAGTCAGGTTTGTTCTTCTCCTTCTGGCCTAAAAACAAAATGTTAAAGCTCCAAAGTGAGAGGAGTGAACAGTAAAGCAGTCCAGGAGCTGAATCAGCTCAACAGAATGAAATAAAGCCTATAAAGCAGAAAATGACTAAAAGAAGATTTACTTCTATAAGTAAACGCATTATCATTTGAAAATATTTGAAAAGGTACAAATCCATCAAAACTGCACTGAAGTGAGTAAGTGCAACTATTCACTGGAAACTGGCCTCTGTCCAGGTCAGTTTTAGAACTGGAGCAGTGAGATGACCTTATAAACATTATATTGTGTGGATTATTTCCTTGTTTACTGGACTATGCTCTTAAACACTGGGCTTTGTTTATCTACATGGGTTTTGGTTGGTTGGGATTGGACTCATTCAGACTTGTTTTGGTTTCGTTTGGTGGATTTTCTCAAAGAATGATCTGGCAACCCCTGCAATAAGCTACAATCTTAGGAAAGTGGTTCTACATAGAACCACAAAAAGGTTCTATGACATATAAAAAGGTTTTTTTTTTAGTTCTTTACAGGACTATACACAACAGATTTTCAATAGATTCTATAAAGAACTATGTTTTCTTACTTTTGCTGGGTGTGAATTGATGTTTACGTTTATTATTAAACATTATATTAAACATAATGACGTTTTGTTGATTTTTTCCAGTCTGTTAAATTCAGCTAATAAACAGTGACCGTGTGTTAAAATGTGCAGGAGTGTGTTCTCTGTGAAGGACTTGTTCACTTATTTACACTTAGAAAATCAACAAATCCATGGAATTAGGCCAGGGGTGCCAAAACTTTGCAAATGACTGTATAGACAAATTTCAGTTGTTCCTAGAAGTGAAATCCGCTCCGGGAGCATCTTCAGTTGGACCCAGAAAGCCCAGGAGGAGAGCGAGAGGCCGCCACAGCGCTGCCTGGCAGGCGGAGGAGGCTTCAGCAGAGTGAAAGCAGCTGTTCAAACCTCAGCTATTTGCAGGCAATTTGTTAAGTGTCCCTCTGTTTATCCACATATACAGCCTTTCTGCTTCACACGAGCACGAGAAAATTAAACAACAATTACACACCACAAAACTGCACACACACACACACACATACACAAACAAAAATACACACACACAGACACATACACACATATACACACACACACACACGCATACACACACACACGCACACACACACACATACACACACACATACACACACACACACACATAGAGACACACACATACACAGACACACACATACACACACACATATACACACACACACATATACACACACATACACATACACACATACACAGAGAGAGAGAGAGAGAGAGAAAGAGAGAGAGATAGAGACAGAGAGAGAGAGATACAGAGAGAGAGAGAGAGAGAGAGAGAGGAAGAGAGCGAGCGAGAATAGAAGAGAAAGAGAGCGAGCGAGAATAGAAGAGAAAGAGAGAGGGAATAAGAAAGAGGGAGAGAGATTAAGAAAGAGAGAGGATAACAAAGAGGGAGGGAGAATAAGAAAGAGGGAGAGAGAGAGAATAAGAAAGAGGAAGAGAGAGAGAGAGAGAATAAGAAAGAGGGAAAGGGAGAGAGAGAGAGTAAGAAAAAGAGAGAGAGCGCAGAGATAGACAGAGATTAAGAGAGAGAGGCTGAGAGAAAAAGAGAGAGCGAAAGAGTGCAGAGAGAGAGAGAGAGACTGAGAGAGAATGACAAAGAAATCTATAGAGAGAAAGATATAGAGAGATAGAACAGAGAGACAGAGGAAGCGAGAGCGAGAATAAGAGAATAAGAGGGAGAATGAGAGAGAGGGAGAGACAGAATGGGGAGAGAACAGGAGAGGGAGAGAGAGAATAAGAAAGAGGGAGAGAGAGCGAGCAGAGAGAGACAGAGATTAAGAGAGAGAGAGAGAGAATGGTAGAGAGAGGTAGAACAGATAGATAGAACAGAGAGAGACAGAAAGAGAGAGAGACTGAGGGAAAGAGAGAGAACAGAGAAACAGCAAGACAGATGGAAGAGAGACAGAATGGGAGTGAAAACAGGACAAACTCTCCTCCTCTCTCTCCCCCTTTTACTCCGTCTGCTCTGAACTGCAGCTCATCAGCGCCGACACTCCTCCATGTAAACACACAGAAACTGTTCATCAGCTGTAAAGATCAGCTCTGATTCTGATACAGCGCCTGATCTTCATGATGGACTATGACTAAGACTAAAAGAACTGTTATAAGGCAGGTGGTTTCGCGCGTGTTCCCAGTTCTGCTTGCAATTTAATATGCATATATAATAGCAAATAGGTAAGTAAAGCAACCGCAGCGCTAATGAAGTCGAAGCTGAAGCTCAGCTCACAGCCAATAACTGCACTGTAGACTTTACTGTAGTGATAATCACAATCAGACCTACTGCCTGTAAGTCCAGTGGCTGTTTAACCCCTTAACTGTAGGCTTATTATTCACTCATCAGTCTTGAAGTTCTTCCAGATTTTCAGCATGATTAAGTGTTTCAGATGTGAACAGAGTCATTCAGAGTGGTTTGGTGTGAAATGCTCCGTTTTAGAGTCAGGATTGTTCACAGTGGTGGTGATAGGAACCAGACGTCCCCCTCTAAAAGCTCCCTCACAGAAAGTTAATTAGGAGGGTGTTGTGACGCAAAATAGTCCCCAAAGAAAACTTATCATTTTCAGAATCATCACTATTTTATCATCAACATTCCATATAAACTCAGAAGACACAGGTAGGTTCACTGGTTTTTCACTATGGCTATATTTGTGTTGTAGTCATGGCGACCCCTGGTTCCTATCACCACCGCTGTAAAGAGATCAGAGCCAGTAAGTTTTTCTATACGTACTTAAAAAATTATGCTTCTTCAAGGGTTCCCAAGTAAAGAAAATGGTTCTATGTAGAACTATAAACAATCAGTTTGCACGATTAAAGGGTTCTGTGCATCATTAAAAGGTTCTTCAGATTGATGGAGAATGTGCTGTAGCCATATATAGCACCAACAGAAAAACACTTTTAGGTGCTATACAGAACCCTTTTCAAAAAAGGTGCTACAGAGAACCATAAAACACTTACTTCATCAGTCTGAGGAACCGTTTCATGATGCAAAGAACCCTTTAATCATGCAAAGGGTTCTTTGAGTGTTCATGGTTCTATACAGAACCATTTTCTTTACTAAACCACCCTGAAGAACCCTGTTTTTTAAATGTATGGAATGCAACATTTCACATTAAACCACTCAGAATGACTTTCTCAACATAAAATTTGAAAAATCAACACAAGTAATTACAATAAAGCTAATCTAGAAGTTATGTAGTTATGAATATATATAATTCATACATTTTATATACACACACCGTATGTATATATACCATGTCGCTGCTGTAGGAACAAAACCTTGTATCACCAAAATGGTAACATTACAGGAGACGGAAAAAACGTACTTTATTTCTAATGTAAGTCAATGGAACCAGACTTTTTTCCAAGTCATTTTGGGGTGATTCTGTTGGTCCATTCATCAAGAAATTTACACAAAATGTAAAGGATAACAGGCTTTTTCAAATTATGATAAAAACTGAAAAACGACAAAAAATGACAAACAGCGTTTTCTTCCAACAGCAGTGATATTTAAAAGAAAGGCTTTTATAGTGTGCATGGTGTACCACGTGTTGTGGCTTATGGACCGTCCAGACCATTTCAGTATTCACAAATACAGTAGTATAGACCAGTGCTGCACAATATATGATTTGTTAATCGTCATGGCAACATTGGTTTTTTGCTATACTGGTATCACAAAAGGCTACAATAGCAAACTGCCAATTCCTAATCCCAGATGCATGTTCCAGTGAATCAAGGCATCCAAATGATCCAACAAATGCAAACTAACAGAAAGTGTACACTGACCTTTAATCCCATTAACGACTCATTAATGTGCATTTACTGTATTGTAAGGCACATAATGCAGCAATACACAATCAAAATATGCTATTTTGTCCATATTGTGAAACCTACAACCTGCATGGTTGGTTTCCCACACCCAGATTAAGCCCAAGTCTAGACTAAGCAGGACTTTGAATTGGGAAACACCACTGGCATTGCAGTTTAGCCCAAGACTGAGCTTACTTAATGTCCCAAAGAGAGCTTTTGTGTGAAACGCCTGATCCAGCTGACCAATCTAAGCAGAAAACTTCCATCAGCTGGACCAGAGCTGCCAAAACTGACCTCTGCAGGGTGGTAGATGTCCAGGATGAGGGCTGGTGCTCATTACTTTTTGCATAGATCCCCTCTGAACGCTTAAAACTCAGTGCCAAAAGCTCCTGCTGTGCTTATAGACTGAGCGTGCAACTATTACAACAGCTAGGAAACCATCTACTGCGTTTAGGCTCCACTAAACACACTTTCTCGGTCAGATTTAGTGGACATTTTTGACCACTTGAGTTCAGAGATTTAGGAGATTTATGCCAAAAGCACAAGGAAGGAATTAGAGGTGGGCGATATGGCAGAACGTAATATCACGATACTTCAGGAAGGTTTTATGATACACAATGTTTGGTGTAAAGGCCACATTTTAAGAATACTACCAAAAATTATGAATCCAATTTCTTGTATTCAACATTTAACACTGTGCAGCACTAAATAAAAACAGGACAAGTTATGCTCTCTTAATAACCAAACAAGCAGTTGGGACGTGATTTTTAAGCACTGATATGCTCAGAAAAGCTTATTGTGACATATCATCATGTAATTCATCACAGTAACGATAAATACTATCACCTGCCCAGCTCTAGAAGGAATGTTCTAAAGCATCTGGAGGTGGAACGTCAAACATACACTGTTAGAAATAAAGGTTCTGTGCAGGTACATTTTTCCTTCATCAAGGTACAAACAATGGAAATGTTCCCTCAAAGGTACAACAGTGGATTTAAGGTCCAGTGGTGAACCTTAAATAAGTTTTTTCCAGGTGAAAAGTTCGTATTTGTTCCTTTTCATAAGCAAATGTTTTAAAACAGAACAGTAAAATAAAAGCCTGGAGACGAGACGGGGTGTGTGGAGTCAGTACAGCTTAGAACATATCCCTTCAGTGGATTATGGTTCCCTGACTAAAGGTACTGAGGTGCACCCTTGAAGGTACCACCCCAGAGACAAGAGGGGAACTGCCCCAGTGACAGTTTAGGACCATTTTTCTGGAAGTGTATTAAGCACTAATGATCATATGATCAAAGCCCAAATGCATGAAGCTTCTCACTGGAGGAGCTGCTACAATTTACATGGATGTCAATGCTAAAACATCCATGGAGAAGAAGGTAATGAAGAAGTTCAATTAAGCTCCTTTCCCAGGTCCAAGACCTTCAAAGCAGCCCAGTGTAGAAGACCAGCAGTCAAGCTAAGTTTCAAACTGACAGCACAGCAGATTAAAGTTATCCTACACTTTCAGAAGCGTTGATGTGGCTCACTGAGGGATCTATGGAGGCTTTAGGTTGATCCATAAGATCTGGATGGGCATGTTTTAGGTTTTTAGTTGGTAAATCTAGAAAATAACACCCTCACCCTCAACCTCCTTCCACTCAGAGTGGCAGATCACCTTACCTGGAAGCTCTGCTGAAGCCTGGAGTCCAAACGGTGAGAAGTAAAGCCAAATCCAGTCAGATTTCTCTCTCTTGCCTTCTCTTTCTCCTCTCTTTCTCACTCTCTAACCGATTTCGCTCTGTTCCTCCTCCTCCTACGAGTGGCAGGAGCACCTGAGCTTCGTGCTTCTCCTGCTTCTTCCGCCGCTACTGCGCTGGTGCTGGTTCTTCTGCTTCTTCTCTGTCGTCCAGCTCCTGTGGCGGCGCGTGTAAAATCCAGCCCTGGTGAAACGTGGCGCTCGAGACACGCTAAAGTTGGCGCGAGAGTGAGAGATAAAGTTGAAGCCGGAGTTGAGCGGCAGGCGGACGCTCTCCGTGCTGCGCGCGCGCTGCTCCGTGAGAAAGTGGCGAAGCTGCTCGGGGCACGAGCTCCTGACTGCTGGGGGAAAAAACGCCTGGCAGGTGGACGCCGTCGGCTCATTTGCGTGCGACACGCCCACCAGGCGGAGCCTGCCATATATGGCTCGCTGTGGTATTTGCAAGTGGAACGCCCTCATTTGCATAGGCCACGCCCCCTCTGCGCTATCTCTCTCATAGGGAAAGCTCAGGCAGAAAACTCGTTCAGTTTGAAACTAATCGATCAAAAAGAAGAAGAAATGAATCAGGTTCTAATATGAAGACAGGGAGCATAAAGTCATTCTGAGTTTGTATTTATAAAAGCACTAATTTCACTTCTAATCTGCGTTAAATGTATTTATTTATTCCAATTTGGTCACTTCGCTGACTTTATTTGAATGCCGCCCTCATAAGGACTTCATAAGACCTGTATAAGCACTGAATAATGCATTTAATAAACGACACGAGATTTATGAACAGTTTATGTCAGTATTCGTAAAATAACAATGTATTTCATAAATTCTCTCTCATACTTTAACTTATGTCTATTTTTTTATTTCTGCCTAATTTATGTCTGTTTTTATTTCTGCCTAATATATTTAACCTCTTAAGCTCCATCTGAATTTACATGCCCAAATCATAAGGCAAATTATTCACTAACTGCATGAAATAAATGTATTTTATTTATTTTTTTGTGAAAGTTCCCTTTAAATGAACAGAAAAAGTGTTTTATGATGATAGACATGATGAAAGTTATGAAGTAAAGAATATGCCTCTGTATTTTAGAGCAGGAAGTGAGTCTGCATCCTTGTCCCTCATGGCCACATGGTGAGCAGTTAGATCCCATTGCTTTGAAGAAAATGTGTCCCAAATCTGAAAATCAAGAAAGAGTTGTCACTACTGAAACACTTACTTTCTACAAATAAGTCAACTTTTTTTGTGTTTTAATGAAAAATATTATGATTTTATGTGTGTACAACTGTTCAAAGCTGTTCATGTAGTGTTCATCGTTTTTCAATTCTGCTTAAAATGAGCTAAAATTGTCACTACCGAAACAATCTCTACTGAAACATTTGGTAAAGTTTAGGTAATGTTCCGGTAGTGACAAAATGGAACTTAATTTTAGTCAAGTTAAATGTTCAAGTCCAATGTTTGTGGAAACTTTAAGCAAAGTTAAAATGTTTGTTGTATATTTGTATTTTAATGCATATTTATATGTGTATTTGTATTTTAAAATATGCATATTTTTGGGCTATTCTGTGCAAATATGATGCAAAACATGGTGAATAAATGTGTTCATCGATACTGTTTTTCTATTAACATTTATAGGTCCAGTAAAAACTCACAGTAATTTACTGGCTACTGAGTTGCATCACTGTTCTGTAAAAACACAGAAGATTACTGTATTTTATTTACGTAAGTGTACAGCAGAAAGCACATACATCACAGTGGTCTTGTGGTCCAGTATTGTGAAGCCACAGTATAAAGTCATTAACATCATAAAACATCTTGCACACACTGTTATTGTATGCTCAAGTACTGAATATTAAATACATTATTCAGTGCTTATGCATGTGTCATGAACTCCCTAAGTAGGCAGCCTCTAAACAAAGTCTTACCATGTCTGCAGGCTGAAAATAGCAGCTCTAATGCTGCGAAAAACTGTCTTCCTCAGATCTGAGAGAGTTTTTCTCATCTTTGCTGAGCGATCCGGATCTGTAGATGTCTTCAGAGCAATTTAGCAGTGGACAGAATGCTTCAAGTGCGCTACAGTTGCATTGCCAAACCAACAAATGATGCCAAAGGTTAAAGCACTCTCATTCAAAGCACTCTACAACATTGTCAAGGGTGTAATTTACATTTAAGGAGACAAACTCTGAGGATAGAAGCACAGAACTTAGTACTGAATAAGACTGGGTGTGTAATGTATCCTGCATGTCATGTCCAAGATCCACCCATGCGACCACACCAGGCCCCCTGTGAGTGAGCCAGTAAATTACGGCAGGAAGGGAGTGGACTGTCCAGTGTTACGGTCACTCAGACATCTCTGTGGGAAAGGCTTCTGCAGAAGATTAAAGCAGCTTTCTGCAGTGTATCTGACCTGCTGCAGGACAGAGGGGAGCTCATATATATGTCAACACACTCAGTGATGAGACAGAAACAGAAAAATCCAATACTGATATACATCTAATCTTCATTATTTAATTAATTATTTAAAGAAACAGGAAAAATATATCTGTTTATTATATTGTGCCATATGTATGCAGTATATTATATATTAAAGTAATACTGTTATATGGCTACTTACGCATTGCATACATATTACATCAGAGGAGAGCTCAGAGCCTTCTAGGCCTTCAGAGAAGACCTAATGATGAACCACGTTAGATTATCCACCAACATTATTAGAAAGTCACCGGAATCAACCAATCACCAAGCATTAAGATTTCTCTTCACTGGAACTAAATGAGCAACCATGTAAAACAGACTCTGCCCATTATTCCTCCTCCACCAAACTGTGCGGTCAGCACTCTGCATTCAGGCAGGTGGTGTTCTCCTGGCATCCACCAAACCCAGATTTGTCCATCAGACTGCCAGATGGTGAAGTGTGATGCCTCACTCCAGAGAACATGTTTCCACTAGTCCAGTAGCAGTGTACTTTACACCCCTCCAGCCAGCACTTGGCATTGCGCATGGCGATCTTCAGCTACAATGTGAAAACCTGGCTGCTGTGGTCACTCAATCCATGAAGCTCCTATAGTCTCACCCTCAGATGCTTCATCCATGCTGACTGGCTGACCAATAGTAAGCACTTCTGTGCAATTTTTTGTTTTTCAAGCTAAATGTTTGCTGGCACTAGCAGCAAGCAGATCTCTTTTCGATTAGCCTTTCAATGCAAGATAATCCAATCAATATTTTGCTATCTTGTCCACAACATTGTTTTATAAAACTATTCTGTTCTATTTGAAGCATTAACTAAACATAGCTGCATTTCGCCAGCAGATATAGCACTTTTTTCCCATGCAGGTTGTGATTGGTCACTTTGCATGGCAATCAAATGGTCCCTTACTGTCAAAGTAGGCAGTTTTTGAAAGCTACCAGACTGGTTAGACATGCAGCTCTTCTGCTGTCATTGTTACCACAGGCAGTTTGGGACTGTCTGGGGAATGTTACAACCAACGACAGAGGATTTCAGCATTCGGTGGCCTCGTTCTATAAGCTTGTGTGGCCCACCGCTTCACAGCTGAGCTGTTGTTGCTTCTGGACATTTCCACTTCACGATAACAGCACTTACAGTTGACTTGGGCAGCTCTAGCAGGGAGGAAATTTGATGAACTGACGTGTTGGACAGGTAGCATCCTTTGAAAGTGCCACAAACTCTTCAGCATGAGCCGTTTCAAAAAGGGGAACTCCACTGATTTATCTAAATTTTTGCATAATTATACAGAGCCCCGCTGGTGACATCCTATATAAATAAAAATAATGCGTGGCCACAGCTTAGTAAGGCGTGGGAATGAGATCCTAAAGCGTGGCCACGACTTAATAAGCCGTGATCTTGTTCCCACGCCTTATTAAGTCATGGCCATGACTTAATCATCTCATTCCCACGCCTTACTAAGTCGTGGCCACGCATTAGGATCTCGTTCCCACGCATTAATAAGGCATGGCCACGCATTATTTTTATTTATACAGGATGTGACCAGCAGGGCTTTGTATAATTCCATCATTGCGATGTAAACAAAGTTGTTCAGAATGTTTTGATATGAAATGGTCTGTTGTGGAGAAACTTACAGACTCAGATTTCTTTACAGTGGTGGTGATGGGAACCAGACGTCACCATGTCTGCAACACAAATATAGCCGTTTTATTTACTGTCCAAAACCACCAGTGAGCCTATATTTTATGTTAATGATGGTTTTCTTTGGTGTCTATTTTGGCTTACAACACCCTGCATATACCTCTCCACCATGAATAGATTGAAATACATGAATTAACAAGATGTTCTGGGCCATAATCACAAAACTATCATAAAACAATGTGGCAGACATCACACATGACTGTATTCATGAACATTTCATGTAATAACTTTCTGTAAGGGAGGTTTTAGAGGCATTAAACGCTTCAGACATCTGGTTCCTATCACCACCACTGTAAACAGTGTTACATATGTAACATAAACCATAAAAAACTTAGAAATAAAGTGTGTTAACATCAGCATAGTTCTGTATTATGCAAACATCAAACTCTTTCCAAAGATGTCAGATTAGAAAGCGCTACCAAAAAGGACGTCAGTGTCTAATGAGGATGGATAGGGGTTCAAAAATCTATAGCTCTAGAAATGCAATGCTTTATTGTATCATTGCTTCTAACAGAAATACAGATTTTTGACTTGATGATGTAATAAAGACTTATAAAGAGTGCAATATTCCTTTGTGTCCCTCCAAAGGCGTTTTGTGGAGGAGAAACCTGGAGGTGTTCAAGGTGCTGCACTTCACCATCCGTACCTTTATCTCACACCACATATTCAGAACTTCTTTAACGAGGAGCGAAAGTCATTTCTCTCCGCTTCAGGGGTTTCCAAAAGCTAATCTGACCGCGGCCGGCCGTGCCTCCTGTCATTCAGGCTGCGCGCCCTACATTCTCCATCAGCGCTCTATTTAACTCTCCATTCTGTGCGCTGACGGAACGGGGCAGCAGAAAAAAAGAGAGAGTCTCTTTCAGGTTCTATACAGCTCCACTCCAGCCTCGCTCCTCGCTCCATTCGGGCCCGCAGTGAAAAGTGTGCGTTCTGAAAAGGGGCTGACTTGGCAGGGGTCAAATGAAAGAGCGGACCGGTGAAAGCAGG
Source organism: Colossoma macropomum (assembly GCF_904425465.1). Lineage (NCBI taxonomy): Eukaryota > Metazoa > Chordata > Actinopteri > Characiformes > Serrasalmidae > Colossoma > Colossoma macropomum. The sequence continues at coordinate 30,657,304 of NW_023494810.1, read as the reverse complement.
CTGACTTTCTTCCTCCTCCGGCCCGAACTCTGACACTTTCGACAAGTTCTCCATTGAGCTCGGGGCAGAGAGACGGAGCGGGACAGCGCGGCCTTCAGCCGGAGCTTTATATACACTCTCACTCTCAGTACTGCGCACTCTCACTCTCAGACTCGGAGCCAGCAGCAGCGTCAGCCTCCACTGTTAGATCTGGCAGCGTTAGAGAATAGAGAGAGCACTCATCAGAGGGGAGTTCACTCTCTCTCTCTCTCTCTCCTTATTTCTTTCTATCTCTCCCCTTTCTCTTTCTTTTTCCTTACTCTTTCTCTCCTTTTCCTTTCTCTTTATCTCCCCCTATACATCTCCTTCTCTCATTCTTTTTATTCCCTCTCTCTCCCTTTCCTTTCTACCTCTCTCTTTCATCTCTCTCTCTCTCTCTTTTCTCTATTTCACCCTTTCTCTTCTCTATCGCCTTCTCTCTTTTTCCTTACTCTTTCTCTCTCTTTTCTTTCTTTCTATCTCTCCCTCTCTCCTTCTCTCTTTCTTTTTCCTTACTCTTTTTTTCTTTTTCCCTGTCTCTCCCTCTCTATCTCCTTCTCTCTTTTTGTTCCTCTCTCTCTCATTTCTCTCCATCTCTCTTCCCTCGCCATTTCTCTCTCTCTCTCTTCTCTATCACCTTCTCTCTTTCTCCTCTCTCTCTTGTCCCACTTCTCTATCTCCTTCCTTCTTTTCCTCTCTCACTTTCTCTTTTCTATCTCTTCCCTGTCTCCTTATCTTTCTTTTTCCTCTCTCTCTATCTCTCTTTTCTCTATTTCTCCATCTCCCTCCTCTATCAACTTCTCTTTCTCTCCCCTCTCCCTCTCTCTTCTATCTCCTTCTTTCTTTTTCCTCTTTCACTCTCTTTTCTTTATCTCTTCCCTGTCTCATTTTCTCTCTCTCTCTTTCCTCTTTTCTCTATTTCTGCCTCTCTGTCTGTTCTCTATCTTCAATCTTTCTTTTTCCTCTTTCTCTCTCCCTCTCTCTTTTCCTTTCTCCTTTGTCTCTCCCCCTTCTTTTTCTTCTATTTCTTTTCTTTCTTACTTTCTCATCTCTCACTCTTTTTCTTTCTTTCTGCTCTCTCTCGTGTCATTTTCTGTCTGCTCACTCTACCTGTCTTTCTTTCTCTCTTTTCTTTCTCTTTCTCCCTTTCTCTTTTTCTTCTCCATCCTCTAACCTTCTTATCTCTCTCTCTCTCTCTCTCTCTCTCTCTCTCTCTCTCTCTCTCTCTCTCTCGGTCTCTTTCTATCACTCTGTCACTCGTTTTGTTTCTCTCTCTTTCTTTTTCTCGCTTCTGGGTCTCTTGCTTCTCTCTCTCTCTCTCTCTCTCTCTCTCTCTCACTCTCTCTCTCTCTCTCTCTCTCTATCTTTTCCCCTTAATTTCCATCACTTCCTTTTCTTTCCCCTGTCTCTCTCTTTCTTTGTGTCTTTCAGTTTTTCTCATTTGTCTCTCTCTCTTTCTCTCTCTCTCTTGGTTTCTGTCTCAACCTTTTTTCTCCCTCTTTCTTCTCTTTCTCCCTTTTCTATCTATCTTCTTATTTTCTTCACTCTCTCTCTGTCATCTCTCTATGCATTCCTCACTCATTTTGAGAGAGAGATGGAGAAAGATGGAGTGAAGTTAAGAGAAAGAGAGAGAAAGAGAGAGAAAGAGAGACAGTGAGAGAGTCTGTAATCTGTATGTAGCTGATCTGTTGTTTGAGCTGTGATGTTATTCAGTGAAGCTCCGACTGAAGCTTCACTCTGTTTCACTCTCACTTACAGTTTCACCCCAAAACTGTGAACTAATGATGAACGTGATCTTACTGTAACAGCCTCATCACACCCAGTTAGCAACTTCACACCTTTTCTGATGGAGGCATCAGTGTGAGTCTGTACAGCTCTGTGCAAAAGTCTGAGAGCCTCTTTGCTCATTTAATTTCCTTTAATATCTGATAATATTTAACACAGAATTACACAGAAGCCTCTAAACTAAATATATCACATCTTTCAGTGTTCAGTGTGTCACTCTTTACTTTTATTACAGCATCCACTCTTTTCAGGAGACTCACTTTCAGTTTCTCAAGGAAATCTGCAGACACACCTCCAAAGTTCAGTCTTAGAACTTGGTTAAATTTCTGCTTCTCACCATCCAAGTAACCCCTCATCAGTCCATCAGACCTCACTCAGATTGTTTATCATTAAAAATATCTTCATTTTACAGGTTCCTACAAACTAGGAATCATAGAATCATTTTATACATGTATCTACAAAGAAATTGGCTTTATATGAATGAAATTAGTGATCCCAAACTTTTGAGTTGTAGTGTGTAAGGATCATTGACATGATGTCCAAATCCATTATTTCCCTGAAAAATAATTTAATAAATACATGACATATGTAAAAATATTCAGCAATGCCTCTTTTATGTCAAACAATCTTCAGTGCATCCTTATAAAATTCATTTTAGTTTCCTTTTACCTCCAAAAGTCTAAAAGTGTCAGGTGGTGCAACCATCCAACCATATATATTGATTAAGTAAACTATCAAAAAGGGTAATTTAGTTCTTTTAAATAAAATATTTTGGCATGAATTTATGTTTGAAAACAAAAAAGACAACTTTAAAAGTGTTCAACTCACTGAAAAACCTTTGTCTTCCTCAAATGTCAGGTGGCACAACCAAAAACTAAGGACTTTTATTTTTTATTTTATGAAGGAGGGTCCAATTTAGTGTATCATAAAGAAGATCCCAAGTCACCTTCATGGTGCAATGCCAAGGTCAGTAGTCCTTTCACAAATTTGTGAAAAATGTGATTTTTGAGTCGTGGCTAGAATGATTCAGTTTACCATGTCAGGTAGTCTGACCTCAGCAGAACCAGGAAAATGTGTAATTATTATAATTTTATTCATTCACTCAAGAAATGAAAGTATAAATTCAAGTTCAAAGACAAAGGTTTCTATGGGTGTCTATGTAGATACCTGTTTAATTTGAGATTAGTCTGAAAAGTCAGGTGGCGCAGCCAACACTAACCCTTAACTAAAACACACAATTAAAGGCTTTGATAAAACTAAGTATATTTGAGATATGAAATTCAAATATATATATGTAGATATAAAAATGTACATCATGTCCTTTTTAATAACATTTTTTAAAAATTGTCTTTTATATGTTATACTGGCATCTATTGGGATTCTATTCACACTCTGTCTGTCTGTCTCTCTCTCTCTCTCTCTCTCTCGGTGGAGTTTTATGTGTCCAGACCACTTTCTCTCACAGACACTCGAACCTACTGATTGTTCTCTGCACTCTTTATCGCAGGTATTGCTGTTCTCTGTTCTCTCTCAGGTTAGTGTTTGGGGAATCGGGCTTCTATACCCAGCACTCTAATTCTTTCTCTTTCTCTCTTTCACTTTTCTCCAATTCCTGGAGGTCTCAGTGTCTCCGCTGTCCCAGCGCCTGCGTGCCTTTAGTGCCATCGGGCTGAATAGAGCTCTATTTGTTCCGCACTAAAAACGCACCGTATCACTTCAGCTACCCAAGCCGCTCGGGAGGTATTGCCTCTTGTAAATAAACGCCGCAGCCTTCAGTGGCGTTTCCGCAGGGAATACCTGTTTTCCGAGCCTTTCGCTCGCTGGAAAATGCAACCCAGTCAGCCGGAGAGCCATTGTGAGCTCGGGAGGGGGAAATGTGTTCCGAAACCTCCCTGAAAGCTTTGGATTTAAAGAAAACCAAAGCCTCCGGGTCAATATGGGCCCAGCTCCATTGTTATAACAATAGGAATCAAGAACAGAACGGCCTTTGTCTCAGTCAAAGCAATTAGCATAGCTCAGAGAGTGATGTTAAAGGTGCAATAAGGAGAATTCCCCATTCATACTTGAATGAAAAAAAAGTAATAAGTCATCTTGCATAGGAACACACAGTACCATTCAAAGGTTTGGTATCACCACTTAAGAGTTTGAAATCACTTTTTTCAGTGGTACAAAACCAATTTTTCAAAGGGACATGCAAAAGTTTGAACATCCCAAGTCAAATGACATGTTTTGTTGATTTTGTAAATGAAACTGTTAACCCATCCTGTACAGGGAGTAAACTTATGGCATTTTTCTGCAAATATGAGTGCAAAATCTAACGTAAAATGTAACAAATGGGTTTTTTTTTTTAAATGTGCCATAACTTTTGCACATGCCATGTTTTATATATTTTTGTTTTATAGTTTTATATATATGTTTAATTCATCAAATAAACAGTAATTGTACATTGACATGTGAGTGCTCTGAACTTATTTTCACTCTAAAAATCAACTCTTTATAATATGATTCCGTAGATTTAAAACTATCAGTAGAAAGATACAAGAGAAAGCTATGGAAGGTGAAGACCCCTCTACAATAATGCTAACTTCTGCTAGCATCTCTATGTGCTTTCTAGTTGTAGGTTAGCACCAAGCTAACACTGACGGCTGTTCCAGATTAAACAGACATTTTAAGCTTGTAGTAGACATTCCATTTGTTTTACTGAAAGGTTATAACAGACATTAACACCTATTTAGCCTTGTAGCAGTTTTACAGTGACTCTTTCAGTAAAGTGTCTAGAGCTGCTGCCACAGTTTTCCATTCCTAACAACCACCTGGAACCTGGTTAGACTACAGCTTGTATTCACAGTCAGTGATGTATCTAGAAACCACACACTGGAAACCAAATGATTGGTTGATGCATCTGTTACCTCACTTATGTTGGTATTTAATCTAAAGTGTAAGGCCTTCAGTGCAGCTCCTGAAGTCCTAACCAATGGAAGAGCTCGCTTGGCAGTTTCTACCTAGATACTATGGGAGGGAAATCCTGATTGGACTATTCTCCATTCCAAGTTTTTACACGGATTTTAGCCTTTTTGTTTCCCACCACAACCAAACAATGAAAAAAGAGCACAATATTCATAGAGTTCAAATATTTTAGTCTTCAGAAACTTTTAAACTGGACTGACGTCTTATTCTCAGCTGAGAAACCACCGGCTTCTGCTGCGGACGAAGATTAAAACATCATTTCCAACAGCTATTTAAGAAACGTTGATTATTACTTCTACTTATTGATAACGTGTACACACTTAGGTGCATGCACCCCCCACCCCACCCCCCCACACTCACACAATAATGTTATTTTTCCTCCACACTACTCCATACAGATAGCCTTGTTGAGTTTAATGGGAGAACATGTAGTAATCTCACAGCTTCAATAGGAAGCACACGCTACGACAAGATACGAAAACCCTTCCCAACTCTGTGGAGGGGCCGACGGACCGCCGCTCATTAGCATATATATGAGAAAAGTTCATTTTTACCTTCAGAACTCACAGGTCTCAATCCTCACTCCACACTCGCTGCTCCTGAGGGCGAAAAATAAACCACGAGCTTTCCGGAAAGTTGGGGAAATGTGTTTGCAGTCATTTTGATACTGTGAGTAGATTTTATACCAAATTAGGCTGTAGATGTTTCCCTGTACCTGCAAAATTAACCCCTTAAAATCTCAGGCAAATACTGGCTTATTATTCAGTAACTACAGGGACTTCAATGCAAACTGGCTGCGCTATTCTTAGGTTATAGAAGCGTGTAATTGAATGCCGGTCCTGCTGGTGGGCCCTGGCCATTTAAGGGGTTAAACACAGAATTGTGACAGAAGTGGTCTGGTTGTGTGGAAGGTGCTGTCTGATTCAGTATGTGTTTCTGGGGTGGGTTTTCCAGACCCAGGACCACTTGGTCTGCAAGTGTGGTATGTCTGGTCAAGTGTGAAAGCTGTTTTCGAGCCCAGGAGTGGTCAGAGAACCAGTCTCTGGTCGTCCTGAATTCAGCGGTCTGGCCTTCGCTTCCATTCAACATTTGCAATCCTGAATTCGGAGGTGCTGAGGGGGATCATGTCCTGTGTCCCTGCAGCGGGCAGATCTTCATGATTTTATGACTGTGCTTGGTTTTTTAGTATAAACACAGCCAATAAGTTCATGAAATGACCCCCAGCTGTTCCACTTTCTCCTGAAATCTGCACTCCTTAGGCTCAATCACATACAGTCTCAAACATGCTGGAATAAGTTGTGGTGGCTGTTTCAACATCATCTTTATGATTTATGAATACTGAAATATTACTCATCACGCTATACTGTACATACCCACCCATTCACACTGAAGTTATAAGCAGTGTTTCAGGCTGGGCTGTTTTTTTAATGAGGCACTGTACAGTGCAGCCAATCAGAACAGAGCTCATTTACATGTACATGCCACAGTCTTAAAGGCACAGTAACAAAAACAGCCTGTTTAGTTCTAACCCAGGGGTCGGCAACACACAGCTCTGGAGCTGAATGCGGCTCTTTTCCTGCCCTGTTGTGGCTCCACAGCAGAATTAGATCTGTAGGTAATAATAAAATAATCCTCTGCAGTAAAATAAAGTTCTGCTGATCATTCAACACAGTTTTAACTATAAATGGTCTTAAATGCTGGAGTTAATGTAGAACTGCTAATTCACCCTTTAACCCCAAAGGTTGGCGTGCTGACTGCTGGTCACCATAGCAACATAGACAACAATCTCACCTAGCTAGTAGCTAATGAAAAGGCAAAGAGAAAGATTTAAGATGGACATCGATAATTTGGAGATGAATGGACTTATTTGCGTTTAGAATCACTCCAGCTGGTTTTCTGATACGTTTAATCTGCAACAAGAAACTGTCAAACAGTCATGAAGCTGAAGTCTCAGTTTCTCATTCACCAGCTTCTCGTTCGCATTTTCCTGTTCCACCTTAAAAGCTGCAGCAGTTACATTCTGGCACCTCAGGCACCATTTAAGGTGGAATGGGAAAATTCGAATAAGTAGCTGGCAAATGAGAAGTGAATTTAGCCTCGTAAAAAGCCGAATGTTGAGAGACATTTTACAAAAAACTGTTCTAATTTTGTGGAAAAGTTTCCTGCTGGAAATGCGAGAAAAGCGGCTATAGAGTTTTTGTTTATATTATAATTTTTATCCTATACTAGTACATTAACACATACTGAGACTAGTGACAGCCAAAATGGTCAAATGGACATAAAATGTTGTGGTTCTCAAGGTGGTTTGATTTTGGTTGAAAGGACCAAATGGCTCTTCTTAACATTAGGATTGCTGACCCCTGATCTAAGGGATAAAAAGAGGTTGGAAAATGGTCATTTATAAATGAACCAGGACAGTTTTTTGGTGCGTAAACTGACACAAATGCTACAAGCAGACTTTGAGGAAAAAGATAAAAATGTGGGCCCTTAAAAAAGCCAGACATGAACATTAAATTGAGCTCATCATGTGAACTGACCAAACTAAAACAAACATAATTAAACTGCTGTGACTCCTTCTAACCTTCAGTAGGTACCTGTTCAGACACCATCATGGCCAAAACGTCCCACCCTTGGAGCGCTATCAAAAAAATGACACATTCATGAATCACACTAATCATAACATGAGCCACCTCGAGTGGACAGAGCCAGGAAACGCTGCTTATTTCTCTTTGTTAGCATTGTTTCCTTTCTGCTAAATGAAATCAGCACTGAGGCTTTGCTGCATGGGTTTATTTGATCAGTGCCCCTTTTCCCCGTCCCCGTATGAGTGTGTGTAGTCCACGCTAGCCCCCCAGTGTGGTTCGCATTAAGACTGGACATTGCTGTGGAATATTAGATTAGCTGAGCTCTGTAGAGTGCTGGGAGCATGTGTTGTACGTTTGTGGTTTCATCCGACTGAAAGTATATTTACTCTAGACATTTCTCAACACTGATGTGGATAAGTAGATGCTCGGGGACAGTGACTGAGTTAGGCTTGCGTAATGTGCAAAAGCAAAGAGTCTCATTGGCTCAAACATGTACATCATTTCCACATGAATACAATTTACAGTGCCGTGCAAAAGTCAGACACCACCCTTCACTTGTTTAATTTCCCATCAAAGTTATCATTAAGCAGAAGATATTAATTTTTCAGGAGATGTTTCTGAGGAGACTGGATGTAAGATGATCCACTTGCATAAGGAAGAAAAAAGTCAACGGAAAATATATGAAAAAGCAGGAGTTTCCAAAAAACAAAAGATACACTGCAAAAACGGTACTTTGTCAAGTGAAATGATCTTAAATTTAGTCAATATATCTAATATTTGCCCTTTTGAGATGGTTGTGCACTTATTTAAAGATTATCTAGCTTATTTCTAGACATTTTTTACTTGTTTTAGGTAATTTTATAAAATTATCTCACTATACTGACAGATCATTTTGCTGGTTTCAATCACATTTCTTAGAACAAGCTAAATTATCTGCCAACAAAGTGAGATAATTTGACTCATAAAAATGTCTAGTAATAAGGTAAATACTCTTAAATTAAGCTTGCAACAATCTAAAAAGGAGAAATATTAGATTTACGACTATATTTAAGATCATTTTACTTGACAAGAAACCATTTTTTGCAGTGTAAAGAGAAAATGGGACTCCTAACAACCACCTGGAAAACCTGGTGGACACCAAAACTTTTAGGGTTACTTCAGAAAATGATCAACCAACTTCTAAGACTGAACTTTGGAGGTGTGTCTGCAGATTTCTTTGAGAAACTGAAAGTGAGTCAAAGAGTGGAAACATGAAATACTGAAAAAGAACGTCGTTTTTGGAGCTTCTGTGTAACTGTCTGCTAAATTTAAATGAATAACTTGTACTTAAAGGCCACTTTGACCGGAAATGCTCAGGTACTGTATTACATCAATATAACTGTGTCTGCTTTTGTCAGTAATTGTATTGATGTCATATTTTATTCATGCAGAAATTACACATTTGAAGCAGGGCATTATTTTTTCGCTGAAATGGACACTTTATCAATGTGTGACTAATAATAAAAGCAAACAATTCTTACACAACTGTCAAAAATATCTTTTTCTCCCCAATTTAGTCTTGTCCGGTTTTATTCACCCAGAGAGAGTGAGACCAGTTATGCTCTCCTGGCCACCGATGGCTGTGGCACAGCTGGAATGGAGCTGGACGATGGAGCCAATGCTGAGATTGGTTATGCAACTCAAGAACCCAGAGAAATGTTTCAATCCGGCTTCTCAGCTCAGAATGAACTGTGCTCCAAATTTAGTCCAGTTTGGAACCAACTCAAGGCCTACACTAAGAAATAAAGGTGCCAAGTGATTTTTCCTTGAACTGTAAGCCAAGCCAGGAACCACTTAGAGACTTTTATTGTTAAGAATACAATACTCAAACATTCAGTGGAAATACAGGGGAACTTTAGTGAGATAATAACTGTTTTCATCAGACACGGGCAAGTAAGGCTTGTAACAGGCATACAAGTAACATGATCTTTAATTTACATGTGGTTATACAGTTTATGACCACTCTTCATTCATTTAACTTCATTAGGACATTTAGTACACGTTATTAATGTTTCAAGATATATTTCTGAGCACATTAGATATAAGATAATCCCCTTGCAAGAAGAAAGTCAAAATCGAATAAGCGACAGCAGGAGTTTCCAAAACTGGAGTCCCAAAAACAATATAGATATAAATGAAAAGACTGAGAACTCCTAACAACCACCTGGAAGACCTGGTAGACACCAAACCTGCCCCCATCAGATAAACAGCACTTAAAGCTCTCATCTCTGAGAGAGAGGAGAAAATCAAGCTGCTTCAGATCTGAAAACATCCACAGGTGTTTCTGTCCATCCTTCCACTGTGAGAAGACGACTCAGCGCTGTGGGTCTGAAAGGATGTGTAGCTGTCAAGAAGAACCTCACTGAGAAAAGGAGACGGACACATCAAACAAAGAAGCTGAACAATGGACTGACCACCCCAGAGTCCAGACCTCAACACCACTGAATGTGTTTGATCACTTCAGAAAATGATCGACCAGCTCAGAACATTTTATTACTGTTATGTTTGTCTCCTCTCTGACATCATAGCAGCTGTTGATGTAACTCTTCTGACCTTAATAGTGGTCATCTCCTGCTCTTCTCTGACCATTCTCTAAAACTGCTTTAACCCCACCCGCTGATGTCGTAACTAACAGGAAGTGGAATGATGTTCTTTTGCGTAAGTGTGTGTGTGTGCCAGCCGGTGGTCTTCGTCTCTTCCTGCTGTGTAAATATGAAACTCCAGCACTCAGTTCATCCGGCCCCTGTGTGTATGTGTGTGTGTGTGTGTGTGTGTGTGTATGTGTATGTGTGTGTGTGTGTGTGTGTGTGTGTGTGTGGGTGTGTGTGTGTGTGTGTGTATGTGTGTGTGTGCCAATGATAAAAACTGTGCCAATCTCAATCCGGCATAATGACGGCCATTTAGAGTCCAGAGCCACTGAGAGGACAGCCAATCAATCCACTCATTACTATAGAAACACAACAAAGGCATTCAATACTTCAAAAGAACGAGCTTCTTATTAACTCACATAATTCAGAATGAATAATTAAGAGAGTTTAATGGACAAAAATGTAAACAATGAGCTCAGTGTTTGAGGTCAGTGTGCCAGCCTGTGACATTATTATAGAAACGCTTTGAAAATCGAAGGTCCTTTAATGAATTTAGAGAAAAGATGAAAAAGAATGACATAATGTGGAACCTAGATTCCCTACGAGTGCTAACTCAGAGCCACAGAGTGGACTGATAACAGCAGAGTCTGAGGGGCTTCTCTTCTCTTCTATCGTATATACTTCTCTTCTCTTCTATCGTACTTACTTCTTTTCTCTTCTCTTCTATCGTACTTCTCTTCTGTTCTATCGTATATACTTCTCTTCTCTTCTCTTCTATCATATATACTTCTCTTCTCTTCTGTTCTATCGTACTTACTTCTTTTCTCTTCTCTTCTATCGTATATACTTCTCTTCTCTTCTCTTCTATCGTACTTACTTCTTTTCTCTTCTCTTCTATCGTATATACTTCTCTTCTCTTCTCTTCTATCGTATACACTTCTCTTCTCTTCTCTTCTATCGTATATACTTCTCTTCTATCGTACTTACTTCTCTTCTCTTCTCTTCTATCGTATATACTTCTCTTCTCTTCTCTTCTATCGTATATACTTCTCTTCTCTTCTATCGTATATACTTCTCTTCTATCGTACTTACTTCTCTTCTCTTCTCTTCTATCGTATATACTTCTCTTCTCTTCTCTTCTATCGTATATACTTCTCTTCTCTTCTATCGTACTTACTTCTCTTCTCTTCTCTTCTATCGTATATACTTCTCTTCTATCGCATTTACTTCTCTTCTCTTCTCTTCTCTTCTATCATGTTTGCTTCTCCTTTATTGGGTTTTCTTCTTTTTCATGTTTAATTCTCTTCTCTTCTATCATAGTTACTTATCTTCTATTATGTTTACTTCTCTTCTGTTCTTTTCTCTTCTGTTGTATTTACTTCTCTTCTCTTCTTTTTTATTGGGTTTTCTTCTCTTTCATCATGTTTAATTCTCTTCCTTTCTATCATGTTCTCTTCTTTTCTCTTCTCTTCTAGTTTATTGTTTACTTCTCATCGCTTCTCCTCTATTGTGTTTACTTCTCTTCTATTACTTCTCCTCATCATATTTATTTCTTTTTGTTCTCATCTATTTTCTTTTCTTCTTTTCTCTCTTTTTCTTCCCTTTTCTCTTCTCTTCTTTTTTATCATGTCATGTTTACTTTTTTCTTCTCTCTTCTATCCCCCCTTTTTCTTCTGTTTTCTTCTCTTCTTCTTTTGTCTTCTCCTATTTCTTTTTTTCTCTTTCCCTTTTTTCTTCTATTCTCTTCTCCTCTCTTCTGCTCTCTTCTTTGCTTCTTTTATTCTTCTCCCTCTCTCCTTCCTCTCCGTGCTCGGGGACACAACCCAGCCCAAAACAAAGGTTTGGACCGTGTGAGGGAGAAATCCTCAGCCCTGCACCGCCTCGCAACTTCCAAAACAGAGCTGTTCCATATTAAACAAGAGCACTAAAGCATTACAGGAGACCCAGCCTTAAACCTCTCTCTCTCACACGCTCTCTCTCTCTCTCTGCCTCCCTCTCTCTCTCTCTCTTTCTCTCTCTCTCTGCCTCCCTCTCTCTCTCTCTCAATGTCTTACACACAATGGTCTTTGTTTTTGTTGGGTGTTTCTATGCGCTTCTCTATGAGTGGATGTAAATGCTACCATGTCAAGGTCACTGCAGTGCTGAGAACAGTCCACCACCCTAATAATATCTGGTCAGCGGTGTTCCTGTGGTCAGAAACTGACTAATGATGGACAGGGTGGAGGAAGGCTGGTAGACTGTACACCAACAGATGGACAACAGACTGTAACTGTAAATCTACAGAGCGCTCTGGTCACTTTATTAGGCACATCTACCCAGTATCTACACTCACTGTCCATTTTATCAGCTCCACTTACTATATAGGTGCACTTTGTAGTTCTACAGTTACAGACTGTAGTCCATCTGTTTCTCTGCATACTTTGTTAGACCCCTTTTACCCTGTTCTTCAATGGTCGGGACCCCCACAGGACCCCCCACAGGAATAATCCTCAGAAAGTATTATTTGGGTGGTGAATTATTCTCAGCAGTGACACTGACATTTTAAGTCTTCCTCTCAGTGATTCATACTCATTGGTTGGATTCATTCAGAGGCATTACATCACTCTTATTTGATTGGTCCAGTAGTTTGGGGTGAAATATGATTGACAGTTAATAAAAACTAAGAAAGAATGCCATGTAAGTGAAAAACGAGAACAAAAAAAGTTTACGTTTGCAAGTGTACTGATCAAAATTGACCACAATAAATATACGGCATGAAATATTTGTACTTTTCAAAAATCAGGCTCCCAAGTGGCACAACAATCCAAACATTGGCCCTATCATCAGGAGATCGCGAGTTTGAGCCCTGGTGGGAGTCCAACAGAGCACAATTGGCCTCGCTCTCTGGGTGGTTAGGATGGCCCCTCTTCTCCCCCCATCACCCAACGCGCTGCTAGTCAGCGCAGGCGTCTATTTGCTGACATTACAGATCTGGCGGTTGGCGCTTTCCTCCGAGCGCGTTCGGCTGTCCAATGATATGGCGCTAGCGACAGTTCAAAAAGGTGCGGTGGTGCGTCACAGGTTTCGGGGGAAGCCTGTAGTAGCCTTCGCCCTCCTAGAACTGGTGCCGTCGTGTGATTGGGAGAGTCCAAACTAGTGGGTGGAACTGGATGTGACTAAATTGGGGAGAAAATTGGGAAAAATAAAAAAAATAATAATTTAAAAGATCTATTATTTTATACTATTCCTTAATATTTATTGTAACATGATATGTTGGTTATTTACACTAAAACAATGAACCAAAATATGTTGGTGTTATTTGCATTTATACTGAGCATGTATATGCTGACCCTATTTAACTGAATAGAAATGCCTGGCATTAAATTCATACAAAGACGTAATGAATTGTTTTCATCTGAAAGATTGAAGCATTTGTGTTTTTTGTCTTTATAGAACTATGGATGTTCTGTTAATAGACCAGTTCTGTAGGAGTATTTCTACACAGTTTTTCAGCTCCAAATAAACCTCCAGAAATGTCCAGACACACTGTAAAAACAACTACTTATGTGGTAAAAAGCAATTGAATCGATTTTATTCAACTGTATTTATTTATTTATTTAGGTTGAATAAAAGTAGTTCATTGATTTGTTGCCACATGAAGTAATTTTTAGGTTGAACTGAAGAACCATTTTTTTTTACAGTTCACCTTCCTTACGCATAATCAGCCGTGTACTGTACCCAGATCTATTATTTTAAACACAATGTGGTTTGGGAGTGTTCGGAGCTGCACACACAAGATTAAGAAATTCCCATGCATGTCCTGGGCACTTCAAATTTCATGGGAAGTGTGCAGGTCATTACATTTTCAGAAACGTCTGTTTTCATGCAGTTTATTGGTTGCATTCATTTAAAAGAGGCATTGGTAGGATTCTTTCAGAGCAGCACTGACTGCCAATAAGTGATTCATCTGTACCACTTTGGTGTTTGTGAGCAGAAGAAGGTATTTCATTATGCATTTGATGCAGTTTTGTTTTGCACAAAGCAAATCCATCCATCCATCTATCATCTAAACCGCTTATCCTTCTGGGTCGCGGTGGGGTGCTGAAGCCTATCCCAGCTGTCATTGGGCGGAAGGCAGGACACACCCTGGACAGGTCGCCAGTCCATCACAGGGCAGACAGACAGACATACACATTAACACACTCCCACCTAGGGGCAATTTTAGCATGTCCAGTCAGCCTGACTGCATGTTTTTGGACTGTGGGAGGAAACCGGAGTACCCGGAGGAAACCCACGCAGACACGGGGAGAACAGGCAAACTCCACACAGAAATGACCCTGGTCACCCGGCCGGGAATCAAACCCAGGCCATTCTTGCTGTGAGGCGACAGCGCTACCCACTGCGCCACCGTGCCGCCCTCACAAAGCAAATCCTTGCTTTTTATTTCTCCAGTATTTTGTCCTGGAAGGAGATAAAGACTATTTGAGACCTGATGTTAAGGAGGACTAGATTTTGTGGGGTTTTGGCCTTGATCCACTCTTGACTTGGTCTTTGACTTGTCGTGGTCTTGGACTTCTTTTGTACTTAACAAAGGCAGTTTTGAGTCTCGGTTCCTCTCAAAGGTTCTTCCTCAAGTTCTTAAAGAGTTTCTCCTTTTGAGTCCTGGTTCTTCTTAGTTCTGCTTCCGTTTGTTCCTAAGTAGTTTCTCTTTCGAGTCTTAGTTTTTCTCAGTGGTTCTTCCTCATGTTCTTAAGTAGTTTCTCTTTTGAATCTTAGTTTTTCTCAGTGGTTCTTCCTCATGTTCTTAGGGGGGTTTCCATTGAGTCTTGGTTCCTATCATAGGTTCGGTAACACTTTCTATGAATGTCATGTTTTTAAGCATCTATAAACACATTTCTAACATGTTATAATGCATTCATACGGCATTATAAACATGATTATAAACATTTCTAAAAATGAATTACACTTTATAGCCATGTTTATTATACATTATGAATTGTTAATATAATGCATTATAAGTAGTGTTGATAAAATGTTGTACTGTCAGTGCCAAAGGTAACACTTTCTATGAATGTCACATTTGTAAGCATCTATGAACACATTTATAACATTTTATAATGTATTCATAAGGCATTATAAACATGGTTATAAATATTTATAAAAAGAATTACATTGAATTACACTTTATAGCCATGTTTATTATACATTATGAATTGTTAATATAATGCATTATAAATAGTGTTAATAACATGTTATAATGTCAGTGCCAAAAAAGTCAGTCCCAGCTTGGAGAGTGTAAAGTAAAGACAAATACCAAGCTAACGGTGGTGTACATTACCTTTCCCACACTGGGTAAAACACTGATGGCAGCTCTAGTTTAAACTCTGACATTTGTACGTTGAAGTGTTTCAGTAAATCCTTCAGTAAATACTTGAAGCCTCACTCTTAACACTGGAGGAGGCTTTCGTACTGTACGCTTCACTTTACTTAGAGCGGACAAATACAACTTATGAGCTCTTATAATTTGTTATGATCAGTACTTATGATGTATTATGTTAACGATTCATAATGCCTAATGAGCATGGCTATAACGTGTAATGCATTTTTATAAATATTTATAGCCATGTTTATAATGCCTTATGAATGCATTATAACATGTTATGAATGTGTTTATAGATGCTTACAAAGGTCACATTCATAGAAAGTGTTATCATAGGTTCTTCCTCATGTTCTTAAGGAGCTTCTCCTTTTGAGTCATAGTTTCTCTCATTGGTTCTTCCTCATGTTCTTAGGGAGTTTTTTTATCGAGTCTTGGTTCCTCTCAGTGGTTCTTCCTCATGCTCTTAGAGAGCTTCTCCTTTTGAGTCTTGGTTCCTATCATAGGTTCTTCCTCATGCTCTTAGAAAGTTTCTCCTTTTGAGTCTTGGTTCTTCTTAGTTCTTCTTTCTCATTCAATGTGAGATTTTAGCCTGTTTTAAGCCCAGTTTGACTGGTGCTGACTGATCCTCAGCCATCGTTTGACATGCAGTATGACATGCAACTCGCCCTTAGCTTAGTGCTAACAAACTCACTGAGGTGGGTTTTTTCCTCATGTTTTGAGCCAAAGTTTGACATTTATGGTCCAATTTGAAGGTCTAACACTAATAGTCACGGTTCACCAGTTGAAAAAACAAATTTGTGGGCGGAGCCTGGATAGACCATTTGAAAGGAAGCCTACAGATCACTTAAGTGTCTCGTTATTTGTGGCTGTTTGCATGTACGATGAGGTTAAGGAAGCATAAAAAAGGAAAAAAGAAGAAAATGCTGTGTGTTGTTAACAATGTGCACTTTTCTAGCTCACTTGCTATAAAAATCTCCCTCTCTCTGCAGGGGTCCGCGGTCCAGGCCGTGCTCCCATGATGTATGATCTCAAACCCGATCATTACTCACACACGAACGCACTCACTCTCCACTGCATCCTGGAAACACCTTCTCCGCAACTCTGCAGGAAAGACAAACGATTACACGACCGTTTCCTGAGTCCACCTTTTTCCTCCAAACTCTGACTCACTCTCTCCTGCAGCCCTGTCACGTTTTTTTATTCGTCCAGCGCTGGTGTTTGACTGATGACGCTATATTACCAAAGCTTTTTGAAGAGGGTCCTTCATTAGACCCCTTTCTGATTTTGTACAAGAAAAGGTGGGCAAATATGGCAAAAATGTGAGACTGCATGAAGACATATATGAAAACGTTTATGCATTATGATATAGTAGTTTAAAAAAGGCTGAAAAACTATGTATACAATGTATTCAATTCAACATTTGTCAAAATGGACATTAAGTTCAAGCTATTCATTTTTCAGCAATAGAGAAAAAAGCAGAAAAAATGTACCAAAAAATTAGACAGAAGCTTCAACAACTAAATATGATATGATATTTCAGTATTTAGTACAGGGGTGTCAACCTCAACCACTATAATTGCCATATTAAAAAATCTCAACAAATCCATGAGCCAGTTGTGTTTTTATTTTATTGTAAACTTAACATTTTGCCATGACCCCTAACTGGACATTGTTTGTTCTAAATATGCCAAAAACTACAACAGCAAAAAATAGGCACTGAATATTTTTACAGTCCAAAAATAATTTCAAATAAAACAATAGACTACATTAGCTGCAGATACTGTTAAACCTCTTTAAATGTCCCCAGTGTGCATTAGGTTTTTTAAAACTGACCATTCGCATGAACACATCTGGCATCTGTTTTTTGGGGTTGTCCCATAGATCATTGTTGGGGAGCACACATTACATTGCAGTGCATGCTGGGATCTGTAGTGTAGCTCATGGTGAAATGGGCTAACAGAAAAATAAATTAATTTTGCAGGCTGAATAGGATTGTGCCACGGGCCTGACCTGGCCCACAGGCCTTGTGTTTGGCACGTGGAATTTAATGTTTCCACTCGTTACCTTTATTACAGCTTCCATTCTTTTCAGGAGACTCACTTTCAGATTCTCAAAGAAATCTGCAGACACACCTCCAAAGTTCAGTCTTAGAAGTTGGTTGCCCTTTCTGCTTTTCACGATGCCAAACACATTCACAAGACTGGACTCTGGAAAACTACTTACTAAAGTACTGACTTTACTCAAACATGTACTTCAGTTCACATGAATAAAATATGTTACATCCATGCAATTCTTGCTAAAATGAGTAAACCAAAAGCAAAAAATTGTGTTGACGTAACATACAGGGTGATTCAAAACGATTCATTTGATTTCAAAGCGCCATACTTTTACAACCACGAGGCGCCTAGGAACCAATCACAATCCAATTGAAAGAGGGGGTCATAGAGTTTCTGACTGTCAGTGGAAGATGGTCAGTCTGAGAGGAGATGAGACCCCTGAGCAGAAAGCGTTCTGCGTTCTCCACTTCAATAAGAGTGAATCCATCATAACTGTGCAACGTGATTTTCGTGGGCAGTGAACCTCCAACAGCTCAGAGCGTTCGTCGTTGGTTCCACAAATCGCACTGAAAGAGCCGTGAGTGCAGCGACACCCGACATGCTCAATCCAGTATGGGATGAATTTGACTATGGCGTTGATGTTGTCCGTACAGCTGGAGGAGGTTCATACTGAGACCTTGTAAAATTACATAATAGACTTTATGCTCAATAAAATCATTTACAGTTTACCGCATTGTTCTGTAATGATTTACAAGTGAAATAAATCATTTTGAAATCAGATGAATCTTTCTGAATCACCCTGTATTTTGTTCATCAAATCCCAGCTTAGCAAGTTAGCAGAAAGAAACACTGCAAATGGCATTTAGCAGATTTCACGCAGTGAGGTAACGCAGGCTGTGTGTGAATAAATATCAGTGCTTTGGAGTAGAATGTTTACTGGGTCAGTGAGCTGCAGAAAGCCTCTCACTGAGCACTAAACCACTTCACATTCTGGGAAATCATTGGTGGGGCATCGCCCCATAGTGTGAAAACTGCTGACAGGAAGCAGCGAGTCTATCAGCTCTCACTGCCACTGCTGTGGCTTAAGGTCAACATGAATGGGAAATCATAAGATGTTTTCTTTCCGTACCGTGTTGTATTCATGAGTCCTTACTGCCCGCAAACGGGCAAGCTCGGCACGCCCTCACACGGCACACAGAGAGCTACTGGAGGAGGAAGAGTGTGTTCAGTGTTGCAGCCGTGTGGATCAAACTGATACGGCAGGACCGACGCCGCTGGAGAAACAGCCACAGTAGAGTTTACAGCTGCTCAGGAGAGAAGGGTCTGTCTGCAGACTGTAAGACAGGTGTAGGGGCAGAGCTGCTCTTGGCAATTGACCAGTCAGAACAGAGTTGGCAGGCTGACCAATCAGAGCACACTGGCTTCATTGGGAGGCGTGGCTTAAAGACACAGGAGCTCTAACAGAGCGTTTCAGACAGAGGGTGAACAGAGATCCACAGTGAGAGAAAAATAATGCGCTTATGGAACGTGTTCTTGAGGAAGGTCCTGAGAAAAAGTTAACGTCAGATTCACGACGTGTTCTGAAAGTGCAGAACTGTTCGCACGTTTGTGCTCTTGAGTGTGTAGATTCTGAATTACCTAAGAACAAATCCCAAATAAGAAAACATTGGTGAATGTCAGAATCTTTGTGACAACTGCATGAGTGGGTTTTAAGTAGAAATTTCTTCTTAAGAACGGTTGGTGAATGAAGCCCATTGGAAATTAGCATAAAAGATTAATTTTCCCCTCCTGATTTTGTGTGGAGTTCATTTTGTGCCAAATGTTCTGAATAAAATAATAAAATCCTCAAGCAAAATATTAAGCATCAAATTGTCCAACATATGTTGCAATTACAAATTACAGAATCATTTTCGCTCATTTTTGGCAGTGTTTTACAGTCTTAGAAGAGAATGTTCTCCTTCACTATCTATTGGTCAGCTGATTTGGAGTGACCTGCCCCCTGAGAAAATGTACCAGAAGTCCCCAACTTTAATTTTGCTTCTTGATGACTCTAATCTGCTGCTTAGTGTACAACAAAGAAAGGTTATGATGGCAGCCGTAACTGTCTTGAAATGCTGGCTTGAACCTCACCTTTCTTTATCTAAGTCACAGTGTGGAGATTTTCCAGACATTCTTATTCTGGAGCGAGCGACGGACAGATTCCATACTGCCAAGGCAGCAACGATTCGTTTATATATATATGTTGATTATATGGAGAATGTTGATTGTATGTTAACTACGGAAAATCAATAAAAAGTTATTAACAAAAAAGAAAATGTATCAAAAGTAAAAGCATTATGTCAGCTTTGACTGCAGGTTGCCTTTAAAGTCCCTGTTATTAAAGTGGAGCTCGGTCATCTCCGCCCTCGCCTCTGTAGAGTCCGAGAGGAAACGCAGGGTCACAGAACAAACTCTGACCCTCTTCAGCTGTGGGGCTGCGCTGCGCTCAGTGGCGGGTGTTTGAAGTCGGGACGGTTAGTGAAAGCTGTGTGGTTTAATCACGGCGTTCTGCCTCGGGGCTCAGCAGACGGCCGACACCCAAAACACAGCGCAGCTCTGCAGACGGCGCAGCAGGCAGCGCAGCCAGTCACCGTGAGTTTAGAGCCGAAGAACGAGGATAAGCAGGAGTTCAGCCTGGCTGACAGAACGCTGGAGGGACCGAGAGGAGCGCATGTCTGGGCCTCGCACTGACACACACACACACTGACACACACTCACACACACACACAAACACAC